>NC_140595.1:716531473-716887084 GCF_964204655.1 Triturus cristatus
AATCTAGAAAGATAGTCAGCTGCTCGGTTTTGTTTACCTGGTATGTAAGTGATCTTGAAATTGAACCCTTCAAGATCTAAGAACCACCAAGCAATCCTTGGTGTTTTTCTTTCAATGTTCTTTACTGAGAATGCACTTACTAAAGGTTTGCGATCAGTTCTTATGGTAAAAGGTATACCCCAAACAAATATTTGAAAGTATTTCACCACCCAAAAGCATGCAAGTGCTTCTCTTTCAACTACAGAGTAACGTGATTCTGCTTCAGTCAAGGATCTAGATACGAAAGCCACAACTCTTTCCTCTCCCTCTACAATTTGACTGAGCGTGGCTCCAATACCTATAGTGCTCGCATCTGTGGTGATTATGGTACTCTTGCTAGTGTCGAACTGACCTAAATAAGGTGCATTTACAATGTGGAACTTCAGTTTCCCAAAAGCCTCTATACACTCTTTGTTCCAGTCAAACCTGGTGCCCTTTTTTAACAAGTTCATCAGAGGATATGTAATTTCCGCAAAGTTTTTAATGAACTTTGAATAATGTTCGGAAAGCACGAGAAAGGATTTAACCTCCTCCTTTGTATTTGGTTCTGGTGCATATTTAATGGCATTAACTAGCTCTACCTTTGGCTTAATACCTTCTCTGGAAACTACATGCCCCAGACATGTTACAGAATGCACACCAATTTGACACTTTTCCTTTTTTAATGTAAGTCCAGCATCTCTCAATTTGGTTAATACTCTACGGAAAGTTTTGTTGTGTTCCTCTTCAGTTCTCCCAAAAACTAACAGATCATCCTGGAAACACAACACGTGTTCTATACCTTCCAGAATGTTTTGCATAGCTCTTTGGAAATTCACTGCAGCGGAGGCTAAGCCAAAAGGCATTCTAGTTGGCCGCGGTGGTTTTAGGTGACACCCCCTGCCTGTGTGCCCCGTGGTGCCGGGGGTTCCTGGGTGGGCCCCTGATGGGTCTGCACGTGGGACGGACGTCTCTCCTCCCTTGACATAGCGGCGGACCTTCGGGTCCGGCGACCGGAGTTCCCCCCCTGTCTCCATCTTTCTCCCTTTTCTTTCTCTCTCTCTTTTTTTTCTTTTTTTTTTTCTCCTTGTTCTCGGTTTTCTGGTTCTTTCCAGACTTGGGGTTGGGGTGGGGGAGGAGGGAGGGGAGTGAGGGGAATTGGGGATGTGGGTAAATTGCAAGTGCAGCCTTATGCCAGGGTGCCAGCGGGACTGTTTGGCGCAGCCTTTTGTAGTGCCGGACCGGCACGGGAATGTTAGTGTTTGATGGACGCTCGTTGAAGGTCTCTGGGGCACGTTGCCCGGGCTTGCTTCCCCTTCTTATCTTGACTTTTCTGTAACCCTCCTATAGCGACTGCTACGATGGGGGAGGCTTGCCCTTTTGTGGGTTTGACTACGGGCGGGTGCATTGTGGTTGTATTCCCTCTCGTTGGTTGGGCCATGCAGCTACGACACTTTTGCCATGGCATGGTTTGTATGTCATTCTTTCACTTGTGGCTAATAAAAACAATTTTGACAAAAAAAAAGGCATTCTACAGAACCTGAAGGCACCAAAAGGTGTAATGAAAGTGGTGAGGTCTTTACTAGATGTGTGAAGTCTAATTTGATGGTATGCTTGAGATAAATCAATTACTGTGAAAAACTCTGCCTTGTTCACCAGATTTAACATTTCATTTATATTAGACAAAGTCCGAGTTACTGCCGCGTTGAAGGACGTTTGGGAAGCGGACTAGCGCCAAACTTGCCTGGAGAAACCTCTCGAGGTCGCGCTGCTGGTGGGAGCTCCTCCTTGATCGACGGAGTGTCCAATAGCTCCCAGCGTGCGCTAGACCCCACTCTAGTTGGCTGCCTGCACCGGGGGACTGCGAGGACCAGAAGCCTTTGCTTCCACCACCTGGTGCCTCTTCCCCCGGCGGTAACGCCCATCACCTGCCGTTCTCTATTTACCTTTCGTGACACCCGCTTCGCGGGTGCCACTCACAAAATCCGAGTTACTGCCGCGTTGAAGGACGTTTGGGAAGCGGACTAGCGCCAAACTTGCCTGGAGAAACCTCTCGAGGTCGCGCTGCTGGTGGGAGCTCCTCCTTGATCGACGGAGTGTCCAATAGCTCCCAGCGTGCGCTAGACCCCACTCTAGTTGGCTGCCTGCACCGGGGGACTGCGAGGACCAGAAGCCTTTGCTTCCACCACCTGGTGCCTCTTCCCCCGGCGGTAACGCCCATCACCTGCCGTTCTCTATTTACCTTTCGTGACACCCGCTTTGCGGGTGCCACTCACAAAATCCGAGTTACTGCCGCGTTGAAGGACGTTTGGGAAGCGGACTAGCGCCAAACTTGCCTGGAGAAACCTCTCGAGGTCGCGCTGCTGGTGGGAGCTCCTCCTTGATCGACGGAGTGTCCAATAGCTCCCAGCGTGCGCTAGACCCCACTCTAGTTGGCTGCCTGCACCGGGGGACTGCGAGGACCAGAAGCCTTTGCTTCCACCACCTGGTGCCTCTTCCCCCGGCGGTAACGCCCTTTTACCCCCCCTTTAAATTAAACCATACTTCACGCAACGCGGGACGCGCGCGAGGAGAAGCGCGAGGCGAAGCCCGGGCCAAGGGCGGGCCCGTTTCAGCCCGTTACAGACTGTGCAGGACTGGACTGGGCCATGGTATTTCTATTTGTGTTTTCATGTCTACATTTCCCTCCGTCCACTTGCTGCTCTGTGTGGTCATAAATTAGTGGGACCTCATATTCTAGTTGTAACAGCGACACTAGTTTTGCTCGCGACCCACAAGTTATTGCCCCTGTGACGCAGAGCGCTTAATTATGTCCAGAGTCACTAGAAGCAAAAAAACAGACAAAACCACCGATATAACGGGTCCACTTGACCTATTCCTACACAAGGCCAATGCAGCCATTGACAATACTATCCAATTGATAGATCGACGAGTGTCTCACGAATTGGAGATGGCCAGAAAAAGATCGTCTATGGGCCCGCTGGCCTCAGCACAAACCCCTATACAAAAGGGGTCGATCATACCCCTGCTGAATCCAACAAGTGCACTAGTTCACACAGTTTCAAACACTGTGGATTTGTCAGCAACAAAGTTGTCACTAGGTTCCGATTCTGATTCTAGGGAGGATCTGGAAAAAACACCAGTTTTACAACCCCTACATAATCATGAAATGGTCACAGAATCAAACACCACGGGGGCCAGGGAGGGCGCCATACCTAAGAGGTTAAATAAGGGGTCGAACCCAAATGTGCATTTATTAGCTCCACCAAATGGTGGGATTCCAAGCAACCTGAACACAAACAGTAACAACACCGTAGTGTTGCAAACACCATCACCAACCAATAGTGTGATCCTAAACACGCCCCCACGGAACATCACGCCACTGGGGAACCTAGATACACTAGGCGCAGTAGGGGGCATACAAAAACCCTGTACCTCATGTGTGACACTACACGATTTTCTCACAAACAGCATGGGGGAACTGTTAAAATACCATCTGAAACCCCTGGAGAAAAGCATAAGGGTAATTGAAAAACAAATTGCCAAACTAAATACTCCTGCATTTATGCAGAAGTCACTTAGCACCCTAGACATGGGGGAGGGGAAGACCAAACAACCAAGTAAACCGGCCAAATCGGCTAAACCAACTCAACCATCTACGACACCAGCTGTTTGCCCAAAGTCCTGTGGACCAGATAAAGAAGGGAATATCCAGACCACTAAAAATGTCAAACAGAATCCACAAAATACTCCTAAACACCAAACTGCAGAGGGAAAGGGCCAACTCGTCACCACTAGTGATAACGCACAACCCACCCCAGCCCTAGTAGCCCTAAATACTCAGCTAGCAAACCTAAAGGAGAATACACAAAAACTCCAAAAATCTCAGCCCTCTCAAGCCCAGGGGAAACAGAGGACGGGATCTAGACCTAGACGGCCATTCCATCTTCCACCTGAGGCCACCCCGTTCACTGTTGTCCTAACAGGGGTCTCAGAACTAACAGAGGGCGCGGATGAGCCCCAGTGGTCACTGAGAAACAAAGTTCTGAAATGGCTTAGCCAAAATAGACCTATACAGCCATCGTATCATAGCAGAATCAACTCAGTTAGAAGAGTGTTTTGGATTGGGGAAACTAAAAAAAGCTTACAGGGTGACTGCGTTATAGTCAACTGTGACGATCCTGCTATGGCTGACTATATCTCTTCCTGGCCAGCACTTGAAAAAAGGGGGGGGGGGTGGATGTACAGCGCCTTTACTTTTTTTATCCTCCGTTAAATACCCCGAATTATGAAAACAGAACTGGATGGGAGGATGCTCAGGATTGGCCCTGGACACAGGTGGGGTACACTAATAGAAACAGAAATAGGAATAACAATAATAATGGATGGAATAGAGGCTGGAATTCCCGCCCCTGGTACCATAGTAGAGGCAACCCAAATTTCGATTACTGGGAGGGGGTTCCCATGAGGAACAGATTCGACTGTCTAGACATGGTCGATTGACCAATAAAGGTCACCACAGGGGTTTTAGAAGTCACTGCTCCCCTACATAAGATCCATGATGTCCCTTCCCTAGTAGAAAATACTAACCCCGTGATGTCAGAGATTATACTAGTGCAAGACACGTGTGGAGGAAACCGGCTAAGCCAGCAGTTAACAGAAAAATCCAGCAGGTCACGGACTGAGAACGGAACTGGGCCAATAACTGAAATTATCAACATAAAACCATATCTGAGTACAGTAGATAGGACTAAGACCCAACTCGATAATGAGATCGAAGCCTTGCAAGAGGGCATGGTCTCACAACCTAGGCAGGAAGAACCCTGCTCCATCACTGAGGGGTTTTGTCTGCTTAAGATATCTTCCTGGAATATTGCTGGGCTTGCGAAAAAAGCGCGTGACCAGCTATTCCTAACTTTTATGGAAAAGCAGGATATAGTCTGCCTACAGGAGTGTTGGGACCCATATGAGACATCAGTAGAGGGTTTTAGCACTTTCTACGTTCCCTCGATCCAGGGTAACCGAGGAAGGGGCTTGGGGGGACTTTGTATTTTTACCTCTAACCTTTGTAACATAGAACAGAACATGTATGAGGCAAATGGGCCAAAAGCAGGTGTAGGGAGTTCACTACAAGGATTGTCTTTTAAATTAAATGGGCGCTCCTTTTTTCTGATAAACCTTTATAATAATATGCCAAAAGTAGAGGTAAAAATTCTAATAGCGGAACTGGATTCACTGCTAAACAAAGGCGGCCAGGCGGCAGACTGCTTACTTATAGCAGGGGATTTTAATTGTCACCTATGTCCCTATAGCCAAACAAAAAACTGTGGCATTTTTGACTCACAAGGGGATCCCACCACACATTTTGAACATTCCCTAGCGGGAAATCTGCTAAATCAATTCATGCATGAATGGGATTTGGCTTTTGCAAATGAACTTTGCCAGCCACCTGTAGTGTTTCAAACAACCTTTTTTGGTCATGGGGCAGGTACTGTAATAGACTTCATCCTGGTTTCAAATAGGAACCAAGGTTGGGTGGGCGGGTTTGAAACGGAGGGCCTAGCAATAAGTGACCACTTTCCCATTAGTACTTCCCTTAAATTAGGGAAACGGGGCACGCAAAAAATAAGCACCACGGATATATTGCATGGCCGTTCAGTGGCACTGGCCAGGAAAAATGGCTATGCCATTAAATGGGCAAAAATTGAACCCATGAACTTTCTGAAAGATCTATTACAGAAAGAAACTAGTCAATTTAACACCTGCCTGGAACTAAGCATTAACCCAGAACAAATAATACAGGCATTCGATGAGATTAAAACAGAAATAAACGCTAAGCTAACCAAAAAATTAAAGGCAAGGGAGGAAACGAGAATATATGGCTGGTTTAACCGAGCCTGCACAAGTGCCCATAAAGCACTTTTACAGGCTTTAAAGACTATACCCAGGGATAGCAGACAAGTCAAGGAGGCTAGACAAGCTTACAAGCTGACTCTCCTGACAAGGAAGAAAGAACTCAAAAATGCAGCTTGGGAAGCCTTGATAAAGGCAAGCGCACTAAGGGATAATACGTCCTTCTGGAAAGAGGTAAATGCCCCCTTTTTTCTAGATAGGAAGGTAGACTCCATGGAAATTGGCATAGCTGAAGACGTCTGGGTCAAGCATTTTACTGCGCTTTACAAGAAAGACTCACTTATGTTGACCTCACAAGAGGAGTTGGCTGAGGGGAGTGAGATCCTTTTACAACCACAGGGAAATTTCCCATTAAAAGTAATGTTCACCCCTGCAGACCTGGAACAAGCGATTTCTCAGAGTGCAAGCCTAAAAGCTCCAGGGCCTGACGGTGTACCCATTGATCTATTTAAAGGGAATGTAGATCTCTGGGCACCCTTACTGGCAAATGTCCTAAATGCTTACACCAAATTAGGTTTCCCCAACACATGGAAGGAAGCGATAGTCATTCCAATATTTAAACAAGCATTTGCAATGCAATAGGTCTCGCATTATAAAAGTGTGACCAGTTGGCATTACTAATAATAATGCAACACTAGCTATTGTCATTGTAAATGACAATGGCATTTATTTATGTGTTTGTTTTATAAAATAGATTAAAAAAGGCATTGTCATGAACAATGCCAATAGCTTAAACTTTTGCAAATGCGAGACCTATTGCATTGCAAATGCTTGTTTCAGTACTGCAGGCTTTTTTAAAGTTTTAGTCACTACTCAAAATGAAATCCATTTTATCAGTGTTGCCAGTGCTCCTTTATGTTTAATGCCATAAATGAAACACAATGTTCTAAGCAGATTGCTAAATAGCATCTCCAGCCCCGATCACAATGTCTCACTTCATGCTGGACAGTGGGCACCCTGTTTTCATGCAGCACCAAGATGGGGTGAACTAATGCACAGACTGAGGTCTGTCAGCCTTCGAGGCTCAAAGCATTCCTTGCAACAGTCTGCTGTGTCAAGGTATTGCCATGTGTACAGCACACACTCTGCAACAGCAAGTGGTTTCAAAGTTGGGGGTGACTTCCCAAACTTTCCCGAGGTGTTCATCGTGTTTGGTGACAGCGTATTTATGCTGACAGACCCAAAACCTTTTGTGGTTGTGTGTATGTGTTGTGTGTGGTTGTGTGTGTGTGGTTGTGTGTGTGTGTGTGGTTGTGTGCATTTTTGGTTATGTGTGTGTGTGTGGTTGTGTGTGTGTGTGATTGCGTGTGGTTGTGGTTGTTTGTGTGGTTGTGTGTGCGGTTGTGGTTGTGTGTGTGTGGTTGTGTGTGAGTGGTTGTGTGTGTGTGGTTTTGTGTGTGTGTGGTTGTGGTTGTTTGTGTGGTTGTGGTTTTGTTGTTGTGGTTGTGTGTGTGTGGTTGTGGTTGTGTGTGTGTGTTGTGTTGTGTTTGTGGTTGTGTGTGTGGTTGTGTGTGGTTGTGTATGTGTGGTTGTGTGTGTGGTTGTGTGTGGTTGTGGTTGTGTGTGGTTGTGTGTGTGTGGTTGTGTGTGTGGTTGTGTGTGTGTGTGGTTGTGGTTGTGTGTGTGGTTGTGTGTGTGGTTATGGTTGTGTGTGTGTGTGTGGTTGTGTCTGTGTGGTTGTGTGTGTGTGGTTGTGGTTGTGAGTGGTTGTGGTTGTGTGTGGTTGTGGTTGTGCATGGTTGTGTGTGTGTGGTTGTGGTTGTTTGCGTGGTTGTGTGTGTGACTGTGGTTGTGTATGGTTTGTGTGTGGTTGTGTGTGTGTGTTTGAGATTGTGTGTGTGTGTGTTGTGTGTGTGTTTGTGGCTGTGTGTGTGTGTGGTTGTGGTTGTGTGTGGGTCTGTGTGTGTGGTTGTGTGCGTGTGTGGTTGTGTGTGTTTGGTTGTGTATGTGTGTGGTTGTGTGTGTGTGTTGTTGTGTGCGTGTGTGTTTGTGTGTGTGGTTGTGTAGTTGTGTGTGTGTGGTTGTGTGTGTGGTTGTGTGTATGGTTGTGTGTGGTTGTGTGTGTGGTTGTGTGTGTGTTGTTGTGTTTGTGGTTGTGTGTGTGGTTGTGTGTGGTTGGGTGGTTGGGTGTGTGGCTGTGGTTGTGTGTGTGGTTGGGTGTGTGTGTGTGTTTGTGTGGTTGTGTGTGTTTGTGTGTGTGTGTGGTTGTGTGTGTTTGTGTGTGTGTGGTTGTGTGAGTGGCTGTGGTTGTGTGTGTGGTTGGGTGGTTGTGTGTGGTTGTGTGTGCATGTCGTTGTGTGGTTGTGTGTGGTTGTGATTGTGTGTGTGGTTGTGGTTGTGTGTGTGTGTGGTTGTGGTTTTGTGTGGTTGTGTGTGGTTGTGGTTGTGTGTGTGTGTGTGGTTGTGTGTGTATGTGTGGTTGTGGTTGTGTGTTTGTATAGTTGTTTGTGTGTGGTTGTGTGTGGTTGTGGTTGTGTGGTTGTGTGTGTGGTTGTGGTTGTTTGTGTGGTTGTGTGTGTGTGTGATTGTTCGTGTGTGGTTGTGTGTGTGGTTGTGTGTGTGTTGTGTGTGTGGTTGTTGTGTGTGTGTGGTTGTGTGTGTGTATTTGAGGTTGTGTGTGTCATGTGTGTGTGGTTGTGTGCATGTGTGTTGTGTGTGTGTGGTTGTGTGTGTGGTTGTGTGTGTGTGGTTGTGTGTGTGGTTGTGTGTGTGGTTGTGTGTGTTGTTGTGTGTATGGTTGTGTGTGTGATTGTGCGTGTTGTTGTGTTTGTGGTTGTGTGTGTGGTTGTGTGGTTGTGTGTGTGTGGTTGTGTGTGGTTGTGTATGTGGTTGCGTGTGTGGTTGGGTGGTTGGATGTGTGTGTCTGTGGTTGTATGTGTGTGTGTGGTTGTGTGTGTGTGTGGTTGTGTGTGTTTGTGTGTGTGTTTGGTTGTGGTTGTGTGTGGTTGTGTGGTTGTGTGTGTAGCTGTGGTTGTGTGTGTGTGTGGTTGTGTGTGTGTGTGGTTGTGTGTGTGTGGTTGTGTTTGTGTGGTTGTGTGTGGTTTTGTGTGGTTGTGGTTGTTTGTGTGGTTGTGTGTGTGGTTGTGTGTGCGTGTGGTTGTGTGTGTGGTTGTGTGCGTGTTGTTGTGTGTATGGTTGTCTGTGTGTGGTTGTGTGTGTGTGGTTGTGTGTGTTGTGTGTGTGTGTTGTGTGTGTGGTTGTGTGTGGTTGTGTGTGGTTGTGTGTGGTTGTGTGTGTTTGTGGTTTTGTGTAGTGTGTGTGGTTGTGTGTGGTTGTGTGGTTGTGTGCGTGGTTGTATGTGTTGTGTTTGTGGTTGTGTGTGTGTGTGGTTGTGTGTGTGGTTGTGTGTATGTTGCTGTGTTTCTGGTTGTGTGTGTGGTTGTGTGTGGTTGTGTGTGTGGTTGTGTGTGTTGTTGTGCTTGTGGTTGTGTGTGTGGTTGGGTGGTTGGGTGGTTGTGTGTGTTTGTGTGTGTGTGGTTGTGTGTGTATGTGGTTGTGTGTGTGGTTGTGCGTGTGTTGTGTTTGTGGTTGTGTGTGTGGTTGTGTGTGTGTTTGTGTGTGTGGTTGTGTGTGTGGTTGTATGTGTGGTTGTGAGTGTGAATGTGGTTGTGTGTGTGGTTGTGGTTGTGTGTGTTTTGTGTTTGTAGTTGTGTGTGTGGTTGAGTGGTTGGGTGTGTGTGTGGTTGTGTGTGTGTGGTTGGGTGTGTGTGTGGTTGTGTGTGTGTGGTTGTGTGTGTTTGTGTGTGTGTGTGGTTGTGTGTGGTTGTGTGTCTGTGGTTGTGTGTGTGGTTGTGTGTGTGTGTGGTTGTGTGTGTGGTTGGGTGTGGTTGTGTGCATTTTTGTGTGTGTGGTTGTGTGTGTACGCTTGCATCACACCCCTGATAACCAGCTGCTGAAACTCACTCTTGGTTCATGGTAGGAGCCTCAACCGGGTGAGTGTGCACGCCTATGATGGGGAGCATTGGCACGGAAAATATCACTGGAACAAAATACACATTGCAGCAAAGGGTGTACCACGCTAATGGGAAGGTCTCCCGTATTTATAGCATGTGAAACTAAGAATTTGGAAATGAGCACAGATTCCGGAGTAGAGGTTCAGTGACAACCCCCACCTAACATGTTTATTACTCTCCCAACACATCTCAAGTCTCCAGCTGTGTCAATACTGCAACACTCTGAATGCCGTTTGTACATTTAGAAACCAATGTTAATTCAGTTACTTATTGGCCTATTTCCCCTGATGCTTGATCATCACAGGGTGCTGACCTGCGAGAAGCCTTGTTTTTATGGCTAATAGCCAAAGTATTATGCGTGAAGGCATGACACACATCAGCTTGCACGGACATGCCAGTGTATGTGTGGATTAAAAGCATTGCGTGTGCAACGCATCTGCGATTTCCACCGTGACGCAAGAATGTGTAGGCGTTTGTAAAGCAAACAAATCTAATGGCGCCAACAGGTGTTTAAATAATACCCTTTATTATTATCCTACTCAACAGCATAATAGTTAATGCGAGGCATTTTTATATTTTTGTAAACGATGCCAGGGGCTTAAATATACACGTTGTTATACGCCAAAACCGGCAAAAGGGTGTAGAGCACTGTGTTTGCCCATGGCGCTGCAAGTGTGGTCGACTTAGCCAATGGAGTGGTTTTTTGGGGGGTTAGGGGGTCCCTCAGAGTGTGCTCATATTTGCATCCTTCACCTTCGCACATTATTGAGGCATTAAAAAACAAGTGTAAGTAAATATGCCACGTAAAACAAGCTGATCGCAGCAAAAAGAAGTGGATGCATGCTTGTTTGCTGTCAGTTCCCCCGGGGCACAAGCAGGCATCCACTTCTGTCAGGACAGCTAATCGCAGCGAAAATGACAGAAGTGGATGCCTGCTTGTGCCCCGAGGGGACTGACAAAAAAAAAACGAGGGCGAGAGAGGCAGGGGAGTGAGAGTAGAGCAATATAAACAAGCGCACGTGGTGACTTTAATTACAAACAGATGGCCCCTTTCTATAGGTCACTCCTAGAGCAGCGAATCGAGCAGAGCATCAAAGGGCTGGGTGAGAAGGGAGGGGGGAATGGAAGGAGCAGTGGAGCAGAGCGCCTAAAGTGAAAGAAAGCTAGAATCGAGCAGAGCATCAAAGGGCTGGGTGAGAAGGGAGGGGGGAATGGAAGGAGCAGTGGAGCAGAGCGGCTAAAGTGAAAGAAAGCTAGAAGGGAGGGGGGAGTGGGAGCAGCTGTGCACGTGCATGTGATCGTGCACTCAAGGTTTAGGCCAGCCAAAACTGTGGGTAGCACTTTGAAATTCCCACATATAAAATGTCTCTTCGAGCCTTTGGCTCGCGAGACCTAAAAAGGAGATAGACAAGACCCAAAATGTTATCGCCCCATTTCTCTGTTAGATAATTTAATGAAGGTTGCTGGCAGGGTGCTACTAACCAAACTACAAACCTGGTCCAAGACTAATGGGATACTCTCAAAATTTCAATATGGTTTTAAGTCGGGGGTGGGAACCATAGAGCAGGGTTTAAACCTGTCCCTTATAATAAACAAATACATTGGATCAAAAAAAGGGAACTTGTTCCTGACATTTGTCGATTTAACTTCGGCTTTCGATTGTCTGGATCACGGAACCCTGTGGAAAACCATGACTAATATGGGGATAGATAAAAACATCCTAACTTTTATCCAGGAACTTTACAGAGATGCAGGAGCTACGGTGAGATATGGCAAAAACGGCGAGCAAACCAGAAAATTCCCAATTGCAAAGGGCGTTCGCCAGGGTTGCATCCTTGCACCGTTTTTATTTAATTTGTATATAAACGAGGTAGCAGACTCGATGAATGACCTGGAGGTGGATTACCCCAAGATAAACGGACTCGCAGTCCCGTTATTGTTATACGCTGATGATGCGGTGATTATGGCCCGCACTCAGCGGGGACTCCAAAAGGCACTAACAGGCTTTGCAACCTTCATGAGCTCTAGAGGCCTTATAATAAATGTGGGGAAAACTTTCACGATGTCATGCACAACGAGAAAAAAAGTACCAGACTGCAAAACCTTTGTTAATAATTCAAAGATAGCGATGTCGAAAACTTTTTCCTACTTGGGTATCATTTTTAATAATAGGGGGACATGGTCTGCAGCGGTTACCTCCCGAAACCTGGCTTTTGCCCGCGCAATAGGGGCGGTTAAGCAATTTGCTAAAAAACAGGGCGGGAAACCGGTAGACACACTACTTAAGATCTATGCAGCTAAATGTGTGTCCACAGCTGTTTATGGGGCGGGGATTTGGGGACTTGCAGATAGTTCCGAAATTCAAAGGGTGGAGAATGCTTTCCTGAGGTACCTCTTAGGAGTCCCGCGTTCCACATCTACTACTATCTGCCACAACGAACTGGATAGATCTCACATTAGTGACATTATAAAGATAGCGCCAGTTATGTTGTGGCATAAGATCTGGACATGCGAGGACACAACCTTCAATAGGGAGGTATTTCAGGATTGCCTGCAGCAAGGAAATGGCGCTAAACAACCTTGGCTAGCCTACGTTAAAAAATTCCTGAACTCCATCGGCAACCCAGAATTCTTTTCAGACCCAATATCATGCGCCCAAATCCCCAAAAAAGCACTAAAAGAGACGTGTCTTGGCCTATTGGAGGAGAGGAGATATTATTTAGATGGGAATAAGTCCACCATTATAGCCCACCGCCAGATTTTGCATGAACATGGTTTACATCCTTATCTGGCGCCAAATATCTCCCCTTACCATAGAATGCTGTTGGCTCGTCTGAGGACAGACTGTTTCTTCAGGTTAATAACGTTCCCTACACCAAATGATTGGTCAGTGAAAATGATTAATTGCCCGTGTGACGGAATAGCCACTCAGTCTAACATACATTGCATACTGTTCTGCAAGTACTATCAATGGGGTAGGAAAAAACATCTATTGCCTCTGTTAAAACTGTGGGGCCTGAGAAGCTGTAAAGCAGCCCTCCACAGATTGTATTTGCTTCAAGACGAATGTACTATTGGAGTGATGATAAAATTCCTGTCGTTTATTATAAAATGTAGAGGGTCTATGAGAAGCGATTAGTAGGTTGAGGGTTTGTAGAAGTATTATTCTGTGCCTAATAACACCATATAATACATAAATATGTCATATTTACCTCGACCCTTCTATCATGCAAATGTAACGATACATATATCAATCGCTTTCTAGAAATTTTTTTTAAAGGGTTTTTAATATTAGATTAATTGAATGACTAGGGTAATGAATATGTATTTCTTCTTAGTAATCACCTTTTAGTATGTAAATGTTTAAATAACGCTGTTTTAATCGTATTTTTGTAATGTTTGCTTATATGGTGTTTGTCAAATACCGAATAAAGCTATCTTTGATTTGATTTGATTTGACAAAGGATGCCTATCAACCCAAATATTGTTGTTTAACTCTCTCTGGTCAACACATAACCTGATGCTCATTGTATTAGCTTAGGACGTGACAACTATGGGTGCGACTCATTCTGCACATTCTACAGGTTCAATCACTTCTTTATTCAACAATTTGTCCAATTCCTGTTTAAGAGGTTCCTTCATCATTAAAGGTATATTCCTGCATTTATGTGCTACAGGTTTGGCATTTTCTTTCAACCTAATGTTGTGTTGATAATTTCTCAAAAAGCAAGCTTGTCCGTGAAAGCGTCTGGGAATTCGTCTACAAGTTCCAAACCACATACTGTTCTCTCTACTAGCAGGACCGGTATTTCAGCTGTGGGATCAAGCTTTATTCCCAGATCCTTCTGGTGTGCCCAACATAGGAGATTAGGTCCATTACTCGCTACCTACACTTTTCCTACTGTGCTTCTACCCTTGAATGTAATTCTCATGGTAACCACTCCTTTTAAAGGAATAGGGTCTTTGTTGTTGCCTTCTGGGCATACATCAGGGTCATCTACAGTCAACTCACTTACACTACATTTATCATAGAGAGTTTCTCTGTTAATAAACGTGAATGGTGAACATTAATCTGCAAATACTTCTACTTTATGACCATCTAACACAATTTCGCATTTAGGTAAATTAACATTATCTACCTTGCCATCTACCATCACACCTATTTGTAATACATGTACGTTTCCAAGTTCTTCATTGGTGTTAACCATATTTACAGTTCTGTTGGACACATCCTTGCAAGCCCGCGCGAAATATCCCTTGCGGTTACAATTTCTACACGTGGCTGTTCTAGCAAGGCAATGCACATTATTGGCCAGATGCCCTTACTCTCACAACGGAAACACTTAAGTCTGTTCTCTACATTTTCTCTATCTTTATTAAATTCCTTACACATTTCTTTTTTCTTTACATTCTTGATGGCACACACACCTTTGAAATCTTCACTGACCGCAATGACATTTCCTTCACCATTCACATCCATTTCCTTAATGCATTCTGCTGTATGATCCACACTTTAGGCGATATCAACAGCCTTTTTCAAATCCGCATTTCCAACCAATAATTTCTCTTGTATTTTCTTGTTATTGGTGCAACACACCAATTGATCACGAATCAACGACTCTGTTAATTCATTGAATTCACAAGTATTTGCTAGCCCCCTTAGGCTGGCTATATAATTTCCTACTTTCTCATTTTTTCCTTGTACCCTTCCAAAAAACTTATGTCTCTCTAAAACAACATTTATTTTATCTGCAAATTGTAATTCCAACTTCGTGATACTGTAATCATAAAGGTCTCTTTCCTCAAGACCAACCTGTTCCTCCTCTAATTCAGGAAGACTGTCAAAAACGTTTCTACCTTCCGTACCTAAATTAATTAGGAGTGTGTGTTGCCTCCTTATGGCTGAGAATCCGATGGCACCTATGGCTATAAGATATGATTCAAACTCCTTCCTCCAATCCTTCCATGGCACAACAGGCTCTCCTACATCTGAAAGGAAAGGCGCAGGTTGACTCATGCTAGCCGCAGCCATTTTGATAAGAAGAGTTATACACTCTTTGTTAATAAGATAAGGAGAACTTGAATTAAGTTTCACATGTGAATTAATGTAAAGAGAAAAAAGAATGTACTATTCTCAATAACTGTGCACTTATCCAACTGCAGTTCACTGCAAAATTGTGCTTGTTAGGTATGAATATGCATAAGACCTATACACATTTCTAAATTTTACACATGCTAGAGTTTTGTAATGAAAGTGCCACTGTCAGTCACAACAATTCATTCCCTCCTGAAACCTTCTAGAATTAATCTCGTCTCCTGCGTTGGTCCAAGTCCTCCCACTTACAGTGAGTATTCCACACAACTGTCGTAAATCTCTGCATTCCAGCTGTGAAATCACTCACTGACAGAATTTCCCTGACTAGGCTCCAGCGCCGCATCGCAGCTGATGTCAAATGACTGATGACAGGAGTTCTTCTCCTGAGGCTATTTCCTCACTGCTGCATTTCAGTCTCTGTTCGCAATGACTGACTGGATTTCTTCTTGCTGAGGCAATTTCCTTGTCAAATCCGTGTACTTCCTTGTTCTTGCGTTGTTCCGCTTCAGCTCCCAACCGGATTAGCTGAGGGCCGGTACTTCACTCTTCCTTCCGACATCTTCCACTCAACGGTGCATGTTTGATAGGGGCTTCCTCTCACAGCTGTGGACTAACTGCGATTTCCTCCTGCCACTAACCTTCTCAAGTCCTGACTGCACAGTCTGCAACACTCGGTCTAGCTCCCACGATGTACCAGCTCGCAAAGATAAAACACAGTAACTTCCTCACTGAATACTCATCATTACAAAGCGGCAATTTATAACGTTCAGCTTCTACGTAAGTCAGTTTAAACTTCTTTCACAATGTATCTTCAGCTGATATGCCGAAATTCTTTTAAATGAGTCCACTTATAGTTTGTCCTAACTCTACGAGCTTCATTTGCCTCAGAGTCTTTGTTTTCACTGCTTGCTCTCTTAATTCCTTTTATCCATAGTCTTCACCTCTTCTGGGTAACGTGTGGAGGGAATGTCGTGGCGTTGTCCTCCTCACAACACTCGTCACCAGTGAAATAATCACCATCACGCGATATACTATCAGAGTCTTTATTAACATGGGTGATAACACGACATCCATAACCCAGTGACAGAAACTCTTTCGGTCCCCAAGAGTGCAGCATAGAACGTTCACAGCATTCTAGGGAAGACCAAACACAGAGGAGGGGTTGGTGGAAGGAACCAATTAAGAAAGGAAATACAACAAAGTACATCTGGCAATGTGTCAGGAGAAGAGAAAAATTAAGACCAAGTACTATGTAGAAAAAGAGGGGAGAATTCCCTCAGGACATGAACCCTCACTCACCGTTAGGCGACATGCTTCATCATATGGGTTCCTTCCTCACACCGCGGTGTGGGCTACAACTCACCATGTGGAGGAGCAGAGGTGTTTTCTCAGTATATGAGCGTAAGACGTACAGGTGAATGAGGGGCAGAGTGCAGAAAAGGGTGATAAGATGTGGTTTAAAAATGTCTAGCTGAGTCCACTGAAAGTTTATTAGATGGTCACAGTGACATAGCTATAAAGCAAGAGGATTAGGGATACAACAGATATGCCCTAGTTCATAAGGTCAAAATGTTCCAGCCACTCAGTCTTCATTTTTCTCTTCTCCTGACATAGCCAGACATACTTCTTTGTGAATAGTATCATCTAAATTCTGTCACTCCATACCCAGATGACGCGCTTCTGGAAGAAAGCCAAAGAGAATCTAGAAGCCAGAGAGGAAGTCATGATATGGTGGTATAACCAGAAGTTCGAGTTTCAGCATGGCCAAAAAGTGTGGGTTTTGAAGCTTGTAGAGCCCTGGGATCTGCAAGACCGCTGGTCTGGGCACTGTGAGGGGAAAAAGTGCAAGTGGTCAGTATGTGCTAGATATGGCAGCGTTCAACAGTCTACATGGGTCACTAAGTGGCAGGAGCCAAGGTGCAGCTCCTCCAGCCCAAAATCCAAACTATCCTAGCTTGGGAACCGCCAAGACCCAGACAGAGGTGAGATTCTTCTAATTCCTCACTGATTATTACAGGAGATTTTCCAAGGGGTATGTCACCATTGGTGCACACTTGACAGAACTGCTTTCTAAGTAGCCTCCTAGACAGGTGATCTGGATGGAGGCACACCAGGACGCTTTTGATACCCTGAAGGAGACTATGTGCACAGCACATGTGCTGAAGGCCCCTGATTTATCCAAAGAATTTGTTATCCAGACAGGCACCTCAGACCTTGGCATGGAATGTGCTCTCGCAGCTGAACGAAGAGGGCTTGGATCAATATGTAGCCTTCATCAATAGGAGTTTACTTCCCCGGCAACAGAGGTGGAATTTAATAAAAAGGGAAACTTTTGCAGTGGTCTAGGGACTAAAACAGTTGAGGTCATACTTGTTTGGTTCTTCCTTCTGGGTTCAGACAGACCGTAGACCCTCAGATGGCTAATGAAGATGAGGGGTGAGAATCCCAAGCTGTTGAGGTGTTCCATCTCCCTACCGGGAAAGGACTTTACAATGGAATGCTGATTGTCTCTCCAGGTTTTTCCACCTTAGTGAAGAGAACTTCCAAGGAGTTGAGTAGTTCTCCCCACTTCAGCTGGGGAAGGGGTAGGCATGTGTTAGCCCAGGCATCTTTGGTGTGGTTTTCTCCTAACTTTTGCCTTCAGACGTCCTGTTATGCTGACTTCATTTTTGCTGGCCTTAGGACTCTGCAGGCTTTACCACTGCCAACCAGTGATAGTGCTTATGTTTTCTTCTTAAAACATGGTAAGTTTGGCTTATACCTATCGGCATATTTACTTTACATGTAAGTCCCTAGCACAGTGGCACTGCCTGTGCACAGGGCCTGTAAATTAAATGCAACCAGTGGACCTGCAGCCCTGTTTGTGCTACCCACTGAAATAGCACTTTAACCCCTTCCATGCGGCGCGGATTCCCCCGCGGTGCTGACCGTTTCTTGCGCGGGCGTGGTCATGACGGAACGGTTCCGTCATGAGCACAGCTCAACCGACGCTCATGACGGAACCGTTCCGTCATGAGCACCGAAGGGGTTAAACATGTCTCAGGCCCGTCTGCATTGCAGCCTGTATGCACAGTTTAACCTGTCATTTCGACTTGGCATAATACACTTTTCACCAGGGAGGATAGTAGGGATGAGCTGAGCACAGCCCCACTTACACTTGACTAGGATGTGTCCTGCCCCCAAATAAATAGTTAGTCTCGAACCAAGGCAAGGAATGTTCAGTACCCGTGCACTTCAAAGACATGCCTCTAGAAGCTTCTCCCACTTCAAAAGTAGAAGTGAGTATCAATATTGGACCTCAAACACCAACTCTTCAGCACACTTCTGGACCAGTGGATTCTCTCCCTGGAAGGACTGTTGTTTTGCTAAAAGGTTGTCACTCTCCTAGATTACTGCTGTTCTTAAGTACTTCTGCCCTGCTGAGCTGACCTGCTTTCTACTGTCCTCTTGCCTGGGTGAGAAGGACAGTATCTTCATATGTTAAACCAAGGACCCCAGGGTGACTCCAAGGGCTAGTTGGCTGGTCTTCTGACTTGATCCAAAGGGACAGAAGGCTCCAAAAAACCTCAACTCTAGTATCTGGACTCTGCCAACTGTGAGTCTACCCTGCAAGTGGTGCCACCCCAGCCTTGGACCTTTGGAAGTGGGTTTAAAGTGTTCTGCCAGCTTCTGTGGACCCAGCAGAACCGATGCACCTTCTCTGGTGTATGGCGCAATCCTGTGGAGAACCAACCTGTTGTCACAAAGACCTGTATTACAGCCAGGCACCTCATCAGAACTGCTGCTGCACAACGCATCCTTAGTGCACGCCCTTGCATCCCTCATAGATGACACCCTTGATGACAAGGCAGCCACGCAGCTCTTCAAAATGGATGCATCACCCCAACGGCATGACTCTTCCTCGACACCGGACTTTGCATCGTAAGCCCATGCCAACGGGATCCTCAATGATGAAACAGGACCTTGCATTGCAGCCTCGCCGCAACTCGGAACTGCCGCAACACTTCGACTGTGCGACACATCTTCGACGCCGACCTTCGTGATGCTCCACAAACCCGGAATTAAGGTACTTTGTTCAGTGGGCCTGACTGGGTTCCTGTAGCTGGCCCCCACTCCATTGCTGTCAGCCTGACATTTCAAACGTGCATACCCTTGATTCTACTGGTTGGATTTCTGTCATTTTGGACTTGTTTTATTTATTAAAATTAACCCTATTTTTCTAACTTGATGTGGGATCCTTTCTGTGTAGTGTTTTTTACTTTATTACTTTTGCAAAATACTTCACACATCACCTCCAGATTAAGTTTGCCTGCTCTGTGGCAAGCTACTAGAGGGTTGAGCACAGGTTAATTTAGAGGTGGCTTGTACCTCACCCTGACAAGGATTGTGGTTGCTGCTTAACCAGGATTCACATCCCAATCAACCAACAACCGCAATTTTGTACGGTGAGGATATCCGCTGCACAATTACTTGACTATATGTCCAGCAATAATGGAGCCTTGCTGGTGAGTCTGAAGCATGTTTTGGGGGGGGTGGCTGTATTGGCACGTTATTATTAAGGTTCCCAGTTTTCCGGGCCTCCCTGATTTTTACTGATAAATACAGACAGAAACCCACTTGTTTCCTGCCTGTATTTATTTTTAAAAGTGGAAAAACACTGAAAAGTGTGCTTCTAATGTGTGATTTTCCATGCTGCCTGTTCTGAATTCCAAGACAATAGCCGAGTAGATAGATAGCATGAGGAGGTAAAAAACAGGTTAGGTTATCTTTAAATGCAGGCATATATTACAATATATTTGTAGTAAATTGCTAATATTTACCTGTGGGCGAAGTGTTCTGCTATAATTGGCAACTGAATTTGCTAAAACATGACAGGCATGAAAGTATGAGTGCATGTTAATCAGTTAAATAAATGTGGAAATGTACCAATTTTGACTTCACTTATTAGCAAACCACAAAATAAATATGGATAAGTACTAATAGGTTAGCCCAAAACATTGATAAATATAGACGGATATGTTAAAAAAATATATACCCCAAAACCGGGAGCCCTAGTTATTATGAACTTATTATTATTAATTCCAATGACCCTGCTCTTCTCCTCCCTCTTCAATTCTACCCTGAGTCCAAAGTTGGGGGCTGACAGAGTCTTGCAGATGAAATACTCTGTCACACATGTGGCAGGTAACGGCTATCCCATTTGCCATATTACAGTAGTCAGCACATGGAATATAAATGTTGCACTGTAGTACAGCAAACAGCATAAATTTTATTTGTAACGGTCAATGTTCCCTCTAATTTCTTTACTCTGAGTGTGGTAGTAAAGGGTTCCTGTGCACTAAAACCAAAGCTGTGTGCAGTGGATGCAAGCAACTGCTCCCTGTACAAGTAAGCGCAGTGTTTGACTTACCATAGTTAGTAAAGTTTGCCACTTCAAATATATATCAGTATAAATGTAAAAGGTTGACTCTTAGTTGAATTTAAAACTCATATTTAAGGTAGATGCTCTAATATAGCTGTATCGTAGAATAGTTGGAACAACAACCTGAAAGAATGGATTATGTATTCCAGTAGTATCTTCACCCAACAGATGCAGCATTTACACAACTCACATATTGGTACTGTAATGTAAACTTAATTAGATAGTGTGGCAGAGCATTCAGCAGAGCTTCCCGGTTCTCTCACATCAGGTATGAGTAGCTACTTCAGCCATGTTTGTTTCTTTCCATTTCATACCAGAGAGACTTTCCACCACATCATAAAAGGAAGTGTGCAAGTTTGCAATGTAAAAGACAGAATTGGATGAGATGGCTCTTAGGTCTGCTGCAGGTGATGTGGAATGCCTGCAGCACCAAATACTAAGGCAGTATATATTCTTTTATTCACCACTAAACGTGGACGGTCCCTTTATCTTACTCTAGCTAGCAGGTTCTTTTTCATGCGTGATTTTTTGTCTTTCTCTTTCTTCCCCCCCCCTGTAGTGTGCACTGCACAGCAGCTCATCATCACCTACATCAACACAGTGTGTGGCTTGTACTCAAAGTGCACAGCAGCTCCTAGCATTTTGAGGTCAACAGTTATATATGACTCGATCACAGTTTCCATAGACAAATGACAGGTTTTTATAATTACCTTTCAGGAAGTGCCACTGATATGAGAAGTGTTCTTTTCTACTTTTCTTCTGCATGTATGGGGATATCTGACCATTGACCTTTACTTAACAGTCAGTATTTTCTACCGGACTCTTGAACGGTGGCAAGTTTTAACACAGGACCACCCATATACAAGTAACTTTTTTGAAACTATATGCCTACAGTTGGCAGAACATTGCAATCTTCTTGAAGATGGTGGCTCTTCATGTCTATAATGCTTTTCTTAGTCTGAAATAAACACTCCAAACCTATCAGGAAAACCAGCTGCATCTCCCAGTATCTGCAATACTAAAAAGGTCAAACAATTTTTAAACTTTACAATTATATCTAATGTGATGTAGATGTTTGGGTCAAACTGTACCACACAGCATAGCTGCCTGGTCGCAAAGAACTCTTGGGGACATATAGGGTCTGACCTGAAACTCTACTCTGCCGATTGCTCACCATTGGCTTTCTGTTTAGCCATAACATTTCCTTGCTTTCTATTTGTTGGCTTTAATTGCTTTGGCCAGTCCAGTTTGCTTGTGTATTCAGTGGAGCATAACTTTTCCACCTCTATGTTTTCTGATTGGCTCCTTCTATGCTTCCATCAGTGTCTGCTTTCCAGGAACTATGAATTTCTGTTTTGTGGAGCACTCCATGAGAGTGCTCGTGTTTTCCAGCTGTCACCCTAGTCTGCTTCATTGCCCACCCTCAGTGCTCCTCAATGTTTTCTCTCGCATGTTCTACTCTCCCCCACACATGCTCCACACTCTCTTGCCCTGTCCTTCTCCCCTCGCACTTCCCCTCCATATTGCTTCATCCCTACCGCGCACTTTTATATCTGCCCATCTCTATCCTTGGCGTGCTGTCCCCCCATGCTCCCAAGTTTCTCCCCACCCACCCCTCATTCCCTTGGCTTTTCCCACCCAACTTCCATTTCTGTTGTTTTTCCCCACCCAACCTCCGGTCCCATTGCTTGGTACTTTCACCCATGGTGCCCTTTGCTCCCCCACCTGCCCAGATGCTATTCCCCCACCCACCCTTTATTTCTTTTGTTTTTCCCCACTCACCCTGACTTCCCATTGCTTCCTCTATCACCCACAATCCGCTCCTGATTTTTTATGCACATCTAAGCTATTGGTTTTGTTAATACATCTTACTGGCCAGATCTATTAGGTTTGTCAATTCTTGTTTTCTGAGGTTGGGGGGAAACTGCATTTAAGCCTTTGCTGTGAATAATGGCATTTTGTTATTGTGTACCACTTTCCACTTAAGCCAATTTCCAGCTGCATATCCAGTTTTCTTTTGTTACAGAGACTGCGTTATAATGAATGCAAACGTAAGGTGGTACATGTGGAATCATAAATCCTGTCCTTCACACAGATTGCATTTTCTTCCCTCACTTGGGGCCAGATCTACAAAGCATTTTTGTGTTTGCAAAAGGGCCGATTCGCAGAATAGAAAATCTATTTGAAAGGCTTTTTGAAATATACAAATCCCTATTTGTAATTTGGTAACCTATTACCGAATCACAAATTGGGTTTGCTATTCGGTATTAGGAAGGGGCGTGTTTAGGGGCGTGTTTAGGGCATCCTGAAATGCAGTTGGAAAACATTCACATTTTACCACCTGCTTCAAGTAGGCAGTAACACATCGCAATTGGGATTGGGTCCACAAGGAGCATTTTCCCCTTTGCGAATGTTTGTTTTGAACATTGTTTAAGAGCAGGCTGTGGTTCCTTGGACCACTGTCTACTCCTAAAAAATTAAAAGAAAACTTTCCATTTTTTCTTTTTTTTAAATGCTCCCATTTATCTTTAAGGAAAATGAACTGCATTTAAAGAAAAAAAGGTTGATTTATTTAAAAGCAAGCATAGACATGGTGGTCTGCTGATCCCAGCAGGCCACCATCCCTGTGATTTTTGTGATTCCCAATGGGTCCCAAATTGAGACCTACCTCATTAATATTCATAAGGTAGGGCTATTTGCGACCCACTGGGAATTGCAAAATGTTTAGGTTTAAATCTTTTATTAAAGGTTTTCAACAGAAGAACAAGTAGCGTCAGGCAATTACACATTCCCGGCCACAGCGGGAGCAGAAGTAGCTTGAGCTCGCCTCCACCACCAACAGGTGGGTGTAAGCCAAAGAGGTACTTGCTAGCCCAGGAGTCGCTATCAGTTACAACCCCCCCACAACCCCAACCCCCCCAAAAAAAACCCTCCCACCAACACTCCCCGCACCCCCCTTTCCCTGTGTCAAGATAGTCAGAGGAGAGAAAGAAAGAAGAAGTAAGAAAGGAATGTAGACCCTGTCTCGGGAGCGAAGGGACCAGAAAGGCGAGTGGACAGCGCCGCCCCTGGGAAGGTGTCCAAGCAGGGCGGCTATGTGTTTTCCCCATCGTCTGGATCAGCGCTGAGCCGTAGGAGGCGTAGTTATCGGGGACACGCCAGCTCCCTGAAGTCCTGAGATAGAAGGGACCTGAACGGTTGCCACAATTCCGGGAAAGAGGCACCTTTTCCCGCCAGTGTCAGAGAGATACGTTCCATCCCCAAGATATGCCAGATGCGGCGCAGCCACTCTAGATGTGTGGGTATGCGGGGCGTTTTCCAACAAGCAAGGAGGCACTGTGTGGCCGCCCCCAGCGCCAGGGCTATCTGTTTCCCCCGGTGGGACTTCAAGGGGTAAGTAATGGCATTAGGGACCCCCAGGATGATGTATGCAGGGAATCTGGGCAGCTCCGTGTAAAAATATATGTCAACCTCATCCAGAATTTGTCGCCAATAGGAGGATAACAAGGGGCAATCCCAAAGAATGTGCGCTAAAGTGCCCAGCTGACCGCACCCCCTCCAGCAGTCCGCGGTTTGTGAGCTATCCATGTGGTGTAGGCGTTCCGGTGTGTAATACCAGTAAGTCACCAGTTTAGTGAACGTCTCGGTGAGGCCTGTGTGCGTGGCTGTGTGGCGGGCCCTATAGCAACATCCCTCCCACTCCTTCGCCGGTAGGTCCCTTCCCAAGTCCCTCTCCCATCGCGCCCTCCCCGCGTGATATGAGTGATAGTGTGTCGACAGAAGCATCTTATACAGATCCGATGTCAGTTTCTTGTCAGTGTGGCGGGTGATCAGCCAGCGCTCAAAAGGCGTGAGCCGGCGTTGCGCTGCGCTTTTCTCCCGTGGCCGCGTGGCCCAGTGTTTAACCTGCAAGTACCCGATCAGGTCCGTGGCCGGGATTCCATAGTCGGCTGCCAACTGTGCCAGGGGTAGAAACCCACCGTCTTTATACAGGACCCCCAGGGCTCTGCAGCCGGAGTATCGCCAACCCGGGAAAGAGGACTCCGGAAGCCCCGGCGGAAAGTCGGGATGGCCGAACAGAGGGGTGAGAGGCGAGGGGAAGGACGTCAGCTCCTGTCTCTCACCGGTCTGGTCCCAGATCCGCATAGTTGCCTGGGTCACCCACGAGGCATACAGATTGGGTGGTCGCTGGTCCCGGCGAAGGAACGGGATCGCGGCCAGGGGCCTCCCCGCCACCGCTCGGTCCTGGAACAGCCAATGCTTTTCGGACGCGGGCCTCGACCATTCCACCAGGTATCGTAGCTGAGCGGCTTGGAAGTAGAGCAGTAGGTCCGGGACACCAATACCCCCGTATTCCGGCGGAAGCGAACTAATCTGGCGTTTAAGGCGCGGCTTCCTGCCCTGCCAAATGAATTGTGCTAGGTCGGATTGGACCCGTTTGATCCAGCCCTTCGGTGGGTATATGGGGAGCGTGTGGAACATGTACAGAATCTTAGGCAGTATCGTCATTTTGATGGCCGCCACCCGCCCAAGCCACGAGATCGGCAGAAGGCGCCAGCGATGGAGATCCGTTGTAATGGCGGAGGAGAGACGGTCGTAGTTCAGGGTCCGGATGCCCGGGATCGTGGGTGTCAGCTGCACCCCGAGGTAGGGGACCGGACCCGCTGCCCAGGGGACTGGATATTTCGCGCGTAGGTCCGCTACCACACCCGGTGCGAGAGAGAGGGAGAGCGCCACTGATTTAGCAATGTTAACTTTGAAGCCCGATATGTCCCCGAACACGGAGAGCTCCTCCAAGATCGCTGCCAGGGACGTCAAGGGCTCCCTGAAGGTCAAGAAGACATCGTCGGCATAAAGGCAAATCTTATGGGTGTCCCCCCCCCGAACCGGATGCCGGTGATCCGCCCGTTTTAGCGAATGTGCTGTGCTAGGGGTTCCATATACATAGCGAAGAGCAGCGGGGAGAGGGGGCAACCCTGCCTGGTGCCCCGGGAGATCCGAAATGGCGCCGAGGTGTGGCCGTTAACGCAGACGGAGGCGTGGGGGTCGCGGTAGCAATTGAGTATCCGTGCCCTCATTTTGTCCTGGAGGCCGTACCGGTACAGGACCGCTTCGAGATAGGGCCAGTGCACCCTGCCAAAGGCCTTCTCGGCATCCACCGCCAAGAGGGCGTAGTCGGCCGGGAAGCGGGAGGCTTTCTCGATGAGATGCAGGACCCGCTTCGTGTGGTCGCTCGTTTGGCGGTCCGGGATAAAGCCCGCCTGATCCGGGTCTATGAGGTTCGGCAAGTGGGGCGCAATGCGGGCCGCAAAGATCCCCGTATACAGCTTGAGGTCCACGTTGAGGAGGGAGATCGGTCGGTAGGAACCGCACTGTTTGCTATCCTTCCCAGGCTTGGGGATCACCACTATTGCAGCATCCAGCAGGGCGGGGGGCATCGCCCGAGCGTGTCAAACGAATTGAAGAGTCGCGTGAGGATGGGGGTAACCAATGAGCAAAATTGCTTATAGAACGCGGCCGAGAAGCAGTCCGGGCCCGGGGACTTGCCCACCTTGAGCCTCGAGATGGCCGAAATCAACACCTCCGTCCGAATCGGCGATTCAAGCAGCTCAGCCTGGGGTGCTGAAAGGCCTTCCACCCACGCGTGTTCCAAATACGCGTCCAGCCCCCCACCGTCGAGGGCCTGCTCGTCATAGAGCCGGGCATAAAAATCCCGAAACGTCGCGGCGATCTCCCCGTCCTCGTGCAGGACCCCGTGGGAATCCTCTATCTCCTTGACGCCCTCTCTCTGTCTGCGCTCCCTCAGGCAGCGGGCCAAGAGGCCACCGCATTTATCACCTCCCACATAGTAGCTATGCCGGAGGCGTAGTGCTGCATACTCCGCCCTGTCGCGATCTAGTGCTTCCAGCTGTGCTCTCTGCGCTTTTAACAGCCGCCAAACCCTCGGAGCCCCCGTTCGGCTATGCATACGTTCTAGTTCCCTGACTTTCTGCGCTAGCTCCGCGCGTTTCGCCTGCCTTTCTTTGTTTTCCGCCGCGGAGAGGGCTATGATGGCACCCCGGACCACCGCCTTCAGAGCGAGCCAACACGTGGGGAGGGCTGTGGCCCCGTTGTCATTGAATCGAAGGTATTCTTCAATGACCCCTTGTAGCTTTTTACTACTGGGCGAAGCAGGAGAGCATCCCGCAACCGCCACTGGCGCTTCCTCCCGCCCATGGGCGGGCGCGTCAGCGACATAACCACCGCCGCATGATCGGAGAGGGACGCCGCCATGATCTCCACCCCCGAGGTCTCCCGGACGAGCGCCCGGGTGGGCAGAAAATAGTCCAGGCGCGCATATGTACCATGCGCTCCCGAATGGTGTGTGTACTCTCGGGCCGCGGGGTTGTACAACCGCCAAAGATCCACCATATCTAAGTCCTGCAGCGCCGCGCGACCCGTCTGGGATAGGGCGCCTACCTGCCCCGTGCGGTGGGCCGACCGGTCCATCACGTTGTCGAATACCAGGTTTAGGTCACCCCCGAGTAACAACCTCCGGTCCGGGGAGGCCGACAGATCCGTCAGCGCCGTATGGAGAAATCGTTCCGGCCTGTCATTGGGTGCGTAAATCGTGCCTGCTGTGAATGTGTAGTCTCCCATGTGGAATTGGTAAACCAGTAGTCTGCCCTTAATCTCTGCCACTTTACACACTGAAAGCCCCTTAAACCTTGGTGCGAGAAGAATCGCCACCCCCGCCCGCTTCGTGGAGTCACAGGAAAAGAACTGTATGGGGAACGACCTGGACTGCAGCCGGTGCGTGTCTTTCATGAGTAAATGCATTTCTTGGAGCAGGCATATCTCCGCCACCGACTGTGCAAGAAGGGAGATTATGGAGCGACGTTTAATTGGATTGTTCAGGCCCCGGACATTGAGCGTGAGGATCTTAAGTGTTATTGGAGGCATACCCACCGGTCAGCGAACGTCAGCTTGTGATGTGCATCCCCGTGACCGCCAGAGCGCGCCCCAGGCATCCCCCCACCGCCCCCCGAGCCCGACACAGGAAAGAGAAGAAAAAGAAAGGAAAGAAATAGAGAAACCAAAATCCCCAACTAACCCCGCAAGTCCCCCCTCCCCAACAACATGAAGCGCACCAAAAGTCCATCTTCCAAGGAAGATCAGGATGTCCAAAGTCAAAGGGGGTAACGTGGCGTACCGGAGAGACCCCCCTCCCCCGCCCGCCCGCCATCGTATCCGCCAGCATAGCCCCAACGAGCATAGAGGTGGGATAGGTGAAGAAGGAACGACATTATCCCCTCCCTCAGGTAGTCACCCTCAAGGGACCTCGCCTTTTGGAGCCAATGATTCTGCCACCGAGGATATGGCGTCCTGACGGCCCTGGGCGATCTCCTCGGGGGGGCGGCCTCCGTTGTCCAGCACCCCTGCGTCGCTGCTTCAGTTGGCTCCAGCCTGTGCCCGGACCGCTGACCCTCTGTGAGCTCGTTGCCTGCCCGTCCCCCTCCTCCTTCGGGCATTCAATGTCCAGCAGCGTGCATGCCTCTGTCAGGGATCGGAGCTGGTACAGCCGGTCCTTGAGCCGGAAGATAAGACGAAACGGATGGCCCCAGGAGTATTTAATGTCCCGTTGACGGAGGGCATCTGTGACAGGGCGGAAGGTTCTGCATTTCTGCAGGGTCAGGGCGGACAGATCTTGATAGACAACCGGGAGATGACCCTGAAAGGTGATGGGATGTTGTGTTCGGGCTTTACGGAGGATCCCCTCCTTAGTGGTGTAGTCCTGGACACAGACCAAAATGTCGGCGGGGAGGGCATTGTCCGGGCGCGGGGGGCCCACCCTATGGGCCCTGTCCAGAATGAGCGCCGCACCGGCCGGCCTCCCAAGGATCTGGTTGAAAAGCTCCCGCGTGAAGGTGAAGATGTCCCCCGCTTCGGCGTCCCTCTTCACCCCACGGATGCGGATGTTGTGCCGCCTCGACCAATTCTCCAAGTCTTCCAGGTGGGTTTGAATTTCCACCTGCTGGTCGTGGAGCCGGAGAAGATCCTGGTGGACCAGGGAGAGCTCCGTGTTTTGTGCATCCGCTCTGTCCTCTACCGCTTGCACTCTCTCACCCAGACCGTCCAGGTCCCTCCGAACCTCCCGTAGCTCCACCGCAAGTTCCTGCCTCATACCTTTAAGTTCCTCCCTCTGTTCCGCGAACAGTGACAGCAGGAGGGCCTTGGTAATCGGTTCCGCTCCGTCGTCCCCGGACCCCTTCGGCGGCATCGCGTCAGACGCGGTCGTCTGAGTTTCGGGGGCCGCCGCCGTCGCCCCCCCTTGGGTCTTGGCGAACAGCTCCTGCAACGACTTGCCCTGGGCCTTGTCCTTGCCTTTACCCCTCTGTGTCGTCATCGTGCAGATGGGCTCACCGTCGTGGCGTCTCTCTAAACGGGGCACCAGGAAGCGGGCCTTATCCCGGCCAGGCAGGTCCCCGGGGCCTGTTCTCCGCGGTTCCGCAAGCCGCTGCGCTTCCCACCTGTGCAGCAGCCGTTTGGGGACAGGTATCGTCTGCTACCGCTCTCTGCATTCTAGGGCTCTCCCCCACCGATCGTGGGGCGACGTGGCTGTAGCCCTCTCCCGTCCCAACTACGCAGCTGCGTCCGAGGGGCCTGTCCGCTCCGTCTCACGTCCACCGGGCGCCTCCCGGTCCCTCCTCGCGCCTGGGGCTCGGCTGCCGTGGGCCCCCCTCGCCGCCCCCGGGAAATGCGGGCAGTCGGCCTTCTCACCTCTGGGGGCCTGGAGACACCCCGGTATCGCCGCCCTGGACTATGGGCCCGTCGTCGCTGGATCCCCCGCCTCCAGGCTGCACACCGCTGTAAGGCGTGGGCGGCCACCAGCCAGTCAGGCCCCTTGCTCCAGTATAGGTACGCGGCCTCCGCCTCCGTCCCTGGGCGTCACCGCAGTCTCCTCTCCAGGCCGGGTCGGCACCTCGCTGTGCCCCGCTAGGCCACGGGCCTTCCCGAGTGGCAGCCGCCTCCTCGTCCCTCGAGTCCGAGCCTCGGTTGCGGACGGCCCGTCGCTGTGTCCGCTCGGATGTGGCCCCGGGTTCTCCTGGCCGCCGCCGGACTGCCGTGGGCGCCGCTCACCTCCACCAGGACCTCTGCACTCGAGGCCGGGGCTGTGTCGCTCGTCGCTAGGCCGCGATCAGCCGCCGATGCCACCGCTCACAGGAGCATATGCAGGGTACCGGCAGGCGCGCCTCACTCTCGGGCGTCGCTGGCGGTGCTGTGTGCCGGGAACGGGAGAAGGGATCGGTCCCGGTCTGG
Source organism: Triturus cristatus (assembly GCF_964204655.1). Taxonomy (NCBI): domain Eukaryota; kingdom Metazoa; phylum Chordata; class Amphibia; order Caudata; family Salamandridae; genus Triturus; species Triturus cristatus. Next base: position 716,561,175 of record NC_140595.1, read on the forward strand.
CGCTGTTCACGGGCGCGCGAGGGAGAGACAGAGAGATGCGTCTCACCTCGCCGCCATCTTGGCCACGCCCCCCTTGCAAAATGTTTAAACCACACATTTATACATTGCTGTTTGCGAATACCAAATAGCTAATCGCACAAATTTGCTATTTGGTAATTGCAAACACTTACCTTAATATATCTGGCCCTGTTTTTTTTTTTTTTTTGCATCCAGACATGTACAACAACAGACCAGAACTTAACACAAGCCAGACCTATTAGCTTTGCAATTCTTGCAAGCAGTTTCAAATAAATGCGGAACAAAAATTAATTTGTTATGAATAAATAGATCTGAACATTTTTCAATTCTGTATATATGGGGCTTTAAAGTAAACATTACTAACGTTCTTGAAAGGACAGTGCTCTTCCAAGTGTCTTCCTGTTCTCCCCTTCACACCACTTTCCTCTGCAGTCTTGAAATCTGATCTGACCTTATGCCCCTGTTTGCCTCACATCTTTCTGAACTCCTGAATCTGAATAGCTCTCTCATCTCTTTCCTCCTTAGCACCCTCTTTTCACTTTGTCTTTCTGCTGTAATTCTGTACATTTCCTCCACTACAACATCCTCCATACACACAACCTTCTTCTGCACCTACAAGCATCACATTTTCTTTTCCTTTGGCACTGTCCATATTTCAACAGCTGTGCCACCTAGAAGCTTCTCAGTTCACTGTATGCACTATATACAGTATACAAGAGGCTTGCGTTGCGAGCAAAAAATTAAAAGAAACACATCTGTAAAGATGAAATCCTCCTAAGGAATGCAAGTTGAAGAAACACATCAGAAATATAAACAAGGACTGCATTTATTACCTTTCTACACGGCCAGCAACTTTTGGTTAAAATATGCAATAATTGTAATGGGAAGTCTGTTGTTGTTGTCTATTGTTAAGGTGATGTAAAATGGAAACATTTAACCAATGACTGTACGAACAGCAATATACTTGTGAGAAAGGAGCTTCGCCCTCCCAAACACGTAGAGTTGACTTGCCAATATCATTAAAAACATGCTTGTAAGCAGTTTGGAGCTGCGGTGTGTTGTTTTCTGGTAGGAGTGTACAACCCCTTTTGAGGATATATATATATATATTTGGAGGTTTTTTAGAGAAATTCAGGAATTGTGTTTGCAAGAGTTTTTATATTGGGGCAGGGTGAATTGTGGGTTACTGGTGTGATGAAATCATCTATCTAATATTATGAGATGGTATACAGAAAATGTGTAAAGGTGTTAATGAAGATCATGACGTTTCTGTACTCTTTGTAGCCTTGACACGAATTGAGTAATAATGTTTTCAATTCTAATAAGTTTGTTGTGAAATAGAATTATTATGTTTTTGATTATGATTTTAGATCATGTCTAGATTTTAATTTGTATCATTCTGTGTTTGTGACAGCCCTGAAGAAGCGCAGTGGAGCGCAAAGCACGTGTTGGCATTTGTCTAACTGCTCACAGTATTTGAGGCTGTTTTGGATTCATTTACATGGAAAATAAAACTTGAAGAAAGAATAAAAACAACTTAAGAAACCAAACAAGAAGAATTGTTGGGAATTGTTGCTTCCATGGATATCTTAGTTTTGTTGTTGTTTTTATATGATTGTAAAAAATATACTGGTGGGGACCAGTAACTGGGATACTTAGCGGCAGGCAAACATTCTGTTAACCAAATTGTTTATATATAAGCTACCAAGGCCACTGCACTCGCAGGGGAGGATGCTCATCCTCAGCCATGTGACGGTAGACTCACAGTCACAAATCAATGCTCCAGCAAAAGAACATTTCCAGCACTCACAGGATATGGAAATTGTTTGTCCATTAGAATGTGTGGAAAAGCAGACATGTTTCGGCAAGTACCTTTCGCAATGTTGACGTTTCTTGCCTTAAAGCTCAGTCAAGTACATGTTACAATTTAGTTAATTGGATGGAATTGTTAACTAACAATCTTAAAGTGATGAAGATATATATATATATATATATATCACCTTAATACTCTTTTACCGCATTTCCTTCCATCTGGATACTGGATACTGGAGACAAGGAGCACGGACCACAGAATCCTTTTGTAATACCGCTCAGTTTATTTGCAAGGTTTTACACAACAGGAGCGGCAGCCATTACGCGTTTCGTCCCTCCCTGGGGACTTGATCACATGACGCGCCTTTGCCAATAGGAATGCTTTTTATAGGATACACACTTTTTTCTCCCAGTTTGATTTTTTTTCCTCTTTTACTACGTTTTTTTCCCACATTAACTTTATGTGTTACAAATGTGCTTGTATCTTAAAATCATCGATAACAGTAATTCAAAGCAAGTTAAAGACATCAATATACATTGCTTATTTGTTATCATCACAATTTAAAATCATTTAAATTGAGGTTTCAGATTTCGTTTTGATGATAAACATAAGGTGCAAGGCATTGTGTGCAAATTTGCAATTATATAAATAAATAAATAAATAAATAATTAAATACTTAATAAAATGCAAATGAAGCACGATTGTATGCTTAAATAACATCCTTAAAAAATCCGTAAAAACCAAATTTTATGGGGATTAAAAGCTTTATATTGCATGATAAAATTATTGTTATAAATAAATAAATACATGCATAAAACTTAACATCACGGGATAAATCCTTGTTTGTTCGATCTGCCTAAGGTGCTCATTTTATTCACTATATTAGTATTTATGGTGAGTGTCGGCTGATCTAGATAGATGATTTGCTTTCAATCAGTTCCATGTGATGGTTTACCCTTGCCGGTATTTTTAAAAGGATATTGTAAAGTCTGGGCGTTGATAATTCATACACCTTAGTCTGAGGCTGTATTCTAAGAAATGTCTAGTGTCTTTACCTGCTAATCAATTCAACTTTTAATGATGTTATTGTGTTAATTTAATAAAAAACACCCATAAATTTCTGAAAATTTAGTGCTGGTACAAAAAGTGCTAAGTGCCTAAAAATTGTTCTAAAAAAAGTGGTTAAAAACAGTTCACTTGGGAAGGGAGATTTCAGTAGGTAAAATGGTTGGAATAATGACCGTAACTTTTATATTGGTTCAAATATCCAATATATTTCTTACTGTGGGTCTGTTATTTCTCCTTTTGTGATGTTAGTATATCGTTTTTCTTAAAATGTTCCACTGTGTATATCTGGGGAGCATTTTTAGTTACTCGTTTGGTATCAATGCTGGTGGACCATATTAATTTTTACAGACTAGCATGAAGTTCATCAGAGCTATTGAGTCCATTTGGTTGTTTAGTATCTAGATTTAGAATATAGTTCATTTCCAGGATACGGAGGGTTTTTTCCCTGTTACCTCCTCGTTTGTTTTTTGGGACTGAGTCCAATAGGAAATATTTAAGATCCTTTGGATCTCCATCATGTTGCTCATGGAAATGACGGGCCACAGGATATGCCTGATCATGATTTTTGATGGCCCTTATGTGTTGGAGTATGCGCTTGTGTCCTTGTAAGATGGTACTGCCAATATATTTTAATTTACAAGGACATTCCAACACATAAATAACAAATTCGGTTTTACAATTTAGGGCCTTTGTAATTTGTTTGTTTGGTCCACCGAAGGGGGTTGCATTTTCGGTGGTAGTTACCCCAAACTGACAAGCCCTGCATGTTTTGCATTTGTAAAATCCAGTTCTTTGAGCTAGCCATGATCCCTTAGCTGTAACGCCACAGGGATCATTGTCCACCAGAGTATCTTTAATTGAGGTATTTCTTTTGTATGTTATGGATGATTTTTTGGGGATTGTTTCTCCTATGACTGGATCCTGTTTGATTAGATACCAATTCTTATTGATAATTTTGCGTACTGCTGACTCATGTTGATTGTATTCCAAGATAAATCTAAATTTGCTGTCTGATGCATCTGTTTTGCTCTCTTTGTCTTTTTGCTTAAGCAGATTATCCCTTGTTTTCATATTGCTTTTATTTAGAGCTTTAGTCAGACATATTTTGCTGTAACCTCGTTCTCTGAATCTGGTTAGACATTCCATTTGTGCTGTTTCTAAATCCTTAACGTTACTGCAGATGCGTTTAATTCGCAGTAACTCCCCATATGGAATGCTTTGCACTAAGTGTTTTGGATGTGCGCTTTTGGCATGGAGAATAGCATTCCCTGCCGTGGGTTTTCTATGGAGTTTGGTGTCTAATTTATCTTGGTTAACGACAAGTTCGACATCAAGAAACACCACATTGGTTCTGCTAATATTGGCGGTAAAGCTAAGATTTAAATCATTGGTGTTAATAGATTCAATGAATTTTAGTGCTGACTCTTCAGTGCCCTGCCATACCAGAAAGAGGTCATCTATGAATCTCCACCAACATTTCACGTGGGTTTCTAGAATCTCCATATAGTTAATTTTGAGAACCAGCTCCTCCCACCAGCCCATGTGTAGGCAGGCATAGCTGGGGGAGAAGCTGGCTCCCATGGCTACTCCCTGTAACTGTTGGTACATAGCATTTTGAAACATGAATATGTTGTTCAATAAACACATTTCTACCATATTTACTAACATTTTAGTATGGTCAGAGTATTGAGTTCCTCTTTTCCACAAAAAATATTGTAGTGCTCGTAGGCCATCCTTGTGTTTGATCGAAGTGTACAAGGAGGTCACGTCAAGGGTAATCAGTAAGTAGTCATTGTGCCAGGGAAAGTTTGCCATTTTAGCCAAAAAGTCTCCTGTGTCTTTGATATAAGATGCTAGTTTCTGGACATGTTCCTGTAGGAAGAAGTCAATATAGATTGAGGTGTTTTCAAATATACTGTTCCTTGCTGATATTATTGGTCTTCCTGGGGGATTTTTTCATTTTTGTGCACTTTCGGGATGAAATATAGAATGGGAATAGTGGGATTCGCATTCCATAAGTACTTGTATTCATCTGTTGTTAGCTGGCCAGTATCACGCCAACCCATCAGTTTCGTTTTAAACGCCGTCTGTATTGAATTGAAGATCATTCTGTTGCTATTGCCATAGCAAGTTTTATCATTGAGTTGGCGCATTGCTTCTGCCAAGTAATCATCTCTTTTCCACAGTACGATGTTGCCGCCTTTGTCCGCATTTCTAATGACCACTTCTTTGTTGTTTTTTATCTTCGTCATTAGTTGGTGATATTGGAGCTCTTTTTTATTTTTTACATTTTTGTTTCTTTCTTTGATTGTAGTTTTGTTTAATTGTTTTAAGTCTTTGATGACTTGTTCCTGAAAACTGTCTATTGTGTCCTTTATCATGAGCGGATAAAATTTTGATGGTGGCTTAAAGGCGGTCTGACATAATTTGGTGTTAGTTGTCATTGTTTCACCACTGGTATTGCTGTCCATTTGGTCATTTTCGTGAATCGAGTCATAAATAGTGTCCACCAAATTGTTGGATTCATTTTGGGTAAATTCTGGAGGATCAATTTCTGCAAGCTGTTTATCAATTTGGATCTGTGTTGCAACAATTTTCTCTTTCTTTTTGGCTTGTGCATGATATTTTAGAACCTTGAGTTTTCTGACACTTTTGTAGATATCCACACGTGATTTAGCGTAGTTGAATGAACTCTCGGGACAGAATGACAGACCTAAGGCAAGAAGTTGCTTTTCTGCTGTATTGAGGATTACGTCAGTTAAATTTATCACGGTTTTGTCGCTGGTTGTTAGAGGGTCTACAGCCCCTATTTTTTCCAGAATTTCTTCTGCTGACGTCTTGGTGGTCTTTTGTTTGTTTTTTCGTCGGTTTGCTTTCCTTCTCTCTCTTCGTTTGATGTTTCGCCTCGCTTTGGATTCGCTTGTTGCTTTCTTGGTCTGAGCGATTGGAGGCGCTCGCGACATAAAAAATCCACCTCCTCTGTTAGTGAGTGTCTGCGTGTTGCTGCTTGTTTGGCTTTCATATTTGATTCAGATTCAGACCCACTTTCTACAGCTGAGCTCAACTCTGATGCAGAGGTTAGATCCGGTTGCGTCATATTAGCTTCTCTCCCGTGTCTTTGGTTTGCTGCGGTGAGGAAATATGGATTTTGTGATCAGTTATGTCCCCTATCTTAGACCCCAACGGCTCCATGTATATGCTACAAGTACATGTATGTTCCCTCCAGTTCCAGTTATGAAGACGCAAACACATGTGCGTCCACCGTCAACATGTCCTCTTTCAGATCCGCCATGAATGGGCAGGATATTCTATTCCTAAGTATGAAAGGCCACCGACTTTATATGGCTCATTTACTCCATTTTACAGTTCAGGCGAGTAGGCCCTGAATTCTGCCATCAAGCCTTTGCCTGCCTTCTACCTTCGACAGCTCCAGTCTGAGCTCGCATCTGTATCCATGAACTTTGTCCTACTCCCTGCGCGGCCAACGGTGCCTGACTCGGCCTGTCTGCCTGCCAAAAACTGTATTTCACCTTCAAGATTATCTGCTCCGCTCCTCATCCAATGCATTCCTGTCTAGTAGTTTAGGTAAACATTCTTTCAGCTACCGAGCAAGGGGCCCGGTTTCTCTGTCCTCATGCAAGTAATTCATAGCCTCTGTTACTATGAAAGATTTCTGCCCCCTCGCATCTCATGTAGACACTTAGACGCTTGTACACGCACTCATAGTCAGTATAGAATAGATTTCGTCCGAGAGACCTTTCCTTTTTGATAACACAGTTCTTTAAACATAGGATATTAGATATGATTTGGGATTAGGTTGACTTGACCCCCCAGACTTCTGTCTCCACATGTAGAGCTAAATGTCAAGTCCCCTTCACCCCCTAGTTGCACGTCAATCACACGTCATGCGGCTGCGCGCGCATCTCTGCCAAGTATTTCTGCTGACATTGCAGGATTCTCTTATGGATCCACCCACTTGTGACATCATGTATAAATGACGTTTTCTAGTTACGCCTATATGTCCGCCTATTTTAGTTACGCATGCATATTTTTTATCTGTCTTATCAGCTGTTACGCCTCCTGCATCTGTTTCACTGTAATGCCTTTTCTATAAAAATGATTACCTGTCAATAATGTATTGCCTTCCCTTCCTGAACCCCCGTGGTGATGGAATATGATGCCTGCAGTTCGAACTGTAAATTCCTTTGTAGAGGAATAAAGCCCTTTCAGAACCTCTAATATCACGGATTCTGCCTCTTATTTTTACTGAGTTATTCTTACTAGATTTTACTGCATCAAAAATAATATCGGTAATTAAATATTTACCACATAAATTGGCGCCCGAACAGGGACACTTTCTCATCTCACGCGCCGGAGGTGCGTTGCAGGCCCGGTCTCCTGCCACAGCTGGACGGACAACAACGCGTACCCGCAGGATTTCCTGTATCTCCCTCCGGCCAAGCGGGGGTGACTGAGGCTGCGATCAACACCCAGACGAGGCGGTGAGAAGTGCGAAGTATCCCGACCAGAGCCTAGCTGAGAGAGCAAGATCCGAGGTATACAGAGGCCCGCCAGGTTCCGAAGTTCCGCGTCGAGTCGAGTCCAGTCCGGTCCAGTCCAGTTCAGTTCCGAGGCCTTCCGTTCGGAGCTACCCGGTGAGTACCATTGCCGGGGAGGCATTTAAACGTGCACATAGTCTGTGCCTGTCAAGACGGGTTTGGGTACACAAATCCGGTCTGCACTGTTTCAGCAGTGTATCTGTACTGTTTAGCAGTATATCTAGTAAGTCTTGTATATAATTCAGTATCATCTAGTGTTCAGTATTATGCCAGTAATCAGTTTCTTATTAGTTATCATTGTTCGTTAAATGTTAAATGTTAAATGTTTTAAATACGTTCTACATATTGTGGTGTGAATGAATGTTCATTATTGTGTTTATTGTATTAAGTGTGTTCAAGATTAAGTAACCAGATCTAAAAATGCCGCTCTTTTCGAAATTAAGACAGATCAAAACTAGAAAAGGGGTACTCGAAGAAGCTGTTCCCATTCCACCTAGGGACACTCCAGGGTACTTCATGTATCATAAACATGGCCTAGATGCCGTATTATTTCTTGATTTATGGGTGGACTACACCAAGGAATTACCAGAAAGTCAGAGGTGGCCCGCAGCTGGGACCTGGGATGCAGATTGCATCATGAGAGTAGAAGAAGAATTATGGAAAAAGAAAGCCAGACAGTCACAGAAAGATGCCATTGAATTATGGCGTAAAGAATCATATAGACGTACAGAAAAAGCACTCAGACAGGAAGAGAAAAGTAAGGAGAATTCAAATAAAGCCCGAGAAAATCTATTAATTGAGGAAGGTACCCGAGTAAAATCAGAACAAGTAGACAGACAAAGAAACGCCCTTATGAATGGTATGTATCCTCTTCTGGCCGAAGGGTTACCTAAGGCTACCCCGGAAATGCCAAAAGACTTGACACCTCCGTTACTCCCGTTAAAAGCACATCCCAAGACCGCAAAAGATATTTTCCTTTCCTCCTATTTAGACGATGCAGCTCCCGAATATGTTAATGTTACACCACACACACCGCCTGCCGGTGGTGCTCAACGCCAAGATCATCCGTCTGTACCTCCGCAACAACAAACTCCTACACACATTCCGACAGGCCCTTCTGTTTCTACCGCTTTCCCCACATCTACAGTTTCTATCTTACATCCAACAAATCCTTTCGTGCCCAGCACCTCAGACGGTGCTACAGGAGGAACGACAGACATTTTCGCCACGCCACCCCGAGGAAATAAATTTTCCCTTAGAGATTTAGCACACCAACGTACACCCAAACTAGCATCTCCCGACATGTTTAAAGAACTTCTAGTGGATTGTAGATATGATCCTGTGCCCGGTAAACGGGATGAAATGCTGCTGTCATCATTACGTATACGATGAGCTACAATGTATTTAATGATGCTACCAGGAATGACGGCCCATCTAGAAAATATATATTACTTTGTCCAATCAGGGCGAGGCCCTGAAAGTATTAACAACGCCATGGAATACCAGAAAGCGGAGGTACAGGGGCAATTGTTACGCTTCTTCATAAACTGTGTGATCAGAAATCAAGACAGGCCTGGGGTAGATCAGGATGAAATGCAAAAACTTACCACATGGGGCCGGAATATATCCGAAGGGAAACATGATAAACAAACATGTATAGTAGCCATGAACCGAAAGATCCGCAAAGAAGTAGAACGAATACATAAAGAAAGATTAGAGACAGACGAACCTGATCCAGAAAGAGAGGAGGAGGAAGAATCAGAAATGCCCACAGGACAGTTAGAAACGATGGCTTATGTAGGTAGAGGAAGACCTCATAATAATACCAGATGCTTTAGTGATCCGATACGTCCGATACGCCCAGAATGTAACAGAAATTTCCAAACCCCGATAATAAATATAAGGTCTCCTGAACACCTATTTCAAGCTGCTGATAATTTACTCCGAGAACGAAGGGGGTATCATATGCTCGATTCTATGGACGAACAAGAATTAGCCAGGTCAGCAGTCCTATGGGCTGACAGTCCCGGAAAATATAGTGATGATGCACTAGCACACACGTTTTTGAACCTTACCCCAGACGAACAGCGTTTAGCTGGTATATACATGATTCAACAACTCCTTATATTATATAAAAGCCAACACTCCGATCCTGGTCCCTTACCTGATATATTGACTGAATTACTCACGAATAGATGGAGAGGTTCAGGTACTGATTTAATTAGAGAAATACTAGAATTCAGAAACCAGTATATTCTTTTTGTATGCCCAGAACATGTCTCACTTCCCATCAAAGAAAGAACGACGTATTACATGGACAGACAGAATCCCTTACGCGAAGTACACCCCATCAAACTCGATGATGACAATTTCAAACGCGTGTTTGTGTACACGCCTATATCTAAAATTGAATTATTAGAAATGAAGAAAGTAGTACCTAGCCATGACAAAGACCCAGCGGGTTTCCACCGTAAGATCAAAGACATGTTACTCATGGGAGAATATACCTACCCCGACATTATGAAAATATTGAAAGTATTAATGCCTGCTGGCATTTACGAAAAACTCAAAGAAAAAGATTGGGAGGTGGGAGACCAAAAGATAGATTGGACAGCATTAGAAGCAGAAGAGAAGGCCCGAGCTCCAGGTTCAGGGCTTGGGGACAAGACTAAAACACTACCAGGTTTACTAGTACAGGTACTGCCACGTTTATTAAGTACGAAAAAGGAAGACTGGGGTGCAATCTCAGCCTGTAAACAAAAGCAAGATGAAGACACTAGTGACTTCTATTCCCGATTCGAAAAGTGTTTTGGTATAAATAGTGGCATAAAAGCAAGTAGCGAGTCATATCCACATCTGTTTGTGACAAAATTAGTTGAAAATTCCCTGCCCCAAGTTAAGAATAGAGTATTAAAATTCGAGAGTACCTGGCAAGGTAACACCCCGTCACAAATGTTACAAATGCTGCAGTATCACCACAATAGAATTAGAGAGGAACAAGAACATGAACAAAGACGTATGAAAGACACGAAAATGAAAATGCTTGTGGCACAGTCAGTTCCAGCTGACGGTCATAAAAAGGGTGATACCACAGGTCCTGCAAAAGGGACATGCAACTATTGTAAACAACCAGGTCATTATATTCACGATTGTGCAGTCTTGAAACATAATATCGCCACAGGTAGAACCCAGGAAAGACCACGTCCACCTAGACAGGATCAGAACCAACAACAAATCCCTCAGCATGCACAATCTATGTCAGTTCCACAATCTATGCCAGCTCCACCACAGATCGTAGGTACAACACAGCAGCAGCCTATTGCTGCTACACAAGCAACAACGCAACAGATGTATCAGTATGCACAAACAGATTATCCCGATTATCAACGATACACATGAAACAGCCTAGAGAGGGAAGTTGGCTTACCCCTTATCGAGGTTCCTGTAGATCAAGAGGGACCTTATGTACATAGTGAACTATTAGGCCAAGACAGAAAGTTTTTACTTGATACAGGGGCAAGCAGAACAACCATACGACGCAGTGAAGTTCCAGGGGCACCTCTCTCAGGCTCACAGAATATTTCCCTTGGATTCTCAGGAAAGCCTATCATTAATGAAGTATCGCAACCCCTCCCACTCACGGTTGGTCCATTGACACGAACTACAGATCTATTGCTTACTAAATCATGTCCAGAAAACCTGTTAGGTATAAAAACTTTGAAGGCTCTAGGAGCTATAATATGTTGTTCTCCGGAAGAAGTAAGATTATTTTTACGTGACTTCAAAGGTCACTACGTGTCCAGAGACATGGATCACCGACTACAGAATTTACCTACACATTTATGGGCACAAGGCCCCACTGATGTTGGTTGCATGAACATTACACCATATCGAGTCACATTAAAAGCAGGAGTGGTACTACCACGAATGCGACAATACAAATTACCACCAGATGCTGTAGTGGCTTTACTGCAAATCATTGACGAGCTCATTGCACAAGGAGTAGTTGTGGAAACCGACTCAAATGTATGTAATTCCCCAAAAATTCCGATTCTCAAAAGAACGGATCCAAAAGCTCCGACAGTATATCGATTAGTTATTGATCTGCGCGAATTAAATAAATGCATTGTACCGCAATACCCTGTGGTCCCAGATATCTCTTCATTACTAACAGCTATTGATTCAGGAGCAACGTTCTTTACTGTAATTGACCTCAAGAATGCTTTCTTTAGCGTCCCAATTGATCCGGAAAGCCAATATTTATTCGGATTCAGTTTAAATGGACGAAGCTTTAAATTCACCCGCGCACCTCAAGGATTCACAGAAAGCCCCAGCATCTATAGCCAAGCACTCAAACGAGAACTTGACAGTATCCACATGCCAGTCAACACTGCCCTGCTTCAATATGTCGATGATCTGCTGATCACCGCTCGAAGCGAGCCTGAATGTGAAAAAGCATCACTGACGGTTTTACAGTTTCTGGCCGAAAAGGGGCACAAGGTGTCCCCTTCTAAGCTGCAATTTTGTGTCCAGCAAGTTGTTTATCTTGGACACTCGCTGTCCAAGGAGGGAAGACAGCTTACACCCGATCGCATCCAGTTAATAGCTAACATGCCACCACCCAAAACACAAAAGGAGGTGCGGGCTTTTATAGGCCTCACTTCATATTGTAGGCAGTGGATCCCTCAATATGCATTCCTAGCAAAACCACTCATTCAGTTGACAACACAGGAGGCAGCCACACCGACTGTCCTCCCTTGGAATCAAGAACATACACAAGCCTTTGAAAGCTTAAAGAAAGCTTTATGTCAAGCACCTGTTTTAGCAACACCATGTTATAGCAAACGTTTTACACTTTTTGTTACAGAACGCGAAGGTACTGCTTTGTCAGTACTCACTCAGGAACAAGCAGGATCACACAAACCATGTGCTTATTTTTCCAGTACATTAGATCCCGTAGCTCAGGCTCTGCCTGCGTGCCTGAAATCAGTGGCAGCGACAGCTTTAGCAATCAGGCAAAGCGATGCCATAGTGTTAGGACATTCATTGACAGTACAAGTACCACATGCAGTAGAGGTTCTTTTGAACCGAACGCAAACACAACACTTGACTATAGCAAGACTTACTGGTTACGAATTGACATTGTTTCAGCCACACATAGAAATCAGACGTTGTAATACATTGAATCCTGCCACACTTTTGCCAGTAAACGGAACAGACCCACTAGCACATGATTGTATTGAAGTCATTACTATAACGACGAAACCCAGACAAGACTTGACAGACGTCCCATTGTTAGAACCAGACCTGACGCTGTATGTAGACGGTTCATGCATGAGAACAAGTACAGGAGAGTTAGTGGCCGCGTATGCAGTCACAACAGACACTGAAGTTATTGAAACAAATTGTATTAACACTTTGTCAGCTCAAGCAGCAGAGCTCACCGCTCTGACACAAGCCTGTATTCAAGCCACAAATAAGAAAGTCAACATATACACAGATTCACGTTATGCATTCGGAGTTGTACATGACTTCGGCGTGCTGTGGCGAGAGAGAGATTATTTAACTTCTCACGGTGCCCACATTCAGCACGGACCCCTCATTCATGCTCTATTAGATGCAATTCATCTACCCACTGCAATATCGATTATGAAATGCAAAGCCCATACGAAAGTTACCGATATCATTTCTCAGGGTAATGACCTGGCTGACAGAACAGCTAAACAAACTGCTCAAACTCACACAGCTGACGCGACAAAGACAATAGCTCCGACACCAACACATTGCATGACAGTTAAGGATCCAGCTCTTGATGTAATTGACATACAGACACATGCTACACCAGATGAAATAAAGAAATGGACTGAATTAGGAGGGATCCAAACGGATCAAGGATGGATGACGAAGGAAAAATCTATATGGTTTCTTCCTGACTCTATGGTTCAAGTCATCATTAACACAATACATAGTCCAGCGCACCTAGGAGAAAAAGCTATGCTAGACAGCATTCAACACATTTGGTTCAACAAACATTTGCGAGCAACAGCTAAACAAAAAGTTCGTACCTGTATGATATGTTGTCAGTTTAACCCAGGTAAAAGCATCCCCGTAGAACAGGGTGGATTTCAGCCTCCTGATCACCCTTTTGAAGTCCTCCAGATGGATTATATCCAGATGGAACGATGTCGAGGATTCAAATATGTTCTCGTAGTTGTCTGTGCTCTTTCCCGTTGGACAGAAGCCTACCCGGTTTCAGATTACACTGCCCCTACTACTGCCAAACAGTTAGTTCGAGAATTCTTCCCACGGTATGGTTTACCACGTGTTGTCTACTCAGATAACGGCCAGCCGTTCTCATCCGAACTGATGAAACACGTTTCACTTTTGTTAGGTTACCAATGGAAATTCCACTGTGTCCGACACCCCGAGGCAGCAGGTCTCGTGGAACGCCATAATCAAACTTTGAAAATTAGATTGTCTAAAATATGTAGAGAGAAAGGTGTTGATTGGGTAGTAGCCTTACCAGTTACACTCTTTTACATGAGAATGGTAGCACATTCTCGAACAGGGCTATCCCCATATGAAGTGATCTTTGGTAGACCACCAAATATGTGGGGGACACCTATACCCCGTAAAATAACTGATGTTGACTGTAATATGCTGACAGATTACCTGGCTTCCTTGATGTCTGCACTACAATCTTGTCGTTCACAGGTAGCCGCAGCCTTTCCCGATAACACCGAGGTAAAACCCCATAACGTGGTTCCTGGTGACCTGGTTCTGGTACGGAATTTTGATCGGAAGACCCAGCTGGAGCCTAGATGGAAATCGCCTCAACTCGTTCTGCTAACAACAAGGACAGCTGTGAAGATCGAGGGTCGTAAAGGGTGGTTACACTCGAGTCATATCAAGAAATTTCATGGACTACCGTCCGATGTGAACATTACGCCTTGCATTTCTTCACAGATTGATTCAAAGCTCCCCTTGGTTGAACAATCGGATACAGAACTTTATAAACTGAAATTAAGGTCTAGCAAGTCAGACAATTTGATTGTTTAAGTCCTCTCCAAGGTGAATCGGTTGAATTTGTCTCTGACATGTATCCTCTAGACCTGAATAGAGAAAGAAATCGACAGATGCAGCTTAAAAAGCATGCGTATTGTAAATCACTGCGTAGTCATTACACAGTAACATTATTAATTTTGTTTTTTTTAAGTCTTCTGATTATTGCTGCGAGCATACTGTTGCACATATATTACCCTATTTCTAAACGTGCTTACAATGTTACTGCTGAACATTCTTTTAGCGAATTACCCCCGCATGAGTTGTCCTATAGATTTGCGCTGCGCAACAACACTTTCATTAGTATGTTACATCATTCCCATCAGACCAGCAATGCTACCAATTGTTGGATATGTGGCCGACTCCCTCCCTATCAGAATTATAAGGGAGTTCTGCCTCTCTTTCCATATCCGTTTACACACAATGGCTCCTGTGGAGCATGGTTTAGTTTAATTAATTCCTTAGATTCAAATTCAGTAGTTTATCAAGACAATTGGGTATGGGGAAACCTGAACCTAGTTTTACTTAAAGTTTGCTACCCTAACAAGGAGGGACTTCCCAAAAGAACAGGAACTGATCTAGAAAATGAAGTATATGGATTAGGTAATTTTACACTTAACCTCATGATCCTGAATGTTGAATCCGAAGCTGCACCAATTTTGCCCGCTATGTCAGTATTTCCAGTTAAAGGTGAATTATGTGTAAGAAAGAATGGTTCAATACATATGGGCCATAGTAAATGCACCACTCTAATAGAATTCAGTGATCAAGGCAAGTCTACATTTAGAGCTTCCCGTCATTCCTACTTCGTATGTGGCCAGACTGCATACATACTTTTGCCTTTAGATTGGGATGGTACCTGTTACATCGCATTCCTTTTGCCACCTGTTTTCCTAGCCCCTCCTGATTATCACAGAAATACCCATTTAGTACACAGTAGAAAACGGAGAGATCTCCCAATTGTCGATTACACTGAAACGGCATGGGAAAAATATACAGATTTCAATAAAGGTTTCTTTCCCTATATAGGTACAGTCACTAATAGTAAGCTGATACGTAGATTAACCAGAACCCTTGAAGCAGTAGTAAATGAAACTACTTCCGCCTTAGGCAACTTAACAGAGGAGCAGTCTGCGATGCGGATTGTTGTTCTTCAAAATCGTCTTGTCCTTGACGTTATCCTGGCCGATAGGGGCGGAGCTTGTAGGGTCATCGGATCAAGTTGCTGCGTTTTCATACCAGAAAATTCGCCATCTGTATATAAAGCCATAACTCGCCTTCATAAGATTGTAAGCCAGATACACCAGAGTCCAGGCACCTGGACTTGGTCCGGTTGGTTCTGGAGCGTGTTGTCAGCCTGGGGATGGAGGATCCTATCCTTCCTAGGTGTTGGCTTTCTCATACTATTCAGTTGCTGCTTATGTCTACAATGTGGACCAGCGATTTGTGGTCTGTGTGCCACATCGTGTATTCCACCTCCGAGTTTTCGCTCAAGATCCCGGAAGAAGAAAGAAGAACAAATGATGCTATATGAACAGATCGAAAGGATTGATGAAGATTGATATCTCCTGAGGGTCCGTAGGGGACAAGGAGGGAATGAGGAAATATGGATTTTGTGATCAGTTATGTCCCCTATCTTAGAACCCAACGGCTCCATGTATATGCTACAAGTACATGTATGTTCCCTCCAGTTCCAGTTATGAAGACGCAAACACATGTGCGTCCACCGTCAACATGTCCTCTTTCAGATCCGCCATGAATGGGCAGGATATTCTATTCCTAAGTATGAAAGGCCACCGACTTTATATGGCTCATTTACTCCATTTTACAGTTCAGGCGAGTAGGCCCTGAATTCTGCCATCAAGCCTTTTCCTGCCTTCTACCTTCGACAGCTCCAGTCTGAGCTCGCATCTGTATCCATGAACTTTGTCCTACTCCCTGCGCGGCCAACGGTGCCTGACTCGGCCTGTCTGCCTGCCAAAAACTGTATTTCACCTTCAAGATTATCTGCTCCGCTCCTCATCCAATGCATTCCTGTCTAGTAGTTTAGGTAAACATTCTTTCAGCTACCGAGCAAGGGGCCCGGTTTCTCTGTCCTCATGCAAGTAATTCATAGCCTCTGTTACTATGAAAGATTTCTGCCCCCTCGCATCTCATGTAGACACTTAGACGCTTGTACACGCACTCATAGTCAGTATAGAATAGATTTCGTCCGAGAGACCTTTCCTTTTGGATAACACAGTTCTTTAAACATAGGATATTAGATATGATTTGGGATTAGGTTGACTTGACCCCCCAGACTTCTGTCTCCACATGTAGAGCTAAATGTCAAGTCCCCTTCACCCCCTAGTTGCACGTCAATCACACGTCATGCGGCTGCGCGCGCATCTCTGCCAAGTATTTCTGCTGACATTGCAGGATTCTCTTATGGATCCACCCACTTGTGACATCATGTATAAATGACGTTTTCTAGTTACGCCTATATGTCCGCCTATTTTAGTTACGCATGCATATTTTTTATCTGTCTTATCAGCTGTTACGCCTCCTGCATCTGTTTCACTGTAATGCCTTTTCTATAAAAATGATTACCTGTCAATAATGTATTGCCTTCCCTTCCTGAACCCCCGTGGTGATGGAATATGATGCCTGCAGTTCGAACTGTAAATTCCTTTGTAGAGGAATAAAGCCCTTTCAGAACCTCTAATATCACGGATTCTGCCTCTTATTTTTACTGAGTTATTCTTACTAGATTTTACTGCATCAACAATAGTATCGGTAATTAAATATTTACCACAGCGGTGCCAGTTTTGTCGGCCTTCAATGCTTCAAATTTTCTTGCAAAAGTAAAGATTTTGCCTTGTTCATAATCGCACCGGTCCCGGTGAAATTTGAACGCTTTTCTCTCTCTAATTACGTCTTCTTCCTTCTTGAGCCTTTTCTTCATGTCGGTTTTAAGTTTTTCAACTTCATCTTGTCCTTCCATTGATTCCAGTTCTTTATTGAGGGTGGCGATGCCCTCCGCCAGCTTAATACAGTCTCGTTCAGCATATTTCACCAAAATAAATAATAGTTTGCGTGAAGATTCCAAATTTGTCTCTGCCCACTCCCGCATCATTTCACGGTCCGGTGTTTCATAGCTGGGGGCAATAAGTATTCTCAGACCTCTGGGGACCCGCCCCACATCAATATACCGTTGCAATGACTTAGCTTCCCACCAGCGTTTTTGTTCATTTCTCATCATTTTTTCTAATGATTTACACTTATCCCTTAGACTGGCATTTTTAGTTAATGCTGGTGCATTCTGGGTGACTGAGTTTCCTGGTGGGACCAGTTCGTCATTGAACATTGCTGCTGCTGCCTCTTCCCTTTCTCTTAGCGCGTCGGTTGCCATTGTCACTGTGTGTAAGAATTACTTTTTGATTTTATGGCGGTCGCTTTATACTATCGGCTTGGAGAATGTTTGTTTCTCCCTGTACAACAGTTGAGCCTCGAAGTAATGTCAGCTTGGATTACCCTGCACCCAACTCAGAGTTACAAGATTTGGGGCTAGCTGGCACTCACACACTGGTAACGCGTTAGTCGCGCCTTCCGGCACGTCCCCCGCTTACCTGTATGTTGCACGAGATGCCGGCTGTCCGCACCTGTTTTCTTTACTCCGTTGGGGGGCTATGTTGTCCAGATTTCTCCCGGATTCAATGTAGAACGCTCGAGCCCGAGCGGTGGCTCCTTTTGAAACAGGTGAGCCCGTTTTTGCAGAGGGGTCCGTGTGGGAAGCAGGAGGAGTCGAAAACTGCCTCGTATTAAATCACCTTAATACTCTTTTACCGCATTTCCTTCCATCTGGATACTGGATACTGGAGACAAAGAGCACGGACCACAGAATTCTTTTGTAATACCGCTCAGTTTATTTGCAAGGTTTTACACAACAGGAGCGGCAGCCATTACGCGTTTCGTCCCTCCCTGGGGAATTGATCACATGACGCGCCTTTGCCAATAGGAATGCTTTTTATAGGATACACACTTTTTTCTCCCAGTTTGATTTTTTTTCCTCTTTTACTACGTTTTTTTCCCACATTAACTTTATGTGTTACAAATGTGCTTGTATCTTAAAATCATCGATAACAGTAATTCAAAGCAAGTTAAAGACATCAATATACATTGCTTATTTGTTATCATCACAATTTAAAATCATTTAAATTGAGGTTTCAGATTTCGTTTTGATGATAAACATAAGGTGCAAGGCATTGTGTGCAAATTTGCAATTATATAAATAAATAAATACATAAATAATTAAATACTTAATAAAATGCAAATGAAGCACGATTGTATGCTTAAATAACATCCTTAAAAAATCCGTAAAAACCAAATTTTATGGTGATTAAAAGCTTTATATTGCATGATAAAATTATTGTTATAAATAAATAAATACATGCATAAAACTTAACATCAATATATATTTATTTTTTTCACTGAAAAAACCATAGGTTTCAGGGCACGTTATAGTTAGAAATTAGCATTTAAAAAACCATAGAAATTAACTGAAAAAACATATGTTTCAGGAACATTATAGTTAGTTGGACATTTAACTCGTACAAAACTGGCATTATAGTTAGTTCAGCTAACTATAACTCGCGCCCCCGCAATGCATTGCTGATGACGTCACATATTACATCATTCATGACATGGTCAGTGACATCACTGACGACATCTCTAATGACATCACTGATGACATCATTCTTGTGATGAATTGATGCATCTTCTCACACCCTAATAGAACCTTTGATAC
The DNA here is from genome assembly GCF_964204655.1 of Triturus cristatus. NCBI lineage: Eukaryota > Metazoa > Chordata > Amphibia > Caudata > Salamandridae > Triturus > Triturus cristatus. The sequence continues at coordinate 716,580,481 of NC_140595.1, forward strand.
ACCCACTCTAAATTACAGACTGATATTCTCAAAACCATAGACACTCCAACACCAAGAACTACGTACCCACTCACTGATTCTTAGGTTTACACACACATCCACTCACTCACCCGTACAGTCACTCATACTTATGGTCATTCAGTACAGGACTATCTATGCACTCATACAGCTATATAGACACTCAAACACTGCCACTCATCCATAGAGGTACTCACACACCTAGTCAGTCATGCAAATAATTAATCACGCTGCCATTTACTCACCTATACAGTTATACACACACCAGATCACTTACTCATACAAATACTAGCACATTCTTACGATCTTATACAATCACTGATACAAGCACACACTCATCCTTACAGCCGCTCTCACAATCACACACTCTCACTTATATACTCTAACACACATATATACTGCCTTTCACATATGTAGTTACTCACACATGTACCACTGAGATATACATTCACTCACTAACACACCCATACACACACTCACCCACCCATACACTCCATCACAGATGCACTCTTGAAACTGTTAGAATCCGGGTTCTCTGGTTGGCACAGGTGGGTACTTGTGTCAAGCAGGGAACCTTTCCTCTAGTCAGGGTAAGGGGGTACACTCCTAAAATAACCCCTGCTCACCCCCTTGGTAGCTTGGCACGAGCAGACAGGCTTATATCAGAGGCAGTGTGTAAAGCATTTGTGAACACATACAGTAACCAAGTGACAACACTACAAATGGACACCACACAGGTTTTAGATTAAAAAATAAGGATTCTTTATATAGAGTTACCACAAGAGCATTAAACGACAAAAATACACAATACTGTTACTTTAGATGGTAGAATTTTGCTTAGTTCTCTTAAGTTCTTAAATGCGACACTTTAAGTCGATGTACCTTTTAGATGCGACACGCAGGGCAACGAAAGTGTTGCAACGATGTTGATGCGATGAAGTTTTTGGTGCAAAGAAATAAAGACGTGAAGATCTTCCAGATGCGTTACGCTACACCGATGTTGCGAGAAGACTCGACTCGATGCGTCAGCTGCAGCGGCGTCACCCTTTACGCGATGCGACGACAGCGGCCTTGGCAGTGACACTCTTCTCCGACGTTTGCGAGACGCTTCCGCACGATGCGATGCTGCAGTGGCGCCACCCTTTACGCGATGCGACGACAGCAGCTCCGACGGCGGCACGCTTCTCCGTGGATGCTAGGCGCTTTTCTTGATGCGATGCATTGTGACAGCTACGATGGCTGCGATGGTGACACGCTTCTTCGGCGTTGTGAGACACTTCTTGGATGATGCGAGACGCTTCCGCTCGATGCGATGCTGCAGCGGCGACACACTTTACGAGATGCGACGACAACAGCTCAGACGGCGGCACGCTTCTCCTCCTTGAGTCGCGCTTCCAGCTCCTTGTGACACGCAGTCCCTCAGAAGGCCCAACAACTGCAGCAGGCACTTCCAAAGAACTCTGGGGAGCTGGGGGGTGAAGTCTGTTGTTCCTGAGTCTTCAGCAGAAGGCAAGCTCTATTCCAAGCCCTTGGAGATCTTTTTAAGCACAAGTTGAAATAAAGTCTTTTGTAGTCTTTCTCCTCTCCTTCAGCAGCAAGGCAACCACTGCAGGCCAATCCCCCTGGTCAGGGACAGTACTCCTCCTTACAGCTTTCCCAGTTCCTTCTCCTCAGGCAGAGGTTCTTCGTATCAAGCAGGATCTAATTTCTTGGGAGCAGGGTTCCAATACTTATACCCCTAATTCCTTTGTTCCTCTGGGTAGAGGGGCCTTTGCCCAGTCCAAACCAGTTCCTGAGCACTTTGTTGACATGACTCTGACTTTCTATTCAGTGTGCAGGGCAGAGACATCAGCCGCTCCACAGGAGGTGGAGCCAGCATTGTGGTGGCAGAGCACAGCCCTATTCAGAGTCCAGGTGCACTCCTCCCACCCATCTGGATGTCAATCTCTCTATTCACCACCAGGCTACCTAGCCTTGCCCCTCTGGGTTTCTCCAGCCCTGTCACTCACACAAACCAGACAGGCAGAAACACATCATAGCAAAGGCGGGCTGAAATTGTTAGGCAAGCAAATACAAACTTTCTAAAAGTGGTATTCGCAAACACACAATATTTAAATAAACTTTACTAAAAGATGTATTTTATTATTCTGAGTTCAGGCATACTAAACTCAAATTTCTACCATGTTCCCTGGGTCTGTTAGGATCATAGAATGTAACAATTCTAACAGCCCATTCTGGCCTATGGAGAACAGGTAGCCTTATTACAATAGTGAAAAACGAAAATGGCTGTAATTCCCTATTAGGACATGCCACACACATCAGGGCTTGTCCTACCTTATGCTTACAATGCACCCTGCCCTTGGGCCTACCATAGGGGTGACTAATATGAAGTTAAAGGAAGGTTTAGGGACTGGCAAGTGGGTGCACTTGCCCAGACAACATGACACTACCAGACTGCATGCAGGTTCTGCAATGGCAGACCTTAGATACATTTTACCAGGCCGCTTCTGTGGGTGGCACAACCAGTGCTGCAAGCCCACCAGCAGCATTTGTATTTACAAGCCCTGGGCACTGCTGGTGCACTTTACTGGGGTCTGACAGTAAACCAAATAAGCCAATCATGGAATCCAACCAACATATACATTTTAAATGGGGAGCACTTGCACTGTGGCACGGGTTGGCAGTGGCACAGTGCTCTGAGCAGCTAACACCAGCAAAACACATGAGGCACAGCGACAAAAAGTGGAAGGGAGACTCACGCCAAGGTGCCAGGTCTAACAGAAACCATGCACCCAGTGAATCACCCACTCACACATCTATGCACAGAGTCAAACACACCCCACCCACACAAACACTCAGGCACCCATACAGATACTCAGAGAACCCATCAATAACCCAGATAGACACTCATGTAGCTATTCACAAACACATGCAGCCGCTTACACACCAACAGACAGACGGATACAGACATTCACTCAGTTTAGTCACTAACCCATGCATTCAGTAAGATATATTTAATCACTCACTTATAGAGTCAGTCACGCACCTACTAAATCATCCATTCAGACACTCATTCTTCAATACGCCTTTCCCTATATATTAAACATATTTAAACTTTACAGAAACACACAGTCACTAGATGATGTCATCAGTGATGTCATTTGAGATGTCATCAGTGATGTCATCAGTGATACCACTGACCATGTCATGAGTGATGTAATATGTGACGTCATAAGCAGTGCATTGCCGGGTCACGAGTTATAGTTAGCTGAACTAACTATAACGGGGGAATTTCTTCAGTTTTGTACGAGTGAAATGTCCAACTAACTATAACTTTCCCGAAAACCTATGGTCTTTTCAGTGAATTTGTAAGGTTTTTTTTAATGCTAATTTCTAACTACAACGTGCCTGAAACCTATGTTTTTTAAGTGAATTTCAAAGGTTTTTTTAAATGTTAGTTGCTAACTATGCCTACAGAGGTAGGACATGTGAAGAAAGAAGAAAAAACGCACAGAAAGAAGCAAAAGAAATGCAGAAAGAAGCAACAGAAGTCCACAATGAGGAAGAAAAGTGCAGGAAGAAGCAAGGCATGTGCAGAAAGAACCAACAGAGGAGCAGAAACAGGTCTTGTTTCAAAATCATCCTGTGCACACAACTTTTTCACATGGGTACTGGTGGTAACTGACTCTGACTAACCAGGCCTAGAGTCAGTGCTATGCTAACAGACACTTAGAATACAGTGAAAACACCTACATACACTAGGAAACACTATGCGTTAGAGTACCCCTGTGATTAGCATGACCTCCTCCGTAAGGCTCTAGTCCATAATAGGGCAGGGGGATTAAAACTACCTATAAGTCAGAGGTGCAGAAATATGCTACTTTAACTAGTAGTCGCGTTTGCAGAGTGGTCGAGAAATGGTGCCGGGCGTCCAACCAACGCTCAGGAATTCCGCTGCGTAGCACTTACAAGAGGTACCAGGTGGGATTCTTGGCTCCCAAACTCCCTCAGTACTAAATTGGACTTCATCCCTCATCCCGTAGTCTGCCACGAGGCATGTTTGCAGAGTGGTAGAGAAAGGGGGCCATGGCCTCCGAAGAGGTCTTAGCAATCCCACTGTGTGGGACTTACTGGAAGTACCAAGAGGGGTAGATGGCCCCCAAGGACATCCTTGGGGGCCAACTTTTTGAACCATTACCTCCGGTCACTCCCACACAGCAGCACTGGTAAGTACTCATACCAGGCCACGCCCACTTTGCCCACCATTCTACAAATGCGCTCCCTGGCATGCTCTTGGATGGGGATTGAAGTCCCCTTCACTGTTGGGGGTCCTTTAGGGGCCAACTAGCCTACCTTTTACCTCCAGTAAGCCCCACACAGTGGGTGGGATTGGTGAGAGGTAGACAAAGGCCATGCCCCCTTTCTCCACCACTCTGCAAAAGCGTCCCCTGGTGTGTTGTAATTTGGAAGATTAAGTCCCCTTGAATCCTGAGGGTCCCTGGGGTTCAACTAGCCCACCAGGTACCTCCAGTAAGCACCACAGAGCTGCACTGCAGAGGTGTAAAAAGGGGCATGGCCTGGACCAACTGTCTGCAATGAAGCGCAGTGATGCTTACTGGAGGTACATAGTGTGCTAGTTGGCCCCCAGGGACCCTCAGGATCAAAGAGGAATTAATTCCCAACCTTAAAATGCACCACAGTGCGTGTTTGGACACATGTCACCTCATGCCCCGTCCCCTCCCTTCACCACTGTGCAAGTGTGCCCCTGGCACGTTTTAAGTTGGGGGATTGAGTCCCCTTGAATGCCGAGGGTCCCTGGGCTCCAACTAGCCCACCAGGTACCTCCAGTAAGCGCCACAGAGCTGCGTTGCAGAGAGGTGTAAAAAGGGGTGTGGCCTGGACCACCTCTCCGCAACGCAGCGCAGTGGTGCTTACTGGAGGTACCTGGTGGGCTACTTGGCCCCCAGGGACCCTCAGGATTGAAGAGGAATAAATTCCCCAACTTAAAACGCGCGCCACAGGGCGTGTTTGCACACATGTCACCTCAGGCCCCGTCCCCTCCCTTCACCACTATGCAAACGCGTCCTGTGGCGCTTTTAAATTTGGGGGATTAGGTCCCCTTAAATCCTGAGGGTCCCTGGGGTCCAACTAGCCCATCAGGTACCTCCAGTAAGCACCACAGACCTGTGTTGCAGAGAGGTGTAAAAAGGGGCATGGCCAGGACCACCTCTCTGCAACGCAGCGCAGTGGCGCTTACTGGAAGCACCTTGTGGCTAGTTGGCCCCCAGGGGCCCTCAGGATTGAAGAGGAATTAATTCCCCAACTTAAAAGGCGCCACAGGGCGTGTTTGCACACATGTCACCTCAGGCCCCACCTGCTCCCTTCACCACTGTGCAAATGCACCCCGTGGTGCATTTTAACTTGGGAGATTATGTCCCCTTGAATCCTGAGGGTCCCTGGGGTCCAACTAGCCCACTAGGTATCTCCAGTAAGCGCCACAGAGCTGCATTGCAGAGAGGTGTAAAAAGGGGCGTGGCCTGGATCACCTCTCTGCAAAGCAGCACAGTGGTGCTTACTGGAAGCACCTGGTGGGCTAGTTGGCCCCCAGGGGCTCTCAGAATTGAAAAGGAATTAATTCCCCAACTTAAAAGTCACCACAGGGCGTGTTTGGACACATGTTGCCTTAGGCCCCGCCACCTCTCTTCACCGCTGTGCAAATGCGCCCCGTGGCGCGTTTTAAGTTGGGGGATTAAGTTCCCCTGAATCCTGAGGGTCCCTGGGGCCCAACTAGCCCACCAGGAACATCCACAGAGCTGTATTGCAGAGAGGTGTAAAAAGGGGCGTGGCCTGAACCACCTCTCTGCAAGGCAGCCCTGTGATGCATACAGGACCCCCAAATTTACATAGTTTGTGCCCCGGGGAGGTGGCGGTCCCCGGGGCAGCGGGGGGGCCATGTGCCTCCCCCGCAAATAATTAAGAAATGCCCCCCACACACATTTTAAGAACAAGCCCCGTGGGGTGGCGGTCCCCGGGGCAGCTGGGGCCCCCCTAGGCCCCTGCAATCATAATAAAACATGCCCCCGGGACTTGGCCCACCCGGGCGTGTAAATAATAACGAAGCATGGGAGCCCGCGCTTCGTTTTTTTTATTTTCACGGCCGGATCCGCGGATCGTCTTCGACTTTTGACGATTTTAAAAAAAATGCTTTTTTTGACCCTGGGGGTCCTTGTGGGACCCCCTAAGCAAGCGTAGGGGTTCAGGGTGTTTCTACCCTCCTCCCTTTTCTTGTTTTACGCGTTTGTTTTTCTTTTTACTTGTGACTCGATTCTGATGGCTGCCAACACTTCCTGGTTTGGAGTGTTGAGAGCCAATTAGATTAAAGCTCCTGGTCGGGAGAGTCTGCGGATCCACCACGGCCATAGATATCTAAACTTTAATTTTTTTATTTTCTCAGCAACTACTGAATGGATTTACAGCATGTAAAAAAAAGGTCTCTTTCTGAACCAAGGGCTACCTTTTTGCCAAATTTGGTGTAATTCCGTTCAGCAGTTCGGGCTGTAGTTGTGTCTAAAGTTTCCTATGGGAAATAACATGGAGAAAACATGTTTGCGGATCCCCCTTTTTCTCGGCCCCTGCTTGGCGAATCACCCCGAAACATTCAGGATAGGAGCTGACCGGAGCAGGCCATACGTTTTGAAAATTTCGTGACGATTCGTCAACCGGCACCAAAGTTATTGGGAAAAAAAAACAAGGATCATTTGGAAACTAGGTCCTAACTATAACTATCTACTGGCGACCGCCAGTAGCTATATATATATATATATATATATTATTCACTGAAAAAAACATAGGTTTCAGGTAAGTTATAGTTAGTTGGACATTTCACTCGTACAAAGCGAGTGAAATTCCCCGTTATAGTTAGTTCAGCTAACTATAACTCGTGCCCCCGCAATGCACTGATGATGACGTCACATATTATATCATTCATGACATGGTCAGTGACATCACTGATGACATCAATGATAACATCTCAAATTACATAACTGATGGCATCACTGATGACATCATCCAGTGACTGTGTGTAACCTTTCCTATTGGTTCTGTCCTGTTTTCCAACTTTCGTTATTGGCTCTTTCTTATGTATTCTGGGTGTGTATTTGGTTAATGTATATTTTTCATATATGCTATAAAAGGTTGTACGCCACGGAGTGAAGTGTCAGCCTCCTGAGAACCTACCTCGTATACTTCTGGGACAACTGTACGAGCTGCAGCTAAAAAATCTGATCTTTTACGCCGACAGAGTGTCCCCGTGTCTCTGTGTAGCTAAGCAGGAGAACCCAGGAGATTAAGGCGTACTCTGCGCCGCCAGGTCCAAAAGGTTCTGGTTCTTCAACTGGCGCCCAACGTGGGGTGGCTTCAGTGGTACCGGTTCTGCCCGAAGGTCTTGAGGAACCCCGCAAGAAAATTCTGGAGGAATCGCGAAAGTGGTCCGAAGGTCTTTTGCAGCACGGTTACTCCTTCCTGACGGGCTACTAACGACTGCTGCCCTGACTGCCGCCCTGCCTTGGCCCTTCCTTTGATGATGTATGGTAAGGCGAGACGATAGACGGGCCTCTGTTGGTGTAAGAAGATGTCCTTAGTTAAGTATTTTGTGGGTCGCACCCACAATTTTTGTCCTTTGTTTCTTAGTACTTCTGGTCTTTAGATTCGACTATTGCAATAGCCGAAGCCGAGGGTAAGTGTATTTGTGCTGCGTAAACTGAGTTTTACCCCCTTGAAGTTTGTGAACAGTCAGGTGAAATCACGAGATGCCTGGTCTGACTAAGTTTGGAAAACTTTTTTGCTTAGGTTGTAATAGGGATTCCCGACTTGAGGACTCTTGTCTGATTCCTTTCAGTTGGAACTCCCACATATGAGCTCTATTCAAAACATGGTGTTGGCCCCATTGCCTTTAACGAGGCATGGACCCTATACACGAAGAAAGATGGTGTTTTAAAATGGCCAGAAAATGGTAGTTTCGATTCTGATGTGCTAGATAATTTGGAAGCAGTTCTATTCAAAAGAAAAACCCGGCTGGCAATGTTTGACTCTTTCCGCCTTTGGCGTAAGGAAGACAAACAGAGAGAAATTAAGCAAGCAAAACGAGATAGGAAAGCACAGGGTATGACAATTATACAGGCTGCCCAACAATTCAAAGATAATGAAACTGACAATGCGATGGAAATTTCAGAAAGACAGCATCGTATTGCGATAAATAAATGTTATCCGGTATTGCCTGTTTCCCCTTCCGATAACAAGAAAGATTTAGAAGAAGATCCCCTAATGTCCCATTTATTGAGGGTGCCTCCGCCCTATGCACAAGGTACTAATGCACCCCAGTTGTTACAGCCTGTTCAACTGCCAGTGGTACTTCCGCCTGTTCCAGCTCTTCCGCATTTGCCACCTCCAGTATTACCGCCTCTCCCAGTTTTGCCTTTAACTTCAACTTCTTTGCCCTCATCTCCCGATCTTCGATCTCCTTTGCCTTCTGCTCCCCCTGCAATTATTGGTTCTCCTTCCACTAATTCGCCTAATACCTTGTCCCCTATTCTTATGTCTAATTCTCCGTCTGTGCATAAGCGTCTTACGGATACCGTCACTGGTATTCTATCTCCTTTCTTTGAAGGTTTAAATGTGTCTCCGGCTTTTGCTCGAAGACAATCTCGCAGTCAGTTCCCAGATTTTGAAGAACGAGAAAGGTTAGACTCTCTTGCACGTAAATGGATCAAGAAGGGTCCTCAGTATAGTGTACCTGACATTATGCCTACTTTCTCACAATGGAATGCGCCTACGCAAAGATATGTTTTTAATGCAATGTGTGATACTCTCATTAAAGAATGGGAAGATGTGAATTCGAGTCCGATCCCACAAGATCTGTTAGATGTTCAGGCTGATTTTGATAAAGGACTTGTTGTGGGTTCTAAGGTTGAGAAAGCTGTAAGGACACTTATTTCTTATAGATCCTTATTGTCCTCTCAGGCTTTCCTTGATTCCGATCCGTTGATTAGACTGACATTGAAAAACTATCCCATGAGAGAGGTTCCTCCAGTATGGAAGGAAGAGGTTGCAGCAGTAGGTAATAATCCAGTTATTCCTGCTCACTTCCAACGTATATGGGTACATGTTCCATGGAAACGATCTATAGTTTTGGCTCTTAAGCAGACTCTACCGGATCCTCGTAAGAACCCTGCAGGTTATTATAAAGAATTATCACAGACAGTTGATGCTTGCATCATGAATCTAGCTGATATCGATATGTTGATGGGATATGTAGTCCCACAGACAATATGGGCTAAGATTTGTAAAGAGAATCACGCACAGGAATTAGGTGCTAATTGGGATATTATAACTGCCACAGTTAGAAATCAAGTGGGTGGTGCAAAGCCTGACGCTTTGATTTCGGAACTCCCTGGTAGGATTATTACATTAATGAAAACGATGATACCTGCATTAAGAGTTAACTGGGATAAATTAGCAGCATGCAAACAGAAGAAAGACGAGAGTGTCTCTGATTTCTTCACTCGTTTCGAGGAGACATTTATTGATCACAGTGGTCAAGATATGGCTACAGAGGGTGGTCAGCGATTATTTGTGGACAAATTTGTATTTAATTTGCTTCCCGAGTTGTCACACAAATTGAAAGATTCTGAAAGTTCATGGGCTGTTTCTTCTTCTGCGCAGATATTGGCTACTGCACAATATTATGAAAAGAGAGATAAAGAAGAAAGAGAAAAGCAAGAGAAAAAGACGAAAGAATTGAAAAAGAAGGTTCTCTTGCAACAAGCTTATCCTCCTCGCTATGTTCAGCCTCAGTTTCAACAGCCTCCGCAGTTTCAGAGGTTGTATCAAAAACCTGAGCCATATATTCCACGACCTTTGTTAGGTCCTAATCAATGTGCCTATTGTAGAGAAGAAGGTCATTTTAAAAGTAGTTGTCCGATTTTATTGCAGCGCAATGGAGCATCATTTGCTCCACGAGGTCGTGCTGACCTCCAGTCAGCAAACAGAGGTAGAGGTCGAGGTATGTCAACTCAAGAACAACGTTCCCTTCCTCCTCCCAATTCTGTGAACTATTTTGATCAGCAAAATGTTAGGTCTACGCAATATTATAATGAGGATTGTTATGTTGAAAGTGAGAATGAAAATCTTCACACTAACTAGGACAGCCATGGACAAAGTAAGGGAGTTGTGTCGATTCCAGTAGATCCGAATGGACCCTATGTTAATGTCACTACAATGGGTGTTTCAGAGCCATTTCTCCTAGATACTGGTGCGATGAGAAGTTCTATCATTCATTCCAAACTCCCTGGGGCACCTTTGTCTGGCTTAACAAATGTTTCTGTAGGATTTTCTGGCGCCCCTGTTCGTAACCCAGTTTCTTGCCCTTTGCCTATTTCAATTGGCCCTTATGATTTGGAAGCTCCACTTCTCTTGACGAATGGTTGCGGTGAGAATCTGTTGGGTTTGGACTTATTGAAAATAATGCATGCTACAATATATTGTTCTCCTTCTGGTGTACATCTTACTTTAGGACAGAAACTGATCTCTCCAATGTATTTGTCCAAAGATCAGTTTCCATCTGAATTGCTTTCTCTTCCAGCAACGCTTTGGGCCACGGGTCCGAACGACGTGGGTTGTCTTGAGATTCCACCTTATGTTGTCACTCTTAAGCCTAATGTTGAATTGCCACGTATTCCGCAGTATAGAATTTCTACTGAAGGTGAAAAGGCGCTTTTGGAAATCATTCATGATTTGATTCAGAAGGGTGTGGTTGAGGAAACGAGAGGTAACATATGCAACAGTCTTTTTCTTCCTGTTCTTAAACGCACTGATCCTTCTCAGCCTCCTGTATATCGTTTTGTGATTGATCTCCGGGAGGTAAACAAAATTGTTGTACCACAATTTCCCGTAGTACCAGATATCACTGCTTTGTTGACAATGATACCTTCTACAGCGACTTGGTTTTCTGTTATCGATCTAAAGAATGCCTTCTTTAGTATTCCCATTGCTGAAGAGAGTAGGGATATTTTTGGCTTCTCTCTTGGAGGCCGAAGCTTCCGGTTTAAGCGCGCACCTCAGGGCTATTGCGAAAGTCCCTCTATTTATAGTCAAGCTTTAAAATGTCACCTTGATGCTTTTCATTTACCGTCTGGTGCTGCTCTTATCCAATACATGGATGACTTGTTGATTGCTGCAGATTCAGAAGATATTTGTAAAGATGTGACTGTTGCATTGTTACGCCATCTGTTTGATCTATATCATAAGGTTTCACCTTCAAAATTACAATACGTTCGTAGAGAGGTTACCTATTTGGGTCATCTCCTATCAAAGGAGGGATGACGATTATCCCCAGAACGAATTCAGGCGATTGCGCAAATGTCTGTGCCATCCACACAAAGGGAGGTACGTGCCTTCCTATTGTAGGCAGTGGATCCCTAACTTCTCTCTGTTGGCCAAGCCTTTGTTAGCACTCATTTTAAAAGATACGCCTCAGCCCCTTCCATGGACTGACGAACGTCAGAGGAGTTTTACTGACTTACGTACTGCTCTATGCTCTATGCTCCGCTCCTGTATTGGGTACTCCTGATTACAGTAAGCCCTTCACGCTCTACGTTTATGAAAAAGAGGGTTGTGTGTTGTCAGTTTTAACGCAGCGATTTGGAGACAAACAACGACCATATGCATATTTTTCGGCTACGTTAGACCCAGTAGCTAAAGGATTGCCTAGTTGTCCCAAAGCAACAGCAGCAGCGCGATTTCTATTCGACAGTCTGCTGGAATAGTGTTAGATAACACACTTATTGTTATGGTGCCGCATGCAGTGGACACCTTACTTAACCGAACAAAAACGCAGCATCTTACGAGTGCTCGTTTGTCTGGATATGAGTTGACACTTTTGGCTAGTCACGTGCACATCAAACGATGTAATACTTTAAATCCAGCTACTTTGTTGCCTCTACCAGTGGACAAAGATGACCAAGAACAACATGATTGTTTCCTCCGTACCGAGGAAGAGACAAAAGGAAGAATTGATCTGAAAGATACGCCGCTAGAGAATCCGGATGGAAATCTATGGGTGGATGGTTCTTGTTTCAAGCTTCCTAATGGAGATACAGTTTCAGCCTATGCTGTTACTACTTTATATACAGTTGTGGAAACCGCACGTATCAGACACAATTCAGCTCAAGCAGCAGAATTGATAGCTTTAACGAGAGCATGTGTATTGTCAAAAGGAAAGAGAGTAAACGTGTATACTGACAGTCAGTATGCCTTTGGTGTAGCGTTTAATTTTGGGCGTCTTTGGAAATAACGGGGTTTCTTTACTTCTCATGGCACTAAAATACAACATGGTCAATTAGTGACTGATCTTCTTGAGTCACTTTCTTTACCTGCCCAAATAGCAATTGTGAAGTGTAGTGCGCACAAAAAGATTACAGATGATGTTGGTCGAGGAAATGCATTTGCAGATGGAGTAGCGAAAGAGACAGCGAGAGATGCAACAAGTCGAAAGTATGTGGCGGGTCCTGCAAATTGGGTTACAGAGAGAGGAATGTATGAGGATACAGTGGAAAGTGTAAGAGCGATTCAGAAAGAGGCTACAGAGAAAGAGTTGAGCAAGTGAAAAGAAAGTACAGGAATGTTGGATGAGATGGGATGTTGGGTGGAATTATCTGAGCACCAACGTTGGCTGTTACCAGATGCCTATGTGCTGCCAGTGGTCACTATGGCACATGGTCCAGCTCACCTAAGTGCAAAAGGTATATGCAAGCTTCTAGCTCCAGTGTGGCAAAATGATGGGATCCCGAAGTGTGCAGACAATGTAGTGAAACATTGTATTGTTTGTTTGATGTACAATCCGGGAAAGGGAACCCCAACTCCAGCAGGTCACTTTGCTCCTCCGACATATCCATTTGAGGTGTTGCAGATCGATTATATTCATATGGAGCGATGCAACAACCTCAAATATGTACTGGTAGTAGTATGCGCCTTTTCAAGATGGATAGAAGCATACCCTCTAAATGACAACACAGCCTTATCCACAGCTAAAGTTCTACTAAAATAATTTTTCCCTAGGTTTGGTTTGCCGCGCATTGTCTGGAGTGACAATGGGAGCGAATTTGTGGGCCAAGTCATGCAAAAAGTTTGTGCGGGTCTTGGTATCAAGCAAAAGTTTCATGCGGCAAATCATCCACAGTCAGCGGGTTTAGTAGAATGCTACAACGGAACCTTAAAGTTAAAGCTAGCAAAAGTTCAGGCTAGTACAGGACTCAATTGGCTCGATGCTTTACCATTAGCTCTTCTGTCCACCAGAACTGCAGTACACTCTCGTTTGGGACTTAGCCCTTACGAAGTGGTTTTTGGACGCCCGGCTAACATATGGGGAGTCCCTCGCCCTAAGAAATACTCAGACTTGCCATATCCAATGTTGATTGACTACTTGCATGACCTTACGACTAAATTGCGTGTTCTACATCAACAGGTTCAGAGTGCTTTGCCAGAGGTTTCCACAGACCCTGGTCATTCCATCCGACCAGGTGACGGTCTGTACCAAGAATTTTCAAAGGACGAAAAATTTGGAGCCCAGGTGGAAGGAGCCTCGCTTAGTACTTTTAACCACGAGAACAGCAGTCAAAGTCGAAGGAAAGAAAAATTGGATTCACGGTGTGCATTGTAAGAAGGTTCCTTTGCCTCTACCCTTCGATCAGTGGGTTCGTAGGGGTGTTGGTGACTCAGAAAGTGAAAAAGTTCCACGATTCGTACCTTTCAGTGATGCACACCTGAATGGAACATTGTCTGAGAAAGAGGACGATGACATTCTTCAGGAAGCAATACCACCACATCGTCGCTTGAATACGATCAATCCACAAACATTGTTCCAGGACCAAACTACACCTAATAAAGAACATTATAATTTGAGACCTAGCCCAAAGAACTCTTAAGATTTCTCTCTCCTATGTAGAATTCTGTCCCGGTTGCAAGGTCACGGTAGGAGTCTTCGTTGCGACCTAAGTGGTGGCAATAGGCCTGCAGGACTTGCAGTGTCATAGGACGGCAGACAATCGTGATTAAGTGATTGAGGAAGATTGCCGTGAGCATCCACTTAGAAAGATGGAAACTACATTAGGCAAAAGAGAAAGTAAAGATAAAATGAATCAGTGTAAATCAATGTATAGTCGTTGTGGTATTGCTTTATGAATTATTATATTATTGTGTATCCTTTTGGCGTGTATAAGTTGGATTATTTATGCTCTGCAGCAAAAAGTTGTCTCTCCTTCTACCTCTTCGTCTTCTTCTACTGTCTCTCCACATCTATTTCATACCCTTCCTCAACATGAACTCATTAGAAGAACTGAATATTACAACAATTCCTTCATCCAGTTGATACATCAACATCAATTAGTGATAAATACAACTGACTCTTGGGTGTGTGGACTCATGCCACATACCGTAGAAAAAGGAATGCCGTATTTAGTCCTTCCGTTCTCCTATGAAGGTTCTGCTTGGGCTTATTTTGTTATCTTCTCCAATGCCTATCGAAGCAAATTCAGACGATCCGTTAGTTCACGTATTAGTGATCCGGATTTTAGTCATAGTTCGTTGATAAAGGGAATGGTAGATATGGCTAAAATCATGGAAAATAGTAAGATCTCCATTGACGAAAGAAAGGCGTACACTAACTGGAACGTCACCCATTATGTCACTAGCCTTAGTGATAAAGTTAAAAAAGGAAAGTCTTCACCGATTTGGACTATACCACATCAGGGCAATTTCTGTCTACAGATAAATGGTCAGTCTGCTGACACTATACAAAGAAACAGTTGTTCCCACACATATTTCTACTCTTCTCAAAACTCGCCTCCTCTAGTGCCGTCTCAAGGCACATATTTCATTTGTTATAATAGGGCTTATACGTGGTTGCCAATGGGTTTCTCCGGTATTTGCTATATAGCTTTCCTTCTTCCCCCTACATACACCGCTTCTGCAAACCATCATCGAAATAGATACGGATTAATAATTCCAAGGACACAGCAGGACAAGAGGGAGTAGATTTCCTCAAAGGATTTCTTCCTTTTTGGGGTCCAATGGCCAACAGCACAAATATAAGGCAATTGGTTCGTGTCGTAGAAACCACCATAGACATCACTGTAGGAGCCTTAAGTAATATCACGGCAGAACTACAGGCAGATCGTCTCATGACTTTACAAAACCGAGTTGCCTTAGACTTTGTTCTTGCAGACCGTGGTGGAGTATGCAAATTGATCGTGTCAAGTTGCTGTATTTTCATACCAAATGACGCTCCGACAGTATACCAAGCTATCTCTAAGTTACACATGATCTCTGAGTCGATTCATCAAGACGAAGGAGATTGGTCATTATTGGAGTGATTTTGGGGACTACTGTCCAAATGGGGTTGGAAAATATTGACGTTTCTTGGAGTAGTTTTAGCCATCATATTCTCTTGTTGCCTTTGTATGCACTGTGGCCCCGCCATCTGCGACCTCTATGCTGCTATGTGCATTCCTAAACCCAAGTCACAATGAGCAGAGAATATCAGAATGATGCTCCAGCAACAGCTCGATGACCTCATGGCCATCGACATTGACTCAGATTAATGTAAGTCTGTGTATCTTGCCTGAGCTCTGGCAAAAGGAGGGTCTGAGGAACTTCGATTTTCGATTGTGATCGTTTCGACCCGCCATTTTGTGCTCCGCCGCCATCTTGTGTTGCCCTCACTTAGGCAGCATGACGATCGAAGTCTTTTTCTGCTTTTTCTGCAGCTTTGTGTCAAAATTAACCTTCTGCCTCTATTTGCAAAGCTGGTGTTAGGTTTGGCCGAGTACACTAATCCCTGTCTGGTTTTTCTAATCCACGTCTTAACTATCTGTTGGTTCACACTATTCTCCTTTGACTTTATCTTATCGTCTGGCCTTCGCTGTCCTCTGCTAGCATTCTCTCGTTTCACAAATGTCCTCCAATACACACAAACGTATCTCGCCACCTGCAAGTTAGTTGTAGATCTGTTAATGAATTAGTTTGAAGGAGGGATGACAAACACAGTTGAAGGAAAGGCTTCTTCGAGTCATCTGATACTTTGTTTTTAAACCTTTCCTATTGGTTCTGTCCTGTTTTCCAACTTTCCTTATTGGCTCTTTCTTATGTATTCTGGGTGTGTATTTGGTTAATGTATATTTTTCATATATGCTATAAAAGGTTGTACGCCACGGAGTGAAGTGGCAGTCTCCTGAGAACCTACCTCGTGTACTTCTGGGACAACTGTACGAGCTGCAGCTAATAAATCTGATCTTTTACGCCAACAGAGTGTCCCCGTGTCTCTGTGTAGCTAAGCAGGAGAACCCAGGAGATTAAGGCGTACCCTGCCCCGCCAGGTCCAAAAGGTTCTGATTCTTCAGACTTAGCACCAGCAGAACATCAGCAGGAACCTACCAACAATTTGTCCTCCATTTATGCATTTTTGAGGACTAAAATAACTGGAAATGCAGACTTAGTGGAAAATTGTGCCGCCTGGAAGAGGTGGGCTAGGTCAGGTGGTACTTAGGCTTAGTTGGTATTCTGGAATTAAAATGGAACACTGGATTAGTGTTGGATTAGTGTTGATAAATAATAACTAGTCGGTCCGCAAATTCCCCTATACTACTAGTAGACCAGATTAGATAGCTCAATTTTATTGCAATTGTTGTTTCCATAAATGTTTTTTTGACCGTTTTAATAAATATTTTATTTCTTTCACACCAATCATCAAGGTTTGTCTCTTTCTTTCTTATATCTTTCATGATCAGCATCCAGGAGCCACAAGACTGGGTTGAAGTCGGCGGGAGCAGCTGGCCAAGAACACCAGGCACAGGAGGAACAGGACCAGGACCGCTCCTCTATCGAGGGTTCTGCTGCTGGCCCCAGTAAGTCTTCCTGTTGTAATTAATAATTATTATTCCCTAACTTTTACTGCACCTTATTTTATCCAAACTATTGTTTCCATTTCCTAATTCTATTTTTTTACCAATTCTTCTTCGATCTAGACTATCTGTTTCAAAATTCTTCTTATCCCTGCCTCTAACTGCCTCTAACTGCCTCTGCTATGAATCTCTGTACTACTACTATTCTGTCTGTAGCTAAGCTTGCCCAGTTGGCCACTCTTTATCTGAAAGGTTTTAAATAAAACTCAGGTTCATCAATAGCTCTAGCCATTGAGTCCAGTCCTTTGGGTTGTCCTCTTCTACTACTTCAAGTCTTCTGAATCTTGAGGCTTTCTTAACCTTGAGGCTTTGACAATTCCCACCAACAAAATGCCCAACCAGATTTTACTATTTTTGATAGGATAGGACATACTACTACTGTTGTAGGGATTCTGTACATACAGAACTTTGCACAAGAAAATACGACATTGGTGATGGGAGGTTAGACCTTCCTCACACCTCAATCAGAGAACCCACACAAATCCCCTGACCAACTAGTTATAGACAGTGTCTCATTACTATTTGCTCTCAGAACCCCCCATACCCAATGAGTAGACAACCCAGATTAGAACACTCCCGACCTCTCAGTCACGGAAGCAATGCACATGCACATTGCATACCCTTTCGCTCACTCACTCGTGTAAGACCACACCAAATACCACCGAGTCTATGTAAGTTCAAAAGGTTAATTTTCAACTGACAAGTTCTGTACGTTGTTCTATAATGCAGCACCAACAGCAAAATGCATAAGATTAAAACAATAAACATTGTTACAGTTTGTTACACTTAATTACAACAACTACAAGTAGAAGACAAAAGGCGAGATCATGATAACTGAACAGTGGTGGAAGCACCACCCTCCCCTTGCTAGGAATATAGTTTATATAAAAGTATAAATGAAGATCTCTCAGCGAATTCCAGGGACCCCTCACCTTAGAAGAACCTAGTACTGGTTACATCAGAAGCTCTGCAAAGCTATGGTTCGTAGCCGGGAATCTTCCGTCTGTCACCATGAGAAAAATGGTGCGCGTTAGTACTATATTGCAAGCATTTCTCAGTCGTGCCAAAAAGTGTTGCATTTTTATGGATAAACAATATGGACTAACACCACAACTCTATACCAAAGTGGCTTGTTTTTCGACCATGTACACAGCACTCATACAGTAGCAGTATGAGCTTATGTGGGCTCAAAGGCATCTTACGCACCAAGCTGCGAGGTAACGTGCGCAAAAATAAAAGACACAAAGGTAAAAGGGTTGCATGGCTCGGGCTAGCTAAGCAAAGACTAGAATGACCCTAGGGACCATATAACACTACTAGTGTCTACTCTACTACCTGATTAGTACTATAGATGTCTGTTGTATATGTATGTATTAACTTTTTTTTCAATCTTACTAGTGAAAAATAGGGGGAGGTGTATATGGCATCTAAAAAATGTGTTATGTTTCCTCTAGGTGTACTACCGTCCACCAGTGCCGGGGCCAGCGGTGAAGGCGGCGCGGCTTCTGAGGGAGGAGAAGAGGCATCAGTTGCAGGAGGAGCTGCAGGGGGGAGCCAGCAGCAGTGGCAGGCGGTGGTAAGATATATTCCTAATCCTTACTTATTGACAATGCATTACACTCACTGCAAGGGTGTACTGTATACTGTTCTGTTGAGACATATTAAGTAAGATGTTGTTGTGAACGGTTGAAGACTAAGCCTGGGCAAAGCACTACGCTTGCGTAGTTTGCGCTACTTCGCACTACGTGAATTGCACGTAGCACAGTGCAAACACGCGTAAAGTAGTGCAGCGGTCATTTTTTGCTTGCTCGCGGTCCTCAACGTTAAGATGGCGACCGCAAGCAAGCAAAATGACATCCTGGCAAGACTTTTTCCTCGTTCACGATCAGCAACATCAAGTTGGCGATTGCGAGCGTGGGAAATAAACCTCCCGGTGAGATTCTCAAAGCGGGGAGGTCAGGTTTCTCATTGCGAGTGGTCGCGTATGCTCACGACCGCTCACAATGAGAAACTACCAGTCCGCGTTGCGAAAGTTGCCGCTCGAGTAAAAATCTACTTGAGTGGCAGAGAACTACAGCTCGCACTGTGCAAGATGCCGTTTTCCATGATTGCACAGTGCCGTTTGCTTGTCTGCATTGTGCAATCATTGAAAACAACATCTTGCACAGTAAGAACAGCGTACTACGCAGTTCGCGAAGTGCTATGCGTAGCTCGCGTAGTGTGAAGTGCACTCTGCATAGCTACGCGTAGCGCTACTTCACGAACTACGCCCAGGGTTATTGAAGACACCCTTTGCTTAGCATTAGTAAAAGCATTAGCGGCAGGAGTGTTGAGTAACCAATGACCTCTTCTATATGACTTCAACTCAGCTGTGAATGTTTTATGGAGAAGACTAAAAGTCAGATCAGATGACCTTGATGGACGGGTTGAACAAAAAAGGGAAAGAAGGGTGGAAGGAAGAAGGACGGGCGAGAGTTAATATTTATGACTGGCAGAGAAGGATATGTGGGATGCATGCATACATAGGTGGCTGATAGGAATCAGATGCATGGTTGGTTGAATGCCTGAAACTCCCACAAATGTTAGAGGCTGAGGAAGTGGGAGGATAGATACATACCACAAATGTTATGTACTGTGCTTGCTAGTGTTACTGTGCCACTATGTGTAGAATTAATGTGTCTTACTGCAGTGCTTTGCTAAGAGTATATTTCACAATAGTATTTTTTCTTGATATAGCTACTCCTTCCAAAGGGAAACCTGACAGGAAGGAGTTGGCAGCCAAGGCCCGGCGCCGGAAGCTTGAGGCCATACTAAGGGAATACCAGTGGCTGGTGGTTTTGGTGGAGGAGGAGGAGGAGGAGGCAGCAGCAGCTGCACCTTACTCCAATGCCCCGGGCTCCAGCCACCCCCCTCCAGCGTTACGGTGCCACCGTCTGGCAGCCGCCTGCCACCACTCATCTTACATCAATGCTGCCCCCCTGTGGATGCAATTGCTGTGCGTTGCAGTGCTGCATCGCTCGGCAAGAGGAGCAAGTCCATGTCCTCCTAGAGAGGCGCGCCCGCTGATAAGACCCAGTTAATTGCCCCTTTTTTATTTCTTCTTTTGGTGGGTGGGAATCGGGTGTTGGGGTTAACTTTCGTTGGACAATTGGTCTTTTTCGTCTCTCCTCCTAGTCTATGCATTCTGCAACTGGACTCAAAGGGGTGTGTGAAATTGAATTAATGAAATAATTCCCATGATTAATTATGCCTCCCCCAAACTTCCTCTCTTACCTGTGCTTGATGTTTAACTTAAGCACAGTGATGGCTGCATGGTGATGATGATTTTCTTTCCCAACATGCCATTGGTTGTGGTGGTAGTAGTAGTAGACACTGGCAGTAGCATTTGCAAAAAAAGAAAATGAGACAGTCAGTCACCTGAGAGAGACTGTTGGAGGAGTAGTAGAACGAAGTATAGTACAAAACTTACTGCCAAACAATAATGTGCAAAAATCCAATAAAACATAATGGTGGTGGGTATAGCCTAGTACATAGAGTTACAAACTCTAGTTGTGTTGAGTCACTCGACTAGGCCTACCTACAGTACACTCAATACAAGCGTAACCGTTAGTGCTGTGTAGGAGTATGACAACAAATCTAATCGATGCCGGCAATTAATGCTGATGGATTAGGTTCCTTTGGTAAAAAAAATTACCTTGTGAATATATACTGCTCATAGGTGGGCAAGCAGAAGAAGATCCTCGCCCTGCTTTGAAATTGAATTAGTGTTACTTTTGTCACATACGCCCCAGCAAGCGTGTGATAAATGATTGGTGTCCATTTAATTTAGTTACACCTCAATAAGTTTCACAGCCCGGGGGTCGGGGAAAGAGGGTTAGGGTTTGATGAATGGTTGGAAAGGTGGGTTTAGGGAAAGGTTTGACAAAGAAAAACAGTACGCATGGACAACAACAATCTTGGCAGACAACCATATCCATAAATCTGTTAAGGGAGAAAAAGGAAATGCATGCATGTTGATAATGATAACTTGATGGTTAATGAAGAAGTTACTAACTACAATGAGACAGTACAGGGCAGCAGTATATTATGCAATTTGTCTTGCCTGTCTGCCCTCAGCGACCTGAATTACATACAGTTTCTGTTTTGTTGTACCTGCCCGGGCTTACTATTAAATATAGCAAAGGAAATTCAAGAATAGCTGTAGGAATGATTTGAATTATAAGCAGAGAGCAAACATACTAATAACAACAACACACAGTACTAATGATTGAAGACAACAAATGAAGCAAATTATTTAAAAGATGATGAAAGTTGATACGGTTACTGTATGTTATCCTGGTCAAAATGGTGAGTTGCATCTCGGCATTCCTCTTGGTCATCCCTTGCAAGGACGCTCCGGCCATCAATCTTGGGTGATGCCACTGCCTGCCTGGCAGATGTAGATTTATTGGTCAGGTAATTGTGAGTTGTTTTTCCCAGTATAGCACAGGGTAAGGGCCGGCCTGTAAATGTAGATGGAAAAACAAAAGGCATATTGAAGATCAAGTAGAAAACAAAACATGCATAAATTATGGTGGAGTGCAACAAGAACACTTTCAGTGGTGGCATGGATACATCATGTCTTCTCTAGTCTGCTTCCAGCATTAACCTCCAACAACAACAGGACAGAGCAGGCCCATGGCACCCGCCGTGACCCCTCCTTCATTTAGCATACTTTTTGGGGGGGACAGAGGCAGACAAAGCACATAATATACAGCAACATAGCATTTTACAAATTAAGTGACTAAATCAATGCACCACTCTCAGTCATACCACCACCCTCGACTCCACCACTACACAGACATGTAGATCTGCAGTGGTTGTTGTTGACTTGTTTACCTTTTATTCCACTCATGAAACACCCTGAGTTATTCCATCAATCATCTTGGTTCCTACTGAGTGACTGCGAAGATATTATGTCACTGTGGTCATCATCATGGTGTTGTCAAACTCAGTGTGCATTGTACAGATTGAGTCCCCTTTCCATATTCAAAATGCAATGGATCGGCCTGCAGTAGAAGTAAAAATGTGTTATTAAAAAACGAGAAGGGAAACAAACATTGCCTTGAGTTACTTTTAGTGTGTAGATTAGATAATAGTACACAATGAATAACTTCATGCACTATAAACAGCAACTACACAAATCACTCAGTCAGCGTCCAATGCATGCCATCATTAGGTTTATGACCTGTTCATTCTCATCTTCAGTTAATGGGCAGTCTCTCTCTGCTCGGAAAGAAGGATAGCTATAGTAGTCATCATCATGTTCCACTTCTTTTTGAGGGACTCAATGAGGCAAGATTTTCTTCTGTTATGCTAATCATCGGGCTTGAGAGCAATAGATTTAGGGTGATTCAGGAGAATGGAGGAGCAGGACTCGGAGGAGTGGACTGAAATGCAGAAAGCTGAAACTCATATATGGCAATAAAAGACCAGAATACGGTGGTGATGGATTTGTTGTGATTCGAAGTTTCCAACCAAAAAGACAGACACACAAATAAAAGTCAATAAGGGAGAAAGACATTAAGAAGTGGAAGTCTAGTTTTCAGGGAAGTATAGCTCGTCTGAAAAACTCTGGCGGTTCAACCAGAAGTAGGTGATCATCATCTAAGACGCTACACCCGTCACCTGAGCCGATGTCCTCATCTTCCTGCGTTGATTCATGTATTGTGTAATTCGGTGGTATAAAGTGCTGATTCATTTTGATCATGGTTAACCTCTCCACATTTTTGGGCAAGAGACTGGTCCTTCTCACTGTTACAATGGAACCAGCAGTACTCAAAACACGTTCAGAAGACACACTTGCGACAGGGCAAGCCAGATAGTTTATCTCCAGCCAGCTGAGCAGTGGCCATTGGCCACTTCTCCCATACCAATACCGCAATGGGTTATGATCAATGTACACCTCTGTCAGGTCATCCAGCTTGGCCTGGACCATCAGCTCAATGTTCAGGGGTGCTACACTTTGTTCGGCCTCTTTTGTCTTACCATCAGCACTGGACCTAGCAAGTCCTTGCTGTAAATACCAATCCTTTAACGATTTTACTGGGTCTGATGATTCGGTTCTTGCTGTTGTCGATAGTGTTGGTGAGTGTTCTGAGCCAAACGCACTGCCCTCAGGCTCGGAAGTTGAACTTGACGCCGGATGAACTGCTGCAGTACTTGTTGTGGTTGTGGGTGTATGGAGCAGGCTTTTAATTACCAGCCGTTCATTTTCCAACTAACTGGCTGCCTCAGCTGTCCAAGTTTTGTACTGGGCAACATCCACTTCAGAAAAAGGAATTAATGTCTTACTTTTCATTGCCAATTTGGACCATGGATCCAGAATTGTGGCACAAATGTAATGTTTGTGTCAAAATCTTATTTTGCACCCTTGTATTGTTAGCTAATCAACGGGATAAGCTCTCCACCAACTCATATGCTTCTTCTTTTTCATTTACACCTTTTTACACTTCAGACACCTCCTTCAGCTGTTGCTCTAGCATTTGACACAATGGGATAGCTTAGCCCATAGTACAGTCCTCCTTGCTGACTTCATGTGTGAAGACCTCGAAAGGAAGAAGCATCTCAGTCAGGCATTTAACTAGGCACCATTGGTCGATCTGAAGGGTCATGCCTTTCACAGTAGCATCCCCTCTTCACATGACATATTCATTGATTGGTCTGTACTGCTCAAACAGACAGTCAAGCATGTAATAAGTTGAGTTCCAATGTGTTGCCACCTCCTGGATGAGTGCTTTGACTGGAATTCTATAGTTATGTTGAATGATACTCCGCTGCTTCCGAGCTTTAAAAGAATGGCTGAAATGAGTGCATATTATTCGGCAGGTGGTCAGTAAGTTGCTAACTATGGCTTCTTTTTTCAGAAAGTCTTGAACTATAATGTTAATGCAGTGCGCCAAACACTGAAAAAGGAACCAAGCTGCATGACCTTAAGTACATTACTGCCATTATCTGTGGAAACAAAACCAATCTTAAGCCCTCTTGGGCGCAGCCATTCAAAGACCTTGCTGTGAAACTCTTCCAAAATGTTTACAGCAGTATGAGATTTCACCATGGCGAACATGGCTAAAGTTGCATGTTTCCGAGTAGCATTAAAGATCTCAGCTGTATCAACAGCACCTACTTCAAATAGCTTATCTCAAACCCCAACAAAAGTGACCCAGTGTGCAGTGATGCACATGTAATCAGTGGCTTGGCAACTGATCCACATGTCTGTTGTCAGGTGGGTATTGTGAACAGCACTCTGCTGCAAAGCTTGTCCAACCTATTCCAGCACATCATGATGTAGTGCTGGAACAGCAACTCTTGCGAAATAGGACCGGCTGGGAACCTTCCATTTAGGGCAGATGGCTGACACAAATTCAAGGAAACCCACCCCTTCCACAAATGAAAAAGGGAGAAGGTCCAGCGCTAACATTTTAGCCAGCTTCACATTGTACAACAGTGCCGTTGGGTGGTTGCGTTTGTACTGCCCCTCTGACCTAAACATGCTGAGAATGGTAGTCTGGATTTTTTTACTTTGTGGGGCAGCTGTTTTCTTGAACCCAGTTAGGCTCAACGACGCACTTTTTTTATTGCTGTACTCGGTCGCCTTGGTGTCTCAGTCTGACTCTGAGTATGACTCTTACTGTGGTGCCACTGAGATGTTGCTGAGGATATGGGCGGTACCACTACACTGCTGGGGACAGGGCTAGAATAGAAGTCCCATACTGGGGAGGAGAACTTTCTGGTGCTGCTGGATGTGCAACTTTCAATACCAGATGAACTGGAGGGTGTGCCTGGAATTTGACTCCGTGCAGTTACACTACCACTACCTACTGAGGTGGTGGTTGAGCTGGATGTAGGTCCTTGCCGGGCCTTTGCAAATATGGAAGCTAGAGGTCGTGTTTTTGTTATCTGTGTTGGAGGTATCCGTGCTACATCCCTCGCAGCGATTTTGGATAGGGTAATAATGTTGGTCTCCATCTCCTCGGGGACGGGAGTGATGCTCGTGATAACTGGTTTGTCATCATCATCCCCCTCTTGTACATCTACCTCCATAACTGTAAGGCTTTCTGGAACCTTCCTTTTCACTAGCCTTGTCTTGTGGCGTGCATCACTCTCAGACTGAGCTGGTGGCTTCCAAGTGGCATCAAGATCATCAGAAGTGGGGCTTGAAGAAGAAGATGATGGACTATCCTCCTTTTCCTTGCTAGGGGTCTGGAAGACAATGGATCTTCTGAAACAGTGGCTTTCCCCTCTTTGTCTGCAGGAAGCTCAATCTCCTGAAATGTCCCGACTTCAGGAGGAACAACTACTATTGTGGGCTGTGGCTCCTGCTGTTCTCGTGGCTGCTGCTGTTCTTGTGGCTGCTGCTGAGCCTGATGTGGCGCCTGCTGCTGCCCACTTATCTGCTGAGTTTCCGCCTGCGTTGATTGTGTACCACTTTGCGATAATGACATTTCAACATCGCTGCTCGTTAGTAGACTGGCTACCTCTGCGACACTCATGGGCTTGGGCCTAGGTTGGTGGGTCTGGCCCGCTAATGCGAAGGTGCTGCTCCCAGCTTGGTCCCCGGCCAACGCTGCTGCAGGCATATTTTCTTGTTTCCCAAAAAACATCTGGGGAGGCACACCAGTCTTGGTAAGTGCCACTTCCTTTTTCAGTTCCTTCTTCTCACCGACAACTTTCTTGGTACTGGAGGACCTGCTACCTTTCTTTGGGGCCATCTTCTTCAGATGTCGGCAGGACGCAGGTGCACAAGTTGCAGAGATGTCTGTGGTCACACGTGGATGTGATCTGGTGTGCAGCAGGACTTCTGTCTGGCAGTACAACGGGTGATGATGATGACACCTCCTCCTCTGTTTTTTTGTGCACCTAAAAGCAAAGAAGCCATGAGAAGAACATCAGTGAAATGTTGCATTTGTTGTTGTGGTTCCATTACTACTAGTACAAACAAACAAATAAAAGATATAACTTAGTGTAGCCATTTGTGAGACTTTGTCAACAAGGGCTTTCGTGGTATACTGTGTACACTCTCAGGAAGGATAGCAAAGAAGAAGAACAACAACAAAAATAAAAATTTATTAGAAGTTGACCCAGTTTGACATTAAATTATTTGCTCGTCATCTCATCACATCATTCAGGGAGCTACTGCTGGCAAAGGGGCTGGATGGAAACAGTAAGCCAAGAGGAAAGCCATGCAGGCTTATATGGCAAAAGCAGCACACTTATATAACTCCCACCAGAAATGGCCACTCACAAAAAATCACAATCACCAAGCAGGAGGCCTGGAAAACAATGTACTGACAAAAGGCCTAGAATAGCCAGGCAAACGATGCATGCTACACCACACTGCTTTGCCTTTAATGCAATAAAATGCAAAAACGAAAATCCACAGGGCTAAACAAGGTCTGCAAGGTACACATCACACAGGCATTTATTTAACACACACCCAAAAAGAACAGAAATACCCCCCAAAATACACATTTTGTAATTCAAATCAATGCCATCCATGCCCTAAATGGTGTTTAAATTCAACAGAACACACAGAAACAGCTGTATCATGCACCCGTGACTACCTCTGAGCCTACTGGATGAAAGGCCTGTTGGCAGACTAGGCCACAAGCTTGCAGGCCTATGGCAAAAGCACACTACCGGCCTTCAAAATGGCTACCAGCCACATGGCCAGGCCCACACACTATAAGAAACTGAAGACAGACAATGCAGGCCTATAGCAAAAAGCACACGGCCTGGCTTCAAAATGGCCACCAGCCTCATGGCCAGGCCCACAACAACAAGAAGCCTAGGCCACAAAGGAATAACATTTAGGCCTATATGGCAAAAGCAGCACACTAATAATAACTCCCACCAGAAATGGCCACCAGCCACAAGCAGGAGGCCTGGAAAACAATGTACTGACACAAGGCCTATAATAGCCAGGCAAAGGATACATGCTGCTAAACCACACTGCTTTGCCTAATGCAATAAAATGCAAAAACGAAAATCCACAGGGGTAAACAAGGTCTGCAAGGTACACACCACACAGGCATTAATTTAACACACACCCAAAAAGGACAGAAATACCCCCAACAACAAGAAGCCTAGGCCACAAAGGAATAACATTCAGGCCTGTATGGCAAAAGCAGCACACTAATAACTCCCACCAGAAATGGCCACCAGTCACATGGACACTCACAAAATCACAAGCAACAAGCAGGAGGCCTGGAAAACAATGTACTGACAAAAGGCCTATAATAGCCAGGCAAAGGATACATGCTGCTAAAACACACTGCTTTGCCTTTTAATGCAATAAAATGCAAAAATGAAAATCCACAGGGCTAAACAAGGTCTGCAAGGTACACAACAACACACCACACACAACAAAGGCATGTATTTAACACACACCCAAAAAGAACAGAAATACCCCCAAAAATACACATTTTGCACATCAATCCAATGCCATCCATGCCCTAAACGATGTTTGAAATAAATTCAACACACACCAAAGGAACAGTTGCTTCATCATTCACCCACCCATGACTAGATCTAGGCCTACTGGCTACCCACAACAATTAAACAAATAAAATAATGATAAGTACCAAAATTGTAACAAAACAACAACCACACCAACTTACTTGTAAAATATCAAATTCAAAAGTCCTCAAATCCAATGATACTGATGCAGCAGACACAAAGAGTGTTCCTTCCAGCTCAAAATCCAAAGGCAGACTGGAGTATGCTAAGGGAGAAGACGGTATATTGCGCTAGAGGCCGCCCTCGGAAGTGGCACGCCATCTGGGGGCGGTGGAATCAATACAGGGGGGGAATATGTCTTGCCCCTGATTTGGATCCCCCCGATGAACAGCTTTCCTCCTAACCTTCTTACCAGCTCAGTATGGGTAATGGATTTCTTTGGCCTCTGCTGTCCCCCTTTTTCCTCTTTTCACAGTACTGTAACTGGTAGATGATTGGGGTCCTGCCTCCCCTGGGGGGCTATCACCATGGGCATTCAGTGTTCTTGCCTTGCTGGGGGTTGTTGTGTGTTTTGTGTTTATTTAAAAATGGAATCTTTGCACTCCTCCTTCACTGTACTGTGGACGCGTCTCTGTTCCTCTTTATCGAAGCTGCCGAACCTCCGGGTTGTCGGCTGAATAGCTGTGTCCAGACTTTTGAAAATAAAGGTTTTTAAAAAAAAAAAAAAAAAAAAAATCCAAAGGCAGAATGAACAGGAGATGGACAAAGCACTGGGAGGAGCCTGTTGGACAGGAACAGGAAGTTGGAGACTCTGTGGCGCTTCCTCCTTCTCCCCCCAAAATGTTTTTGTTTTAAATAGGACAGCCAAATGTCAATCTGAGGAGTTTTTTTCATCCAAATCATCATTTACAGAAGGTTTTATGCTGCTCGAGATAGTATTCTTCTCCAGATTGAAAATTTTGCGTGTTCGGGATCGCAAGCTTCACCACACTTCTGCTGGATGTTGGATGGCGCATCCAAATGACATGTTCGCGATTGTATGCTCACTCTCGCGGTGGTGAATGACGTGTTCGCGATCGCAGACATCTCCCGGTGTACGATGGCGCTGCGAATGACGTGTTTGCGATCGCAAACTCTTGCGGGATAGTGCGACCGGCTACCAACATCTCGTGGCGCACAGGAACGAATCGGAAAACTCGCCAGCGAACGCAGGGATCCCGGTAAGTCGACACCGTGCGCGATCTCCTTTGATGGACGCATGACGCACAATCTTATTTTGCTTTTTGTCTTGCAGGCTGTGATCCACAAATGGTCCAGAGATTACACGCCATGGCTGTACCTAGTTTTATTTGTTGTTTTGTATGAATAAAATGTTTTATTTGTAAATTCATACATGACTGTGATTCTTATTTTTCCAACCTCACATGCATCTTCTTAATTATAATTCTGCGACATCAGCCAATTTATTACGTGCCAAGTTTCCTAAGGTTGTTGTCACATTTGTTTGTGGGGGGGTGAGGGGGGATGGCAGACAAGGGGCTGGTGGCGGGGGGTGTCGGAGCAGTGTTGGGTGTACGAGCTGCATGATCGTTGGCTCCATTGCATCTGTTGCCGTTCAGGGGTGGCTCTGGGCTGGGCTCCCTTTCATGTTGCAAGTTATAGTCCGACTTTACACCAGCTCAGAGCAAGTGTAAACTTCCTTCTACTAACGCACCATATCATCTGTTTTGTACTCTCTTCAATGATCTTGCTGGTGGTTGAGAAACTTGCGAAGTGATGTGTTCGCTGCTTTTTGCATGGGAACGCCTACTCTACATCTCACTCGCAATATTTCATCCGTGAAAGAGTGAGAGAGAGAGGACGACAGAGAAAGAGAGAAAGAGTGAGAGAGAGAAAGAGAGAAAGAGTAAGATACAAGGAAAAGAGAGAGAAAGAGAAATAGTGTGTGAGAGAGAAGAAGAGAGAGAGAGAAAGAGTGAGAGAGAGGAAGAGAGTGGAAGAGAAAGAGAGAAAGAATGAGAGGGAGGAAGAGACAGAGAAAGAGAGAAAGTGAGAGAGAAAGGAAAAGATGGAGAGGGAGTGTTGACACTGGAGAAAATCTTCGCAGCTCACCTTTGTGCCACTGTTGCGTCTCCAACCACGTGCCGGGACATAGTGCAGCCTCAAGTTTAGTCATCTGAAAGATAGTATAGAGTTAGTAATTGCAGAGTACATACAACTGCACATGTCTGATTCTCTATTTCGCCAATGTGCACTCAGGCTGCTACAACATATCCACTCCCACTGCTCGGAGGTGTCTGTGCGCTGTAGTGCACCCAGGCTGCTGCACACTAGCCACTCCCACCGCCCAGAGGTGACTGCCCGCTGCAGTGGAAAGAAGCCTCTCTGCTCACCTTCCGCCACTGGCATGTGTGTAATAGGGTCCACCACATGCCGAAGTAACTTTCTCAGGCGTTGTCATGATGGCCACGCATCATCGCAAGTTCTACATGCGTTCAGCTGTGGTGGTTTTGGGGGGAGGGAACATTGATTCGTGAATCACAGCCTGTTAGATAAAAAGCAAGATAAGATTGTGCTTCATGCGTCCATCAAAGGTGATAGCAAGAGAGAGAGAGAGAGAGAGAGAGAGAGAGAGAGAGAGAGCGAGAGAGAGAGAGAGAGAGAGAGAGAGAGAGAGAGAGAGAGAGAGAGAGAGAGAAAGAGTGAGAGGAAGACAGAGAGAAAACGTAAGAAAGAGTGAGAGGAAGACAGAGAGAGAGAGAGAAACAGTGGGAGTGAGAGGAAGAGAGAGAGAAAAAGTAAGAAAGAGTGAGAGGAAGAAAGAGAGAAAGAGTGAGAGAGACGAAGAGAGAGAGAAAGAATGAGAGTGATGAAGAGAGAAAGAATGAGAGAGAGGAAGACACAGAAAGAGAGAAAGAGTGACATACAAGGAAGAGAGAAACAGTGTAATAGAGGAAGAGATAGATACAGTGTGAGAAGAAGAAGAAGAGAGAGAGAGAAAGAGTGAGAGAGAGGAAGAGAGAGAAATAAAGAATGAGAGAGAGGGGAAGAGACAGAGAAAGAGTGTGAGAGAGAGAAAGGAAGAGATAGAGAGTGAGAGAGAGAGAAAGAGTGTGAGTGACAGAAAGGAAGAGATGGAGAGGGAGTGTTGACACTGTGGAGAAAATCCTCACAGCTCACCTTTCTGCCACCGGTGTGTCTCCAACCACGTGCCGGGATATAGGGCAGTCCTCCAGCTTAGTCATCTGAAACATAGTATGGAATCAGTAATGGCAGAGTACATACAACTGAGCATGCCTAAATTGCTGTGCCACCTTTGTGTATCCAGGCTAGTGTACCCCATCCAGTTCCACTCCCCAGAGGTGTCTACCCACTGCTGTACACCCAGGCTCCTGCACCCCATCTACTTCCACTGTCGACAGGTGTTTACCCGCCGATGCGCACCCAGGCTGCTGCACCCCATCCACTCCCACTGCCAAGATGTGTATGACAGCCGCTGTGCATGCAGGCTGCTGCACCCCATGCACTCCCACTGCCCAGAGGTGACTGCCTGCCGCTGCGCAAACAGGCTGCAGCACCCCATCCACTCCCACTGCCCGGAGGTGACTGCCCGCCGCTGCGCAAACAAACCTCTCTGCTCACCTTCCGCCACCGGCATGTGTCGAAGAGGGTCCACCACATGCCGAAGCAACCTCCTCACCCATTGTGTACACACGGCGAAGACAAACTCAATTTAGGTTGAGTGTTCATTGCAGGATGGCCACGCATCATCGCAGGCCTTCTAGACAAAAAGCAAGATAAGATTGTGCGTCATGTGTCCATCAAAGGAGAGAGAAAGAGAGATAGAGAGAGAACGAAAGAGTGAGAGGAAGACAGAGAGAAAAAGAGAGAAAGAGTGAGAGGAATACAGAGAGAAAGATAGAAACGGTGAGAGTGAGAGGAAGAGAGAGAGAAAAAGAAAGAAAGAGTGAGTGGAAGACAGAGATAAAAAGAGAAAGAGTGAGAGAGACGAAGAGTGTGGGAGAAACAGTGAGAGAGAGGAAGAGAGAGAGAGCAAGAGTGTGAGAGAGGAAGAGAGAGAGAAAGAGAGAAACAGTGTGAGAGGAAGAGAGAGAGAAAGAGTGTGAAGGAGAGAAAGGAAGAGATGAAGGACAGTGAGTGCCCATACTGTGGACAAAACCCTTACAGCTCACCTTTACTCCACCGCTGTGTCTCCAACCACGTGCCGGGACCTAGTGGAGCTCAAGCTCCCACATCTGAAACATAGTACAGAATTAGTAATGGCAGAGTATATACGACTGCGTACGCCTAAATTGCTGTGCTGCCTTTGTGCATCAAGGCTGCTGCACCCTATCCACTCCCAACGCCCAGACTTATTTGCCCACCGCTGTGTACCCAGGCCTCACTGCTCAACTTTTCCCGGACAGGGCACCCTCCTCATCAAGCCTACAAGTCTTACATTTGGTGCTGCATTTTGATTTGTTCATGTCAGAGGACATATTAGTGCACCTATCATCATCGCAGGTTGCACACCCACTCAGTCCTTGCGGTGCCACTAACTCAGTGACCAGTGAGGCCACGCACATGGTGGTAGACCCCCCTGTTCGATGGCTCAGGCCTCCATGAGGTGTCCGCACCACTGGGATGGGCCATCACAGTGCACGTGGTGGGAGCAATTCTAAAATGGCGTAGAGCACGTGAGCCCGATCTTTTTTATTGGTAGGGTCATGTGTCCTGTGACGCCTGTGCTGGATGAGTATGGTGTGGGTGTATACCAGCCGTGAGGGAGTGGCTGTGGCATACTGACAACTAGACCTGTGACCAGCAGATCACTACAATGAAAATCTGGGCCATGTAGCATTGTTGTCCTTCCCTGTAAGCTTAAGCAGAGTGGGCTGGCCTGGCGTATGCCAGTCCTGCTTGAGGTTGTAAAGAATGACTCCGGAGCTATGGGCGTGGCTCCATCGTGAGCTGTATGAAGAATCAACTGATGCGGCACTGTTGCCAGACTTTGGGCTAGAGAATGCTTAAAACATCTTGCAACACTGGCATGCGGGTGTTCTTGTTGTAGTGCTGCCGTCACCCGGGTCACAAGCATCAATGTGTCACTCTGTGAGCCAAGTCCCACAACATGGAAGGTATGGGGAATCACTGACCCTACATTCATCCATAGTTCCACACAGGAATAATGGTGGACATGACACATCTGTGTGGATGGGAATGTTTATTGCACATTCAGTGGAGTATTGCATCTGTAGCAATACAGGGCCATGCAAAGTCCAAATTTCAGTTTTTGGGACATGGAGGGCAGCAAATTAGAGACAAGCTCGTTGTCAGAGTTAGGCTGTGCCAACATATACAATCACTCCGCCAATCCCCACGCACTTATAAATTCACTATACACTCTCCTTGCAGTACTCTAATCATCCAGTCTCTACGTACGTACTTGTACAATGACCGAGACAAAGTTACATAATCAAAGTTTTGTCCCACTGTCAAAGGTAAGTTGGTTGCATACACTGTCCAGAGCACAATGTAATGTGGTAGGGCCCAGGAGCAGCATGTTACATACATAATGAACACACGGACACAGATGGATAGTGGAATTGGGTATGGGCACCTGCGCTCGACTCCTTT
This sequence comes from Triturus cristatus, assembly GCF_964204655.1. NCBI lineage: Eukaryota > Metazoa > Chordata > Amphibia > Caudata > Salamandridae > Triturus > Triturus cristatus. Next base: position 716,613,645 of record NC_140595.1, read on the forward strand.
TTTATTACCAGGGTCACATGTCCAGTGACGTCTGTGCTAGATGCGTGTGGGTTGAGTTTAAGCCAGCCCTCTGGGAATGGTTGGTGCTGGCAACAATTACAACACTAATCATCGGATCACACACAGAGAATCTATCATGCAGGGTCAATGATTTGTGCTGCACTAAGTTAGGGGAGGTGAAATAATACACAAAAGATTCTATCGTAAAGTGTTCATGACTTGTGGTACACTGAGGTAGGGGCATCAGATCTGAAATCATACACAAAAGATTCTATCATAAAGGGATCATGAGTTGTGGTGTACTGAGGTAGGGGCATCAGAAGCATTTCGCGTGTGCACAGCTAGCGATGATGTGTGGTCCGGGATGGCCGCACTGGTAGTCTGTTGCCTACTGGACTGCGTCATCTGTAATCTCAACTCGATCTGAATTGTGAGCCCTGCAATCTGCAATGTAGATGGAAGGCAGTAGTCAGCACAGACATCGAGGAATGCTTTTTGTCACTTCCTCCTCAGAACATCCGAGGACATAGAGTACAATTCTGTCTGCAATTAATAAATCATGCCTCAATGTAAATTGTGAGCTCTGCTGGCAGCATTGTAGGTAACAAAACATGAAATATGTATGGAATACATTGTCGAAATGTGTAGGTTTCGGGGACGTTATAGTTAGTTGCCTACTGGACTCTGAAATGAATGAATCCAGACTGAATTTGAATTGTGAGCCCTACTGACCACAGTGTAGGCCGGAGGCAGCGGTCAGCAAAGGCCCACAGCCACGTGGCATTGACTTTAGCTGCACAGATTGGGAGCATTTGGTTTTCTTAACCGATTAAAGTCTCTTACACAATTTGCGGTACTAATCTTGAATTGTGAGCCCGGCTGACCACAGTGTAGACCGGAGGCAGTGGTCATAAAGGGCCCACAGCCACGTGGCGTTGACTTGAGCTGTACAGAGTTAGTGGTAGGTGTGGTGTGCAGCATGTGCGCAGCCAGCGATGATGCATGGTGTGGGTGGGCCACACTGGGAGCAATGTCTCTTGCCTACTGGACTGCGTCATCTGCAATCGCGACTCCAACTGAATTGTGAGCCCTACTGTCCGCAGTGTAGATCGAAGGCAGTAGTCAGCACAGACATCGAGGAATGCTTTTTGTGACTTCCTCTTGAGAAAATCCAATGACATAGAGTACAGTTCACTCTGCAATAAATAAATCAAAACTGAATTCGAACTGTGAGCTCTGCTGTCCGCAGTGTAGACTGCCATTCAGTGTTCCTTTGGACTTGCAAGATGAATTTGGTCATTTTACGAAAGCTATAATTGATATCAAAAAAGTTCTTGAAGCAAGGATACTGAAAGGATATTATTTAGGTTTCGAAGACGTTGTAGTTAGTTGCCTACTGAACTCTGTAATTAATGAATCAAGACTCAATTTTAATTGTGAGCCCTGCTGACTGCAGTGTCGATCGGAGGCAGTGGTCAGCAAGGGCCCACAGCCACGTGGCGTTGAGTTGAGCTGCACACTTAGTGGCACCTGAAGCAATCAGCATGTGCGGAACCTGCGATGATGCATTGTCCGGGTGGGCCGCACTGGTAGCAATGTTTTTTGTCTAATGATTTCTGCCTTAATAAGGCTACGTGGTGATGACTTGTCGTGCAGTGAGTTAGTGGTACCTGAAGAACTCAGCGTGTGCACACCCTGCGATGATGCGTGGTCCGGGGGGCTGCACTGGTAGCAATGTCTTTTGCCTACTGAGTTCTGCCTTAATAAGGCAACATGGCGATGACTCGTGGTGCAGTGAGTTAGTGACACCTTAAGCACTCAGCGTGTGTGCGCCCTGCGTTGATGCGTGGTCCGGGCGGGCCACACTGGGAGCATTGTCTTTTGTCTAATGAATTCTGCCTCAGTAAGGCCACGTGGCAGTGACTTGTGGTGTACTGAGTTAGTGGTACCTCTGACGCTTAGCATGAACGCAGACTGCGATGATGCGTGGTCCGTACGCGTCACACTGGGAGCAATGTGTCTTGCCTACTGGACTGCGTCATGTGTAATCGCGACTCCATCTGGATTGTGAGCCCTGCTGTCTGCAGTGTAGATCGAAGGCAGTAGTGTGTACAGATGTAACTCTGTGGTGCTGTGCCGCTGTGTTGGCAGGGGGCCTGTGTCGAGGAGGCCCGCAGTCTTGGCGGCAGCCACGTGGCAGGCTGAGGGCGGCCGCTCTGGCAGACGCTTTGGCCTTCATACAAGTGAACCACGCCCAGAGTCCCGGCCTATTTATTCACACTTTTAAACTGGAGTGGTGTACGTTGGACCAGCTCACTGCGCTTTTGCTTACAGGGTAAGACGACACAGGTACATTACCGAGATCTTCCCCACTGCCTGAGGTAACATGGTTGCGTCCACTGTCCACAACACTACAAGCATCAGCAGTATATGTACACATGGAGAGGCGTGTGCTCTGCATAATGAGGTCTGTCCAGCACATCACCGCTACACTTGGTATTGTGTGCATTATTATTGGATGGGTGACTTGCATCCTTCAAACATGTTTGGTTGCCACATCCCGCAAATTTTAGCTATTATGTGCCTGAGGGGCCATGCCGTTTTTGGAAGGTCTGCAGTCCTGTTGTACGCTGCTTCGGTGGTAGTAGGGGGGAGTCTGGGTGGGAGGTCCTGAGGGTGGTGGCAGTGGGTTTTGTGGCCTTATTGGGTGTGGGAGGTGCATGATCAGTAGCTCTATGACATGAGTTGGTCTTCAGATGTGATTCTGGGCTGAGCTCCTTTTCACACTGTTGGTAGTCGTCCTACTTTACACCAGTAAAAGGCAGATGTTACATTCCTACTGCTTACGCAGCTTATCGCCTGTTTTGTTATTATTATTAGCGTTAGTTGTTGCAATCATTTGTGGTGATTTTTTTTGCGGAAGCTATTGCTGGAAAACTGGTGATATCGCTGTTTTCACGAGGTTGAGAATGGAATGATACTTTAAAATCCCTGAAAAAACCATAGGTTTAATGAACTTTATAATTCGAAATTAGCATTTAAAAAACCTTTGAAATTCACTGAAGAAACCATAGGTTTCAGGGACGTGATAGTTACAAATTAGCATTTAAAAAACCTTTGAAATTTACTGAAAAAACCATAGGTTTCAGGGACGTTATTGATAGTTGCACATTTCACTCATACAAAACCATAGGAATTCGGCCGTTATAGTTAGTTGAGCTAACTATAACTCTCGCCCCCGCAATGCACTGCTGATGATGTCACATATTACATCATTCATGACATGGTCAGTGACGTCACTGATGCCATCACTGATGACATCATCCATGTGAAAATCCGATGATTCTCCTCATACCTTAATAAAACCTTTGAGACGCCCACTCTAAAATACAGACTACTATTTTCGAAACAATAGAGACACAAATACCAGTTACTACGTATGCACGCACTGATTCCTAGGTCTACACACACATCCACTCATTCACCCATACAGTCACTCATACATGCAGTGACTCATCAATACAACACTAGTATAGACAAACATACTGTAATGGCGTGGATCTCAGGTCTGCCTTCAATGCTATTGTCCATGGACCCTAGGTATGCGCCAAGTTGGTAAACACCGCCAAGAGTCCATTTCATTATTCTGTTTTTCCTCTCACAGAGGATCTATGCAAAGGTTCGCCGTCAAGAGTCCCTTTTTGCATGCGTTTTGCTTCCTACTCTGGGACTGCAATGGATTTCAGTTGTACAATGATTTTCTTGGATTTACATTGTGTGTTCAAGGACCCGAAGTTCTCACTTTTGGAGTCCATTGTTTGATTTGTTATATTCACATTACAGTCTGTTTTCTCCATTTTATTTTCCTTCATAGGATTGTACGATTAGTTCAGTTGTTCTACATTGTACATTTGCTATGGGTTTTAGTCTGTTTAGCACATTTATGCATAAATTAGAATATTTTTGCATTTGTTAACCATTTCTTTCCTAGGGTTTAGTCATGGGTTCACACCCATATTATCCGGTTAACGTTCTATAATCTCCATATGCTGTTCGAAGATTCTATGGGTCCTGACCCATATACTGTCTTGACATTGACTAACTTGCTCTTTGTTATAGTCACTTGTTTCCTTGTCCTTCCTTTTTCTTTGCAGAAGGGAGGATGGGTTGTCTCTATCAGTTGTTTTTCCAGTTGTTTTTCCATCTTTCTTGTTCTCTTGAACTTCTATCAGTTTTCTTTTCTTATCTTCTTGTTTCTTCTCTTCATTCTTTTCCTTACTTTGGTATGTTCAATTCTCTCTCGATCTCCACTTCTCCTCTTTTGTTTTCTTTTCATTTTGCTTTTCCGTATAAGAAAGGGGGATATGTACTTTAGTAAATGCAATGCTATTTACCACCAATGGAATGTTACTTTGATGATGCTGTATAGAATGTTATGATTCAGTCTGAGAAGACACAGTTGAGTGGGCTGAGCAGCTTGATGGCTGCTCCTGGTGGGGGCTCTTTATCATCTTGTAACTATCCTGAATAAAACTTCTCTGAACGACAACTACCTGCGTGACTTGAGCACTACACATACACGTATACAAACACTTACACACCGTCACTCATCCAGAGTTACTCACACATCTAGTCAGTCATGCAAAGAATCAACCACACTTCTATTTACTCAGCTATACAGTTTACACACACAACCTCACTTATTCATAGTGATACTAACATATACTTACCCTGTTATACAATCACTGATACAAGTACACACTCATCCATACAGCACTCTCACAATCACTGACTCTCACGTATAGTCATTTATATACTCCAACTCTCTCATGCACTGCGTTTTACATATGTAGTTACTTGGACATGTAGCACTGAGATATCCATTCACTCACCAACGCACCCATACACACACTCACTCACCCATACAGCTGTTTCCACATGCAGTCCTGAACCCATACACCCAGTGAATAAAGAACTCACACATCTATGCACAAAGTGACACACCTCCCACCCACCCACACACGCACTCTGGCACCCATACAAATAATCAGACAACCATTTAATAACCCATATAGACACTCATATAGCTACTCATCAACCAATGCAGCAGCTTACACAGCAATAGACAGACTGATACAGATATTCACACAGTTTAGTCACTAACCCATGAATTCAGTAAGACACATTTAATCACTCACTTATGCAGTCAATCACACACCTACTAAATCCTCCATCCACACACTTATACACCCACTCATTCTTCAATATACCTTGGCCAATATATGTATAAAACATATTTGAACTTTACAGAAACAAACATTCACTGGATAATGTCATCAATGATGTCATTTGAGATGTCATCAGTGATGTCATCCGTGATGTCACTGACCATGTCATGAATGATGTAATATGTGATGTCATCAGCAGTGCATTGCGGGGGCGTGAGTTATAGTTAACTCAACTAACTATAACGGCCGAATTTCTATGGTTTTGTATGAGTGAAATGTGCAACTAACTATAACATCCCTGAAACCTATGTTTTTTTCCGTGAACATATATATTATCTACTGGCGGTCGCCAGTAGATAGTTATAGTTAGGACCGAGTTTCCATAGGAAATCTGAAAATTCTATTCTGAATAACTTTGGCGCCGGTTGACGAATCCTCGCGAAATTTTCAAAACTAATGGTGCGCTCTGCTCAGCTCCTACCCTGAAAGTCTCGGGGTGATTTGTCAAGCGGGGGCTGAGAAAAAAGGGGGGTCCCAAAACACGTTTTCCCCATGCATTTTCCCATAGGACCTTTAGTCGAAGGTACAGCCCGAACGGCTGAACAGAATTACTTGAAATTTGGCAAAGAGGTAGTCCTCAGGTCAGGCATGTGCCTTTTGCATATATGGTGTCAATCTGTTCAGTACTTCCTGAGAAAATTGCAGTTAAAAGTACATAAATATCTATAAGCACGCACGGTGCGCGCACCATAACGTGCGCAAGCGTAATTCTGATTGGTGGTTACATGTCAGTCAACATTCGAATCGGTCGAAATCAGGAAGTGTCGGCCGCCATTTTGTGTGTTTTGTGTTTGACAGTGAAAAAGAAAGGTGGAGAACGTGAAAAGGGGGCAGGGTAGAGAGTTCCTGACCCCCTAGCCTTTGTCAGGAAACATTGCGCGCACGGTGAAAAACCTTAAAAAAAACAAAAAACATTTTAAACGAGCCATTCCATATTACAGGATACAGTCAATCTATAACTATATACAGAGGTAGCTTATTGTAAAATAAATATATAAAAAATATAATAATACATACATAACTTAGCATTTAAAAAACCTTACAAATTCACTTAAAAAACCATAGGTTTCACACACGTTATAGTTAGCAATTAGCATTTAAAAAACCTTGCAAATTCACTTAAAAAACCATAGGTTTCACATATGTTATAGTTAGCTGGACATTTCACTCGTAAAAAACCATTGAAATTCCCCCATTATAGTTAGTTCAGATAACTATGACTCGCGCAACCGCCACTCTATCACAAGGATGATGTCATCAGTGATGTCATGAGTGATGCCACTGACCATGTCATGAGTGATGTAATATGTGACGTCATGAGCAGTGGATTGCGGGCGCGCGAGTTATAGTTATCTGAACTAACTATAACGGGGGAATTTCAATGGTTTTTTACGAGTGAAATGTCCAGCTAACTATAACATGTGTGAACCTATGTTTTTTTAAGTGAATTTGCAAGGTTTTTTAAATGCTAATTCCTAACTATAACGTGTGTGAAACCTATGGTTTTTTTAAGTGAATATATATGAACCGAAACGTTATGACGGCAAACCCAACTAAATAAATACGCACTTTAAAGAAGATCCGTGTCCGCTCGTGATTCTGGAACTGTGACGTCCATCGTCTCCTCTGTGCACCAGCGGTAATTGGATATATATATATATATATATATATATATATATATATATATATATATATATATATATATATATATATATATATATATATATATATATATATATATATATATCGGCTCCCAACTCGTCTCTCCAGAAAACAGGACTACCGCACATAGCTTTCACTGGGTAAATACAGTTATTTTATTTTTCACTGAACATCAAGTGGAACAGGACGCGTTTTGGCATTGCGCCTTTTTTCACTGCAAAGTGGGAACGGGGAACAGTGCATTTTAAATTCATGCATGCACATAGAAACAAGACAGCGCTTTCTGTCAACATAAACATAAGTGAAGGACAAATATACTCTCACAATGTTTAGCGCCATCTTGTAAGTGGTATTTCAATTGACTGTACAAATAAAGTTTTACATGAGGTATGCCTTGTGATATACATTTATAGAAATTGTACGACTTTATTTCGCTTTGGATGAGAAATTAATTACTATAGAGCAATCAATCTATATAACCAATTCCTATATATATGAATTGAAGTCTCAATCACTGCATGATTTAGCTCTCTATGAGTACACAAATATTTATAATCATATTTATAATCATATTTCCTACTCATTATTCTGTGCAGGCATGAGCATGACTCAAGCACATTAAGGTGACATGCCCTTGCACTAAAAATTACAATTTTTTTCTTGCCCCCAAAAAATATATATGCTTACCTGTAATCATGCTGCTTGAGAAAAGTAATAATATGATTAGCAGGTCCTGTCCTCAGTCTATAAGGTCCACCCAGTGGTGCGTCAGTTGCTTTTGGGTGCGTAGGACACTGGATACAGCGCTGCACTCAGCCCCAGATCATCCATGCTCCCACAGGGCATATCCCTTAACAGAACTGCTGGCTGCTGCAAGCATGTGGGGGAGGTGGCATTACACCTAGAAGATGAATGTGACCACCTCCACCTTTCCAAAGTTAGGGCAGGGCTGCACCTCTACTCATCAGTGTTGCTCACAGGGTGTGCGGGTGCATTGCATCGCTACCTGCTTCTGCCATAGGCATGAGGTCTAGACTGAGGTTGGACAGGAATGGGAGGGAGGGAATCAGGAAGACAGACACGATAGGTCCGGAAAGTACAAAAAAAGACACTAAAGCACACACAAGAAAATAAATAACACACACAATTAATACATTGAATAAATGAAAAGGTGTGATTGTGATATTGAGGATCAGATAGGGTGGATTGGGTTGGATGGAAAAACAAGAAGCAGAGGAGAAAGTTAGGCAGAACCAGGCTGGATAAAATAAAATGGCTGTACGCTTGTGCACTGAGGGGTTCCATTCACGCTGGTCTCTGAGGGCATGCTGCTGACACTAAAACTCAGTGGAACATGCATTTTCCCCCTAATAATGGAACTCCTTTGGTTTGCGTGTGATTTTTGCATAACTGTGCAGAAATCCATGAAGTGAAATTCTGCATGTTTTACCCACCCCTAGTCCTTGGTATAGCATCTGAGAAAACACTATTCCTTCACATCAGTGGATTCCACAGAAAACCTGCCGTATAAGCTTACAAATGTTTCGCCTGATGCCAAAAAAACATCACCAGCAATACCTAAGCCCTCATGGTCAAGTGGAAGTAAAGATGATCAGGTGGATGTGAAAACTATTAGAATACACATCCCCAACAACATAGATCGGCTGCTAAAGTCATCAAATTCGCCCACCCCAAAGAATGGCAATGAGTAGCTAGTTTGGGTAAATTGGCATGGATTGATATTTGCTCCAACCAAGACCAGGCAGGTGATAAAGAGTGAACATCAGGGGTCAGAAGAACAAAAAACATTCCCTATTGAAAATATCATAGGAAGAGCAGAGCAGATGGGGTCTGTGGCCCAAATAGCTTAACCTCAGCTCTCTTTGTCTAACATATCATTCTTGGCAAAAACAATCTCAACATCCTGTATAGTGCAGCGTACCTACAACAGCCTGTTCCAGATTCTAAGTGTGGATCCATAATCCTGCTAATCTTCAAAGGAGATGATAGGAGTAATATAGCCAAATGCTGGCTGATTGCTTTGCTCGATATTGAATCCAAGTACTACACAAGTTTAATACTAGGAGATCGTTTGCCATAGGTAGACAGCCTAGAGCTTAACCTATGGAATCAAGCAGGATTTTCACAGGGCACATTATCAAACTTGCAATTAGTTTGGAAAGCACACTTAGCATAAAATCTAAACTCTATGCCTGTTTTATTGATTTCAAAGGTGCATTCGACATGGTCCCTTGAGACCTACTCTGGCAGAAATTAAGAAGAGCTTCAATAAGTACTGCAAGCCATCCAATTACTATACTCTAAACAATGGCTTCATGTGAAGATAAGAGAAGACTCCAAACACTCCCAGAAAATCTACACCACAGTTGGATTGAAGCAGGGTTGGATTCTTGCCCCTCAGGTGTTTAATATCTACATCTCAAGTCTATCCAGAGATTTAGATACATTAAATGCTCATTCGCCAAAAGTTGGGCCCCCCTATCCTTACTCATATCTTATACGCTGATGAATTGACTTTAATGAATATGACCCATGTTGGACTACAGTGACTCCTTTATGCTCTTTTATCTTTAAGCAGCGGAACAAATTCAAAATCAATCCCATGAAAACCAAAGTTGTCAGGTTTAGTGTGCATCTAAGCACACCCAGCTCATGGAACATCATTGAACTGCGGCTTACTTGCGACTCACAGTAGAAATATCTTGGGATTGTATTCTAATCTTGGGGTTCCTTTGCCCCACATATGGAGGTAATGAAATCTAAGGCTGCATCCCTGACATTAGATTTCAAAACCCTCTCAAAATCATTGCATGGGCCCATTCTAGGGCCCTTACAAGAAGGCCATGGCAGCGACATTCCTACCAACTATTACGTACGGATGCAATATCAAAGTGGGCAAGGTGGCCAGGTAGGTAGATCCATTGACAGCCAAAGCTTATCAGTCTGTGTATAAACTCGCAAGCTAAACTTCTGTAATGGATGAATATCCAAAAAGTAAAGCACATTTATAACTGTGTTTATACCATAAATGTGAAGACTCATGGGTCACGATGCGACAAGTCCTGCCGGTATGGATCCTAACAGGTCTCTGAACGGGAAACAACCTTTACAACGCAGTCATTACATCGCACTACATTTACAATGCAGTCATTACATCGCAACATCCTTTACAACGCATGTCACGACAACGCAGCTATTACATTGCATGTCACTACAACGCATGAAACTACAATGCATGTCACTACAACGTAGGCATTACATCGCATGTCATTACAAAGCATACCATTACAATGCATTGTACCCCTATACTATCCAACACTTACCCTACTGTTGCACCCCTTGGAGTTAGAATAGTAATTTTTACACCTACACTATCCAACACCTACCTTAAATGCAATGTAATGGTATGCGTTGTAATGGTATGCATCGTAAAGGTATAATGCGATATAATGGAATATATTGTAAATGTAGTTTTAAAACATTTGTTGTCGTGGCATGCGATGTAAATGTATGGGTTGTAAAGGATGTTGTGATGTAAAAACTGCATTATAAAGGCATGTGTAGTAAATGTATGCATTGTAACATTATACATTCCTCTGAACGCTGGCTGGAATCCCCACTGACCTTTTGTGTAGCATGGTGGGCAATTCAAATAACGATAATACACACGTATGGGGCGGTGCTTGCCGGCTCGCAAGATGGCCATGCAGTAAAGGAGCTCCTGTAAGCCATTGTCACAATCCTACAGTTATCCGAGCATCCTGCTCCGTTTTAAGCCCCTAGCAGAGCTGTTTGTGTTGGGGAAATGCTGCTGAGGGGGCACGTACCTATACTTCCCTAGACGACTGAGTGAAGGCGCCATAACACGTGAAGAGAGGAGAAGGTTGCCCTGCCCGCGCTTAAGACCTGCTGCTGTGTCAAGTGAGTTGCCTGGAATCGACTCCTTGGTGGGGGTGCCCTCTGACTCTCAGCCTTTGTCAGACGTGGGGCGAGCGATGCTTCTGGGGGGAGCGCTGGTACTCCCTGGTGCTCCTGTGGCCAGTGTGTGCCTGTGCTGGTCTCCTCGCCGCCTGGATCGGGTGTGGTTGCGGGCTGCAGTGGTGACAGGAGTTGCCTGCCGGATGCTGCAGTGGCTTCCCTGGTGGTGAGTGGAGACGTCTGGCGGGGGAGGAGAGTTACTTGCTCCTGCCTGGGTCCTGCACAGAGGCAAGGCTACTATGATCGGTAAGTGGGGAATGCTGCTGGGTGCCTGAGGGAGTGAGCCCTGGAGACTGCCAGCACGAGACGGGCTGCACCATGAGGGCACCGTTCTCTCCTGAAGCACCAAACTGAGTTAAGCCTGCATGTACCTTTCTGATGCATGAGACTCCTCCTCTTGAACACCAACCACAGTTAGATAAGGCACCCCTTCTACAATTACTGAATACCCAACATAAGTGCCCTTTTGCTGTGTACTTGGATTTTCGCCCCTCAGTAGTCTCCCGAGCCAGGCGGTGCTAGTTGGCTGCTACCTCTGTGGATAGCACAGATTGGGCTGGAGTTACTTGGGGTACTGGACATGTGGCAAGGAAACACTGTTTTGCCCTTCCCCCATCGCTTAAAGTGCTGCACATTCTAATAAAGTGTGGGAAAGGTGTAGTCTAAATCTGTCTGGCTTACCCTGGACTCAGTCAGTGCCAGCTAATTATAGTGTGAGTGCCTCCTACGGAGACGGCTTGTGGGGCAACGGGCGACATGGTCCCTTCCACTATGCGAAAAGTAGACAAGGTCCAATCCAAGCTTCAATTTGACCAGTGGAAAATAAGGGCCCGTGAAGTGGGTGACTCTCAGCCCTCCCCTGAATAGTGTGACATGTTTGTGGAAGCGCCTGCTGACTTGCGTCAAATCCTAGCCAACATGCAATTAAGCTTAAGCACAATTGATGGCAAAATTGACTTCTTGGCCTTTTGTATGGACCGTATGTCCAAGCGCTTAGATAAGCATGCTCATGGGCTTGATATGGTTGAGCGGCGTGTGTCAGAGGTTGAGGAAGCTCATATGGAAACTGACGTAGCTCATAAACAACTCAATAAGGCCCTTGAACAGCTACAGGACAAGACGGAAGACTTGGAAGCCAGGTCTAGAAGAAGCAATATTCGAATCACTGGCCTTCCAGAATCTACCGCTACAGAGAACATGGAGTTATTCACGGAAAACCTCCTAGTGACTCTACTGGTCTGGGAAATTTTCTCCTCCATGTTTGTGATTAAGTGCGCCCACCGCTCTCTCGGTCCTAGGCCTCCCCCGGATGCGCCGCTGCACCCGATCATCGCCAAACGCCGGAATTACAGGGACAGGGATGCCGCCCTTTAAAGAGCAAGGGAAATAGGGGACATGCAGTATGAGGGCTCATCCATCTCGCTTTTCTCTGACTTTAGCATCAAGGTTCAGGAGGCACGGAGGCAATTTCCACCTTTGAAATGCACATTATGAGCTCACAATCTTGAGTATGCCATGCTCTATCCTGCCAGACTCAGGGTCACGATAAATGGATTATCAAAGATTTTCTTAGACCCTAAATCCCTACAGGAAGCCCTAAAGGACTACTAAAAAATACAGCCGTGTCAGAGTGACGCTGAGCAATTGATGGGAGCTGTAGGGGGCAACCTGGATGAATAGGATTAGTGGCTTGGTCAGACGACATACTACCATTAGTGCCCATATAAATGAGGGAGGGGGAGGTCTTTCAAATTGTCAACTGCGTTATTCGCCAAATGTTATACTGTGTGTGGAGATGTGCATTTACCATGAAGGCTTGAGAGGGCGTTAAGGTCTTTGCCCTGCAGTTGTGTGTGGGCCATCTGGATAGCCACATCCTAGCAAGCAGAATGACTACAAGGTCACACAGGTATTGGAGAGCGATTCATGATGCAATGTATTATTGACAAATGCTAATTACTGGCATGATTGTAAGCGCGACAATCAGCGGCCCCTGAAAGGTCACAACACCTTGATGCTTTGATCTTGGTTCTCAATGTATACAAAAGTTCATGGGGGAGCTGGTTATATTTTGTTGAGAAAATTGTGTGCTCGTAACCTAGTGGCTGATATGTGAATTTTTTTAGGGAGAAAGGAGTCTGAACCCCGCCTTGCGACTAAGGTATGCTGCAATGTTGGAGGGGGCACGATGCTTCATATGGTTCTTGATGGCTGTAATTTTCACTCTGCTTCGGTGGAGTGGGGGTTGGTGAAGAGACAACATCCGCCCCTGCGTGTGCTCCACTTTATGGCACTTTGCCATTTTTGTTTGGGTGTTGGGAGGGGAGGATATTTCGTCCACGTCAAGTTGGGGATGACGCGGCGTGTGTGGGGGAGGAAGTTAACATTTGTTTATTTTTTGAACCACAGTGAGTGTATGGACCATAAAATCTGTAATAAGCACGATAGGCTGTTGCCCAATCTAGGTGCGGTTGAGATAGACGCGCTCAACTTAGTCACTCGGATTCTTTAATGATGGTGCAAGGAGAATGTAAGAAGGTGAGATACCTTACATGGAATGTCAGAGGTCTTAATAATTACCGCAAAGTGTGAAACGTTATTGCATACCTCAAACAGCATGTCATAGATTTTGCTCTTCCACAGGAAATCCACCCACCTGCAGATGGTGAGATCCTCATGCAGAGAGTACTGCAAGGACCCTTTCATACGGCTGGCTGCTCGACACATGCTAGGGGGTGCTCACATGGGTCAACCCGAAATCAGGAATTATATTAGATCCGGTTGTGGCAGACGCTGAGGGACGATACACTATTCCTAGGTGCAGCGGAAAAGGTCTAGATTTGCCAGTGATTAACGTCTATGGGCCAAACTACGACAACCCACAGTTTTACCAAACCATATTAACATGTCCATACATAAATACCACATTGCAGCTCATTGTGGGAGGCGATTTCAACTGTGTCCTTGATTCGGCACTAGACTGTTCAGTGGGTCCGTCTCGATGCACTTTGGATTCTGCGAAACTCATTGTGGATGCTCTGGTGCACTTGGATTTGGTAGACGTTTGGAGCACCCGTTCCCCAGGACAGGGTGGTTACACTCATTATTCAACCCCAAATTAACTACACACAAGGATAGATTATTGGCTCCTAGCGAGAGCACTATACCCAACGGTTAGGGAATGCACGATACACCGACGTACCATATCAGATCATTCACCTATGTTACTTGAGTTGCTAAGTCTGCTGAAGAGACCAGCCCCATTCACACGGAGATTCTCCCCCCCCCCCCCTACTCACTGCTGGCCTTTAAAGCTGCCATATCCAAAGCTATAGAAGAATTTTTTTCAAAGAATATTGGTTCTGTACCCAGGTTCTCCACTGTCTGGGAAACATTTAAAGTCTATATTAAGGGCATTGCAATTTCCAAGCACTCGGGGTGCTACGCTCTTTCAGTAGCTGCCTGGATAGCTTAGAAAAACACCAGACTGACCTAGAGCTGGGTTTGTGACGCCGAGAGTAAGCTAATAGCGCAGAAGAACTAAAAAAGACATTGGAGGAGTATCATGAAGTGGCTGAATGTAAAATCAAACATATGGGTAAATATGCAGTGGCTAGAGTATATAGAAAGGGAGAGCGCCCAGGGGAAACATTGGCAGCGCTGCTGTGATATTGGAGAAGGGCTTCGGCAATCTGTACGGATGCGGGTGTGTCACTGACTGATCCTGAAAGTATTGCAATTCAATTTGGCTAGTATTATTATGAACTTTATCGCTCTTGCACGACTGCAGATGAGAGCAAAATTCTAGACTACCTTGAACACATTAAGCTGCCTTGGCTAACCAATGAGCACCGTGAATATCTGATGAGACCCCTGGAGGCCTGGGAGAATCACCAGGCCTTAATAGGTATGCGCTCGGGAAGTGTCCCTGGGCCCGATGGCCTTACAGTTGCCTTTTTCAAGGAATTTAGGGGCATATTTACAAGCAGGCGATAAAAAATTATCGCCGCTTTTGCGGCCGTTTTCGTCCAAAAAGCGGCGATAATTTTATCGCCTAATTAGCAAGGCCACGCTAACGCGTGAAACCTTGCTTTAGCGTGGGGATTCTTTACGCCCAGCTTTGCATCTCTAATGAGATGCAAAGTGGGTGTTCCTGACCTAGCATGACGGGAGAAATGTCGGTAAGCGATATTTCTCCTATCATGAAGCCCCACGCTATTAAGCATAGCGGCAAGAAAAGTAGCAATAACCCCTGTTATTGCTACTTTCCTTACGCCTACTTCAGGACTGACTTAGCCATGATATCCTATGGAGGGTGGATATCATGGCTAAGTTTGTGAGTCCCTATCAGCAAGCTAACAACACATTGTGTGAGATTATCGCTTGGTTTCCAGCGATAATCCCACGTTAGGCAGTTAGCGTGAGGATTTATATCACTGAGGATATAAGCGTTGCTAATAGCACGCTATCTCAGCGCTAAAAATCCATGTTACCCGGCGATAATTATCCTCACGCTAAGAGCGCTGAGCGATAATTATCGCAGGGTTTTGCTGATATGCCCCATAGAGATCTCCTAGTTCCCCACTTGGTGACATTATTTGAAGAAATCAGAGAATCTGCTGAGATGCCCCCATCATTGAGAGAAGCTTTGATAGCCACAATATTGAAACCTGGTAAGCCTCCTGATGAGTGCTCCTCTTTCCGCCCATTGTCCCTGTTGAATGTTGATACCAAAATATGCACCAAGATACTCACCAACCGACTCGCTCCGCTGGTACCGAAACTAGCCATTACGGAGCAGGCGAGTTTTGTCCCAAGGTGCAATTTAACATATAGTCTGCGGACTTTCTTCAGAGCAGTACAACACATTTATCCTGAAATCAAGGCTGCCACAGTTTTCCTAGGCGTGGAAAACGCTTTAGACTCCGTAGAATGGGCATTCATGAGCGCGGTGTTTAGAAGAATGGGGTTGGCAAAATATTTATTTAATTGGAGGCTGTCCTGTATACCTCTCCTTCTGCAAGAATAAGGATTGGGGCACTGGTCACTGCTCCCGTCACAATATCTAGAGGCACTAGACAAGGTTGCCCGCTATCCCCACTCCGATATGCAATTGTTGCAGAACCCCATGCCTACGCACTCAGAGAATAGAATACCATGGGCAGCGAGGAATTTGATTCCCTAATTATAATGTAATAATATCATCATACGCAGATGACACTCTCCTATATATTAGAAATCCTAAAACTAATTTATCTCCTGTGTTTAGAGTGGTTGTCCGCTTTGGGGAACTTTCTGGATTCAAAATGAATTGGAATAAGTCCATAATATTCCCATTGACTGAGCTCACTTCTATCTTTGATATGGATTTCCCTCTGACTTGGTCAAATGACCCGGTACACTATCTGGGTATTCAGATCCATACAGACCCGGAGATAGTATTCAGGGAGAACTATGTCAGGGCAGTCACCAAACTTGAGGAGGATGTGGAACGCTGGCCTTGCCTGCCTCTGTCTTTGCTTGGGCGCATTTCACTGATGAAAAAGGTGGTACTCCCCAGGTTTCTGTTTCTGTTCTTAAACATACCTATGGTCCTTTCGGCACATTTCTTTAAAACTCTTACATCACTACTGACGAAATTGGCTTGGACGGGGAAGCAGCCGCGTGTCCAGTGGAAACTACTTACCCTTCCCTACACGCTGGGAGGCCTAGGGGCCCCAGGTTTGGAACTTTATTATAGAGTAGCACAAAGTTTGCACGCTTACCATTGGATACATCAACAGTTGGATCCCCTCACTTACACATAGAGAGGATGACTGTGGCCCCGGCCACTCTCCCCTCCTGTTTATTTCATGCTCCCGACCGCAGAACTGGTATCTTCGATCCGATTAATGCCACGGTGCATGCGTGGCACCACCTGGTGAAGAGACAGGCGAGCACTATATTATATTCTCCGATAACCACAATAGAGTGGTGCAGCTGGTCGCCCATCAGCGGAGACCGGAAGGTGGTTAAGGCATTGAAGACGATTAACATGACTAAAGTTGGTGACCACTTCCTTGAAGGAAGTGTGCGGAGATGGACTAAGACTGGGGCCGAAAATCAGGAGGTCACACCGCTTGTGCGATTCCACTTCTATTTAGTGCGACACGCCCTGCGAGAGCTCCTGGGAGAAGATGGCAGAGCCAGCAGAGGTCGCTCCCTTCTCATCAATGCTAAGATTGAAATTTTCTTGTAGGCTGGTGTCTAGCATATACAGTGCAGTTCAAGGCTACCGCAAAACCTTTTACACTAAATTGTGGTTAGAGTGGCAAACTGACTTAGATATGACTATAGATGATGACACCTGGAGCTACTACTGTGAGGTGACGTAGCGGATCTCCTTGAACGGATGTCATCGGCTAATCTACTTTAAATATTTACAAAGAGTCTATTATGCACAAGCCCGCCTGCACAGATATGGTTTGCGGGAAACAGCAGAGTGTGATAGATTTGCCATTGAAGCATCGCGGCCATCGGTTCAAACTAACCAAATGATGCTGTCTACCATATTTAGCCTATACATTAAGCGGGTACGATAGATTTGTTCTTACACGTCTCAGACTTGTTGTATTCCACTGCATGGTAAGTTTTCCGACCATAAATGACTGGTCCAAAACCTTACCAAACTGCCCCTGCGATGGAGTTTCCCCGCAAACATCAATCCATGTAGTCCTGTTCTGTAAATTCTATCTGAAACAGAAGAGGAGGTGGATCAAACCCATTCTGAAACTATGGGGCACGAGGCAATGTCGTCCAGCCTACCTTGCTTTGCAGCTTTTAGATAATGATTACTTCGCAAGATATATTGCCCTATTTTTGAAGTGTACGATCAAATGTAGCAAACATCTCTGAGTTTTGACCTACTCAAAAGTATGCTGCTAGGCCTTGAGTTTTAACTATTTTTAGTTTTTTTTAAACACTGTGTCAACTTTTCAATTACATTTGTATATATTGTATGATAATGTGATATTCAACTGTAAAACTGTGCTTTTATGGTCTTTCTGTTTTTTAAAATAAAAACCGAATAAAGCTAATTTTTGATTTGATTTGATAGATGCAGAGCCAGTCCAGTGGATTTTTTACACGTAGCCTGGCTGTGCCCAGATGTAGCAAATCACTGGAGCCTGATATTCCAGGAATTGAGCGATATCGTAGAAACACCAATCTCACCGGATCCTCTACTTGCCCTACTAGGTTACTCTAAACAGATAAAGAAAGATATTCTTTGATTGATAGAGATGGGGTTATTGATCGCAAAGCGCAGAATAGCTGTGCATTGGGTGCGAGGTCCGCCTCCTCCTCTAGCAGGATGGTCAAAGGATATGCTCTATTGCAACACACAAACGGAGCTGTACAGGGAATTACTTCCTCCCCAGAATCGTCCTAATATTTTTGGGGTATTATATCAAAACTACTTACCAGGGAAGGTGTCAGAGGTCACCAACTGTCACAAATTTGAGAACCATGGGTTGGAGAAAACTGATGGAGGATACAGTGTTTGGGCTGGTTAGCGGGCCACTGGTAATGTGCATGAGTATCTCAGAAATGTAGATTGTTCATTGCTGTGTCTCCTTTTGGTCTCCTTTTTTTGGTATATTTACACCTTGCTGATCCCAGGTGGGGGTTTGAACTGGGCTTTCAGCAAAGATATAATTGGAGATGAGGGTATGGGCTTATGAGTACGGTCCTCATACTAGACGCTGTCTACGTCAATAGTAATGTATGGAAGCCAATGAATGTACAACTCTCGGTCGTGTTTAATGTAAGATTTTACAGTCACGGAAGTGGTTCTTTTATGTTTTCTTTTTTCTTTTTTTCTGTTTTGCTCCTATTAACTCTTAAGTTTTGGTTTTTCCTATGATACAGTAATGTTGATACTGGAGATATTTTTATACCATGTTATAAAACGTTAATAAATTAAAATAAAACAATAATACACATACATATGCGTACATGGAATACAAGAGAAACATAGTACAGTGCATTTACCATAAATTCACAGTCAAAACTGCACTTGGAGATCGGACTGATAATATCCAGCCCATTGAAAAAACACAACTCAGAATCATGGCTAAATGCCCAAGATGCAAGATGACAAAGCGACCCTGGCGAAGAGGGCCCGTGCTTGGAAACTCATCAACATCTATAGGGCCCTAACAACACCCCCCAGCCCTACAGTGTTCCTGGGTATGCTGCATATCAGTCAAAAAAAAACTTGAGTCCATGCGACTCTGGGCAGGTGTTCAACCACCATTCGACCCGATGCCCCCTTCGCCAAAAATGGCGGGAGCAGTAGGCTGTAGACTTTGGAAAGGAGGCCATGAACACATGTCCAATGAACCTGCCCAGCTATGATACCTGAAGTAGGAAAGATGCTGCGGGCGCTGTGTGTGTGTGTGTGGGGGGGGGGGGGGGGGGGCTTTCAATCAAGCAGTGTCACGACCCTGTAGACAGGCACTCAGTCCAGAGCACCCTATTACATGTAAGGACGATGACCTTTCTTACTATATTCCAAGCCAGAGCAAAGGCCCACAAGGGGCAGAGAGTAAACTCCAAACACCTGAGACAGCGAATCCAAAGATAAAGTACGTGGTGTGGCCGGTTACTCGACACCCTTCCCTCCTACTTGTGACCGAAAATAGAGAACAGCCCACGGTCGGACACAGGACACTACCACCCCCAAGAGACGGCGCAGCCAGCACTGCCGCTCTAAAGGTTTTGCACACAGTGAGAGGAATGAACATTTTGCACAGAGAGGGGCGAATTAATTTACTCGTACAGGGCCTTCGATCGGCCGTGCTATATATGGTTATCATACACACAAATGAAATGTATATTGATTTGTAAAGACAGGAAAAGATGGTGCGGGTGTGATCTTTTAGAGCGCTGTTACGTCATTATAAGTGTAACGATAATTTATTAGCTCTTTTGATCTCATGTTGAATTGTGGGAAGGCGTAATGGTTGTAGTTTACAGCGCACTTTAGCAACACTATATGAACATGAATTTACCAGGTGACGTTAGTAAAGAAAACCTTCGTCCCTGGGTGGGCTCGAACCACCAACCTTTCGGTTAACAGCCGAACGCGCTAACCGATTGCGCCACAGAGACTGATAGCTGAACACAGAGACTGGTGCTTTCTGTCCCTCATTTAGGTACGCCTCCAGTTTCTTTCCCATATAAATGATCTGAGTAGATATATACGTGGAGTTCTGAATACTGTGAGACAAGCCCAGAAGTCACATTTTTCTTCCATTCCCCGCCATCGCTACCCCCCCCTCCCTCCGTTGCCTCGCATTCATTAGCTCCCTCTCGCGCCTCTCGGCGCACCTTTCATTCGCTCATGGGCGTGGCTCCCACTGGTGCAGCAGGTGCAGTGGCACTGGGGGCAGAGGCCTGAGTGGCCCACTGTAGCCTGCATATTGCTGCATTTCACAGTTCAAACAGCCCTCGGGACCATTTCCTTCCTTGCACTAGAAGTAATGACACACTGGTGACGTCAATGCATTCACTTTTTTTCAGCAGTACAGGGCTTGAATTCGGGCTTAGTTTTCTGCTAAAGTCAAGGACCAGTCGTGGACAAGCAGACGTGCAACAGTGTCACACTTAAGAGAAACTCAACAACTTGTCAGGGTAGGGGGACTGCAACCACATCTCAGACAAGAGGAAAATGCAACAAAGAGTCAGAGAGTGGGAAACTGCAACAGCGTTTCAGCTAAAGGAAACTGTAACAAAGGCTCACAGGACAAGAAACAACATCTCACACAACAGGAACCTGCAACACCATCTCAAACAAGAGGAAACTGTAACAAAGTTTTCCAAAACAAGAAACATCTCAGACAAGAGGAAACTGCAGCAAAGTCTCACACAACGAGAAACATCTCAGACAGGAGCGAAGTGTAACAAATACTCACACAACAGGAAACTGCAACAGCATCTCAGAGAAGATGAAAGTGTAACAGGCATAGTGCCAATATCGGTAACACACTCCCCATCCACACACAGCAATCTCCTGATTAAATAAACAGACAAGACACCTTTATCGTGGAGAAAATTGCTGCAGGTTTATTTGCATACCAACATATGCCAAAATGGGTGGTTAACTTACAGGCGATCCAAGGGCAGGCAGCCCCTCTGCCGCCTGCCCGCCTGAAGAGCCAAATTGCACCGTGGTACTAACCAATCGGTGCTTATCAATTTTGGGGGAGGGTTTACCCCTTCCCGCCTGTGGACCACCAGTCCACTCTTCTACTCACGCCCCATGAGGGGCGGAGCATTCCAGGCAGCCCCCGGTTGCTCAGGTTTTCAACTGCCCGTAGGACTAGCGGGGCGCTGTCGCTCCTCCAGGTTCCACCACAAGGACTTCCTGGTGATATTTGGCATTTGCACCCTTGCTGTGCTCCTGAAGAGAGTACCCCATGAACCTTTCAGCCTCTGGAAGCCCTGTGGCTCTACCACACCTCCGGGTGTGGCCACCGTCACAACCAGGGCCCCCCACCAAGGACGGCATTCTTACTTACATCCTGCTGATTCCAGGGCCTCTCCCGGTCCAGCAAAAACAAGTCCATGCTCACTCTAGACAGGTGAACCCTATCTTCTTCAAAACACCCTGTGGACTTGGCATGCAGCAAACCATGCCTGATAAAGCCAAACCCCCACTGTTCAGTGAATTTGCACATAGCACTGTTCATTCTCCTGCGCAAGGTATCCACAGCATCCCCTGACCCGCCCCCCCGTCACATTAAACGTGGGGTTATCTCTGACCACCATAACTCCCATGCCCCCAACTGGTTGCTTACCTTTCACATGGAGGACTTCATTACTTGCAGCAGTCCCCTCCTACCTAAGAGAGTCATATCATTGCCCCCCAGGTGTATGACCAGTAGTTGGGAGGGGAGACAACCCCCCCAATCTGTGCTGCAGCTTCTTCAGCAAGCTGTTCCAGCGCAAGCCTGGGTACCCCAACCCAATTATCTCGGTGGAGGAAAACCCATGCCTCCATTTGCTGCTTTCCACCCACCATGCCACTCAGAAGACGCCCGAATGGCCAATCACCCAGATCTTCAATCCTGGCAAAATTAAGAAATGTAAGGTTGCCAAACACATTTATTGAATCCTTGCAAACCAACCCATACACCACTCAACTTACACATGGAGGAGATCATTCCTTACAGCAGTGCCCCCCTACCCAGGAAAGTCAAATCATCGCCTCCCAGATGTAGGAACAAAATGTTGGGAGGGGAGACATCCCCCCCAGCATGTGCCGCAGCTTCTACAGCAAGCTGTTCCAGCACATGCCTGGGACCCCCAACCAAATTAAGTCAGTGGTGGAAATACCCATGCCTCCATTCCCGTGCCACTCACAAGATGCACAAGAGGCATTCACCCAGACCTCTGATCCTGTCAAAATACGGAAATGCTAGGTTGCCAGACACATTTATTGAAGCACTGCACACCATTCGATACCACTACTCAAGAGTGCACATAATTTCACACAATAACACTGCACCCCACCAAACATCTGATGCATCACAGGGTTGCTTTCAGTATACTCAAAATTCACACTGTACATAATTCATTTAACATGTCCTCCAGCCACTCCCCTGGGTGGCTTACGGACGGAAATACAGTTGAAACAGTGGGATTCCCATCGTCCCACCTACATGAGGTGCTCCGCTTACATGCCTGCCCTGAAAGCTGCAGTTGCTGCCCCTATCCTAAAAGAGTGACTGTAAAGGGGCTTGCCAGGACCCGCATTGCATGACATTGTAAAGCATGCCTACATTAGCTGCTCAACCTGAAATTTGGTAAGGGGTGAGCTGTCAGCATGAATCAGTAAATAACCCTCTCCTGAAGAGCGAGCCGAGGGCCAGGTCTCCTTGGAGCCGCAGCACACCCATATATGTAAGTACCTAAGTAGGGTACCTGCCTTCGCTTGAATAATGGATAAGCCAACTTTTCTCAATACATTGTAGCCTTTTAGTGCTTTAATACCTTGTTTCCCAAATGTGGGACAGCCGCACCCTATTAGATGTCACCTTCCTAAACCGGCCTAGCTGGACTGGGTATCCGGGCAGGGGGTGTTTGTAACTGAAGCAACCTGTAACATGGCCCTGGGTTGAGTGTGCAACTGCTTTGCTGAGTTGGGCCAGACATTTGCACAGCCCAATTTGATTGCTACACCATGGCGAACACTTGGCTGGTGTCAAATCTGGTTAGAGGGAATATTTGAACTGTGCCCAGCATTGCAGTCACTACGCCCTTTTCTGAGTGACCCTTACACAGCCCACCAGGGTTACTTACAGTAGCCCGATCCCAGGTACCCCTACCTGCTGACCAACCGTGACCCTTGGTGCCTAAAACTGCAAAAGCCCTAGTTTCCTAGATTCCTATTATAATGTTTTGGCGCAGCCAACCTTATGTGGGTCCGCTGGGTCCCCTCTGCCTCCCTGCAAGTAACCTTGTCACTTAATACAGCTCCCTTACGGTGCTTGCCTGACTCAAGGACAACTGGCAAAACATGCCGCCCTGCAGCTTAGTGAAGGGGATGTTTAAGCCGAATGTACCCCGGTCTGTATGTTCAGCATTTTATCCTTATGGAGGCCCCCGTTCATTAGGAGTGTTTCAGTGTCCTGGCAAGGCATAACCTATAGTCTGTTCAACCTTGGTGACTATCCCTTTATGATGTGTACAGGTTCAACTAATCGATGGGCTTAGAGATATGTGCCTTTATGCAAGGGAGTCCTCACGTACTCACTGTGTTTCACTCCTTTCCTACAGGAATTATGCCTGTTTAGTTTATCTGTGGTGTTTCCCCCCAGGCTTCCAAGTCTGCTTACTGCTAAACCATGTGAGCAGCTGCTAACGTTAGAGATGGCAATATCCCCATTGCCCCTTGACTTATACACCGCCGCCTAAAAAGTGCTACGTTGTAAGTGCTGAAGTACCTCTTATGTCATTTCACCTTGGGAAGATAAAATAACACCACATTGGTGAGGAGAACCATCATAAGCACCAACTTACATGGACAACTCACCATAGAGAATGTCTCTACCCAGCCATAAGCCCAGAGATGCACATGCAGTAAACCAACAGATACACTTTGGAGGTATGTTAACTTGCCACAACATCTGCTTCTCCCCACTCCTGAAGTGGGAGCCTGTTGCCTGGGGGTACCACCCCTCCGCCCCTGAAACTCTCAATGAATCAGCTGGCTGAAGCTGTGACTCAATGCGTTATATTTGTTTTGCCCAGGCATGTTGAAAGTAAAATTGTATTCCTTTATTCGGAGTTGGGGTGAACTTGAGGTGGGAGTGGGGACTAATATCTTCCCTTGCAGTACCGGCCTTATTGTCTTAAACGAATTTTGGTACACCTGCCGCTGAAACTGGTCCTTCAGATCTCTGACTCTATGTCATTGCAGCATGAACCTGTGACTTTGCCTAAGAAAACTGTATGTATGTGCCAAACAAGATGCGTATTTGGTCGCTCCATAACCCTGAAAGGTTTGCTGGCTCTAAATCACAAAACTCTGTTGATACTTGACTTCCTGGAGTCCTATTTTCGCCCTCGTGGGCTCTAAGGCTAGGTGAACCTGCAGGGAGCTGCACCTGTGACCATGTGTAAAAGCCGTCCCCTACTGGGGGTGCAATCGTCCCAAAGCTTCCATCTTTCTAAAACAAGGACTGCCCCCACTTGCGGAGCTCAAACCCTCTCAAGCCATAATTGTTTGCACTGTCAAGGTAGCCAAGGTGATTGCTCCCTTGAGTCCCGTATGGGGCCTACTTCACACTTAAAGAAATGCCTACTCTCTTGAAGGAGATGATGCCCAATAGAACTGGCGGCTACTAATGTTACTCCAGCCTGCATATACTAGGCTCAGAAAAGGAACCCTTGCTCTATGATCCCTCAGTACTGGCTTGGCCTTTCTATAAGCCAGGATATACAGAGCGATAAAGGCTCTACTCAGTCCTAATGGCCGGACAGACATAAGAAACCGGTAGAGACAAGATGAGACATGCTACCCTGCTCCAAACTCTACAGAAACAACCAAATGTGCGAGCTTGCCCAAACATCTGAAAAGCATGCCACCCAACAAACCAACTCCAGCACTTGGGGTTCATGCAGCCACTCCATGGCCTGAATTCTAACCAGGTTAAATTATGGATGGTATCGAAGGACCCATCTCTCGGCCCATGCTTGCCACACTTTCAAATGTATCACCCTAGTCAGTAAAACAATGCTGGGTAGCATGCAAAGCTAAGCCCATGCAGAACTCGCCTGCCTGTGTGAGCAGATCAAGCATTCATTGCTCTCCAACCCATCCAAACTGTCGATGATAACCCTCAGCTGTTGTGCCCCTTTTGCCCCACCCAGATTAAAACAGCTGGACATGACCCAGTTTCAAGGTTAGGATACTAGTCAAGGGCATGTCGGAGGTGAGGCATGTCAGGGTGGCCAGTCCTCTCTTCAGATCGAAACATAGTATTGGTTAACAAGCCTGCTCATCTTATTGCAGAAAGAGTCCCCACATGCTGGCCCAGGTGTACCTTGAGGTGTAATTATCTTGCACCGTTATCCAATGTGCCAATTGCATGCTTAAAAGTACTTATTAAAGCCACCCGCTGTGCTACTGGTTCTGGCCCGACCTAGACGCTATGGCATTGGATAAAAATATATAAGCTGCGTCTGAGCTTGGTATTCCCTGACGCATGGTCCAGCCTCCTCTGCTATTATCCCTGTCAATTAGCTTATCCAGTGAGCAATGCTATGGCTAACTCGTACGGATAACACACTAGATACCACTTTGTCAGATGGCATGATCAGCCTGCACCGAATAAAATGTGCCAACTGCTGGTTTAAAGGTTATTTTGTCATGCCACTCTGTGGCCTAATGGTTCTGACCTGAACCCTTGCTCTGTCTTTTTCATTGGCTTACAACATTTCAGCTGAAGTCTGTGTTTAGCATAGCGTGCCGCATGGTTCACCCTCTTCGGTCATTGTCTCCCCATATATGATCCACCCATAACCTTACCCCTCCAGCAAGCCTAGAGGTAGTGAGTCATTCTGCAGGTCTCATTTTATGTTTATGTCTTCCCTAAACCTGCCTAAATTCAAATGCTGGGTACAGCAGTGGGCCCTGCCGGCTTTCCCTGGTTTCCTAATGATGGCTGCCATGGATCCGCGCTGAGCCAGGATGTGCCAAGCCTCACCTGTTAAATTGGTCCACCACGCTAGATGACCCAGAGGACCCTAAAATCCTTTCCACAGCGGGTTCCGGCATGCTTACCATCAGAACTAGGCGCTAAATGGGTAAAGGGGAGCAAAGACAACCAGACTATTCTACAAGCACCACAGAGCCAGCAACAACAAGCCAAACAAAAGTCAGTTCCGGATTCACCGCACCTCCACTGGAAGCCCTTTCCTAACCATGGGCGGAACCATTTTAGCAAGCAAAACAGATGACGCCCGACTGCTGACCAATTGTACGTGCCCACCTTGACCTACTTGGAGGCTAACTCCAAGAAGCCACTGCCATGGAGGGAAACACACACGCAACGCAAACTCGTCTCTGCTCAGCAAAGTCTCCGCTAACTCGACTGTGGCGAGCTGCAAACACTCACCTGCACAGCAGCTGAACCATGCTAGGGCGCTTGAAGCTGTGGAGCCACAACAGGACACCGCACTGGGCAGCCAAGGCATCAATGCCGCATCCTCTCCATGCCGGGGCAACGCTAACCTTGAAACAGAGGCAGCCCTTCCTCCAAGGGGACACCGCAAGGAGGTACGAGCCACGGGTTCCGAGGGGGCCTAGCACCCACCTCAAACACTGAGCTGCTTTCTGCTTGATTGACCCCCGCTGCCGGAACCGCCCCACCACCCCACCAAGAGTCCGGAGAAGCACACCACTTCCATCCTCAGCTCTACCCGCGGAGCTATCTCGATTTCGGTGGAGGCTCCGGTGGGAGAAAACGCAGAGCTTAGTTGAGCCCCTTTAACCCTGTACCCCCAGCACCGTTGAGTCAAGAGGTGGGGGGGCGGACCATTATCCCACCCAGCACTCACCGCAAAAACCCTGACACATGTGGTACCGGCAGACCACGTGAGCAACGACACGGCGTGAAGGCTCTGCGCAAAAGGGGCAAAAACACACCTGCATCGGGATTACTCAGCCTGTGTTTGATTGCCGCCCCCCGTCAAAATCCCCAGAAGGGGCAGGGCATGCGCGCCAGCTTACTGCAACAACACAACCTCTGAGCTACAGCTCGATATCCCCACAAGCAAACGAGGCCCATCCACTTTAGAATGCGGTGCCCATCCGGACCGCACCCCTGGGAAGATAGGGGGCACGACTCACCGCACACAGAAGATGCCGAGCACGCGAATGGGGATGTAACCAGCTACCGCCGATGCCAGACAAGAGGGCCACCCACTGTGGAACCTCGGCACAAAAGGGACCTCAAATGGCGTGAAGAACAGGGATTGCAGCCAAAGAGGTCACCAAGTGGGTGGGAGAGGTACTTATACCTAGCTCCCTGCCCACCAGTGCGCCGGAAATGATGCAGGGCGCGCAGACCCAGAGGGGGTCCCTGAGCGCTAGGCTGTCACCGTGTGCCCTCATATGGCCCTCATAGGGGGGGCGTGAGTTATATGGTGGACCAATGTTTCACCGGAAGTGGGAGGGGCTATACCCTCACCACAACCGCTAAGCACCGATTGGCTAAGACCACGATGCAAGTTGGCCCATAGGTGGTAGGCCGCGAGGGGCGGCTAGCCTTTGGATCACCTGTAAGATAACCCACCATGTTGGCATTATTTGGTATGCTAATAAACCTGCAGCAATTTTCTCCACCAAAAGTTGTCTTGTCTGCTTATTTATGCTATCTGTATGTTGCTGCGGGAGGGCTGGTGAGTGTGGCCGATATTGGCAGTATGCGGGCTGACCGACACAGTCCCTGCAGGGGACCCTCATAAGAGGGCGGCCCCTTTAGTGCCACAAGATGGCACACTGGGCAGCCTAGTGTTTTGGCCAGAGACCCCTCTGGGGTCCTGCGCATCACTTCCGGCCGGTGGGGGGTCAGGGAGAGGTATATAGTCCTCCCTCGCCCCCCTGGTGGCCTCTTTGTCCCCTCGCCCTGACGCCGACTCCCTACCGCTTACCCGGCATATCAGGGTGAGGGGAGGAAGGATGTTCTAATCTTTCTATTTGTGTTGCAGGCAGAGTTACAAGGCGATCCAGAGGCGGAAAGGTACTCAGGGGTACCTTCTTCAGGAGCACAAAGGGTGCTGAGGCCGAATATCCCCAGGAAGTCTGTGCGGTGGACCCTGGGGTGCGACAGCGCCCCATCTGTCCTACAGGCGGTTGGAAACCCGTACAACCGGGGGTCGCTTGAACACTCCACCCCTCGTAGGGGGGGGCATGAGTTATATGGTGGACCAATGTTTCACCGGAAGTGGGAGGGGCTATCCCCTCACCACAACCGCTAAGCACCGATTGGCTAAGACCACGATGCAAGTTGGCCCATCAGGTGGTAGGCCGCGAGGGGCAGCTTGCCTTTGGATCGCCTGTAAGATAACCCACCATGTTGGCATTATTTGGTATGCTAATATACCTGCAGCAATTTTCTCCACCAAAAGTTGTCTTGTCTGCTTATTTATGCTATCTGTGTGTTGCGGCGAGAGGGCTGGTGAGTGTGGCCGATATTGGCACTAAGAGGACACTGCAAGAATGTTTCAAACAAGCTGCACCCAGAGAAATAATCTGCATCTTTCTGATGTCTCTGTGTCTGTTTTGCATTTTCCCTGATTTTGAAAACAGTGCCTTCCAGGAGGTTAGCAGTGTGGGATACAGTGGTAAGCACCATGCCAAGGAGCAATAGATAAACACTCAGAGAACTCTGAAGGGCGCTGAGAGGGTCATTAGTTTAAGGAATAATTTTCCTGCTTTTTGCAGAACAGTTATGGGCAGAGGATAAAGACTTGCGATCATATCGCTTTGAAAACATAGGATTCATGGAATCCTTAAAAAGTAATGGCGGCTTGTTGAAAAGTGTCTTCAGAATCTTCCCCGACACCAGCTCTGCTAGAAAGGTGAGAGAGGCCAGTAGTGTCTGCATCTCTTAGAGCATTTCCACCACTACTGCTGATGAGCAGCAGAAGACAACACAAGGTGCGAGCAAACACTGGTACTACAGTCTGAGTGGTTCTTTAGGTCAGACAACTCAATGGGTTTAGCTCCTACCACCAAGCACAAGTTAACAGTCCAGTTAGGTTTGTTGGCTGGGAAATCCCTTAAAAGTATGGGGACTGTGTTTTTTTTTTTTTGCAATCTCTGCTGATGAATGTTTCTATGACTCTTCTCAGTGCCCCGGAGCTTTCTTTGGCTCTTGGCAGAAACAGTGGGCTACCAGGGCACACTCAAGCACCAGCATCCCTGACCCGTGTGATCTTGGTTGTAATTAATTCTTTTGAAGCCCCACCCCCGGGTTAGCGATTCTTTGCAGGAGCGTAGTCTAAGACTCCTTTATCCACTGGATCCTTACAATCTTGGTCATCTATATCAGATGGCAAGAATGTCCTCATGGACTGGTAGCAACTCCTCAGAACCAGAGAGTATTAGATCTTTCGGTAACCAGGAAGCCCCTCTGACTGACTAGAAACCTTTAAAGGCCACAGGACATGTACAGACCTTGGGCCTCAATTTAATGTGGGAAGCCGTGTGTGGTCGAGATCTGGAATGAGGCTGGGGTTCCTCTGGGGAAAGGTCCAGCTCTAAGCTACAGGTAGCAGATGAGCAGACCTGCTGGTCCTCACAGCTCACGACCGCCTCACGTGCACTCTGGTCATCGCAGCAGCTCTAGTTTGAGCTCCTGGTGTTGCTTCTCCTCCGTAGACCGTCTGTGGTCCTCAGCAGCGTCCTTGGCCTCTGGGGAGCAGTGGCTGGTGAGGTTTAGACTTAGTGGAGCATTAAAAACATTGTTCTCTCCTTCCAGCTAGTGAGTGAGTGAAGCAATAACAGTTTGTATGCACTGTTGCCAGCAGCTACAGAGAGGAAACACACACACTCACACGCTCTGACATATTTGCTCCGACAAACACACACACACACACTGACACAAGCTCACACACGTTCTGATATAAGCACACACACGGCCTGTGACACACATGCTTTGATACACAGACTCTGACACAAGGACACACACACTCTGACACAAGGACACACTGGCTCTGACATAAGCACACACATGCTCTGACACAAGGACACACACATACACACACTATGACACAAGGACACACTGGCTCTGACATAAGCACACACATGCTCTGACACAAGGACACACACATACACACACTATGACACAAGGACACGCATGCTCTGACATAAGCACAGCCATGCTCTGACACAAGGACACACACACACTGACACGAGGACACATGCTCTGACATAAGCACACACTCACTCTGACCCAAAGACACACACACATTCTGACATGAGCACACAGATGCTCTGACACAAGGACACACACACTATGACATAGGGACATACACACTCTGACATAAGCACACACACACTCTGACACAAAAACATACACACTCTGACATAAGCACAAACACACTCTGACACAAGGATACACATGCTCTGACATAAGCACACACACACTCTGACCCAAAGACACACACACTATGACACAAGGACATATAAACGCTCTGACACAAGGACACACACGCTCTGACATAAGCACACACACACACACACACTGACACAAGGACACACACACTCTGACATAAGCACACACAGGCTCTGACCCAAAGACACACACACTATGACACAAGGACACATACATGCTCTGACACTTGCTTGCACACAGAATTAATCGTGTGTGCCTGGATTTGAAGATGACTTATACTGTGCAGACTGTACACGTGTGGATTGGCATGCTTCTTAAAAAAGCTTATTTCCCCAAATACAAAAACTCTATTCCCACCAATTGACTGTCTCCCCAGGGTGCTGGTGAGAAGGGCCTCCATGCCACTGTGCAACAGACAACTTACATCCCTATCAATTCCATCATTGTGTACAATGCTGCTCGTGGTCACAAATCTGAGACCAGTAATGAGAAAAATAAAGAGACAAGTGAGGAAGCATAAAGGACAGCATCGAGCAGGCTGAAAACACAATCCAGATTTTGAAAGCCTCCCTCCCCGCCTAGAAGCCTCACATTCCAGGGCAGCGCTCTCCGAGGATTCTGCTGGCAGAAAAATGACACTTTCCCAAAAAAGAAAAAAGTTGCCTTTGCTGGTCCAGCATTCTTGTTTCTAAAGTATTGGTCATTTGATTTCATAGAATCCTGTATTTCCTATTTTTATTGTTATTAATTGTCAACAGATAATTATGTATTCAACAAAAATGACTATTACCTGCCTCCCAATCCATCCTTATAGTTTTCAGGGCCTGATATAATCGGAATTGTCACACTTGTAGGGGTGTGATGGTTAGTAGTTGTGTTGCTACTATCACTGGCAGCATGGCAGTAGCATTGTGTGGTGCGAGCTGAAGTGGCCTCCTGGCGAGAGCCCCGGCACTTATGTATTTACAAATTAAGCACTGGGACACCTGCAGCACTGATCGGCAACCCATTCACAGCTCAGAAAGGCTGAAGGAGGGGGTTGCTGCTTCTCTAAAAGGATTAGAACAAGCAGGAGGCACAATGAGGCACAATGTCACGGTGCCTCAATGCGGGCGAGAGACGAGAGGTGACGGCAGAACCAGCACAAGGCAGGCAATTGGTCACCCTAACTCCTTGCCTTGTTTTTCTATTGAACAAACCATCTGGATTTCCTCGTACAGAGACGCAAACAGCCCTATTTACAAACACAAGCACTAATTGACAAGGGATAAAAGCGTTCAGAAAAGAGAGGAAGGAAATATCACGGAGCTGTGTATCCTGAATGTGTCAGACGCCCGGCGAGCGATGGTGTGAGCCCGCAGACCGCTTCTTAAAGTGTAGACATGGGGGCGAGTGTGAGTCGGCTTCCCATCTTTCACCCTCACAGAATCCCCCATATTTCCTGAGAGGATGAAGCAGCAGGTAAGTCAGGCTAGGAGATCCAGCCGCACAATCCGCCCTCATCTGTTCCGAGCATCAGTGAAACTCACGCTCCTCATTGGCTCATTTCTACAAGAAGCCCCGCCTCTTCCGCCGTACAGAGTCACAAAGGAGACCTGGGGCAACTGACACCGCAGCAGAGTGGCGCAGCGGAAGCGTGCTGGGCCCATAACCCAGAGGTCGATGGATCGAAACCATCCTCTGCTAATGTCTTACTTCATGTTATTTTATTTAATTAAATGGCATTTAAGGATTTGATCTCTTCAGTTTTTTTTTCTTTGTGTAATCTTTCAATTGCTTTTATTTTTTCCTAACCAAATCAAATCATTTTTAGATGAACAACTTGCTGCGGTGCCTGTTTGCCAACAGAGTACCATTCTATAGGGTAAAAGTAAAGCATTGTATTTACAATGCTTAGAAACAGCACAAATGTGATGCAAACAGATATATAAAAGCGGGTCCTATTTACAGAAAGACATTATAATGCGCGCCAGGAGCTCTGTCTTCACCTGAACGCCTGTTGTATGTCAACCTTTAAATATTGCAAGAGTTTATAAGAAATCCTATAGTTCTTTTATACAAAGCACAGTGATATCTAATGTTAGCCGTCCAATAACTTGAAGCACCATGACAGGAAGCAAAGAATAGGCGAGCCGAGCCAGACCCAAGCCAAGGGTCTGGCGTGTCTCTTAGAGCCCACACGCGAAGTAAGCACTGATAATGTTTGCCATGTAAATAACTCAACTAAGATTACGAAAAATATGAGATAGTCTTTTTAATATTCAATCATTCAATAAGGGTTTTGTAAAGTGCATTACTCTCCCGTTAGGCTCTCACGGCACTGGGGGGTGGGTGTGAGCTGCTCCGTTGGGGTCATTCGAAGAGCCAGGTCTTGAGGTCCCACCTGAATTGGTGCAGTGTTGGGCTTCTCCAGAGGTGAAGGGGAGATCATGCCAAGTCTTGGTTGTGAGGTAGGAGAAGGACCTTCCACCTGCTCTGCTCCTGTAGAAGCATGGGACGGTGTCTAAAGAAAGGTCAGATGAGCAGAGGTTAATCTTGGAGGCATGGAAGGAGATGCAGTCGTTGAGGTATTGGGGTCTGGTGTTGTGGAGGGCCTTGTTGGTGTGCATGAGTAGCTTGAATGTTATTCTTCTCTCGCCAGGGAGCCAGTGGGGGTCACAGAGGTTTTGGGTGATGTGGTTCTGCCGTGTTTTATCGAGGATCATTCTGGCTGCAGCGTTCTGGATGGTTTGAAGTTTGCGGAGGAGTTTTTGTTGATTCTGGCATAGAGGGCATTGCCGTAGTCTAGTCTGCTGGTGACGAGTGTGTGAGTGACAGGTTCCTGGGGTCAGGGAGGATCCACTTGAATGTCTTGTGTAGTATGCGGAGGGTGTTGAAGCATGCAGAGGAAACGGCATTGATCTGGCGATTCATGGTGAGTGATGAGTCTAGTATGATGCTGTGGTTACATGCGTGGTCCATTGGGGTGGGTGGTTTTCCGAGGGTGGAGGGCCATCAGGTGTCGTCCCATGCGGAGGGGGTTGAGCCGAGGATGAGGACTACTGTTTTCTACAAGTTGAGTTTCAGGCAGCTGTTCCTCATCCTGGTTGTTATGTTATGTTAACAGGTATTTATTAAGCGCACGGCTACTCCCGGGAGTGTCCCGGTGCTCATGACCAAAGGCCCGCAACACAGAACCCAAGGTGCTCCAGTTTAAGGCTGCTGTTGGAATAACCAAGTTGTTAATTTCCATCTGAAAGTGAGGAGATACTGGGATTTCCTCAACGCAAGAGGCAGGTCATTCCAGAGGCGAGAAGCCAACACTTGGAAGGATCTGCCACCCCTTCGAGAGAGCTGGAGATGTGGGGTGATAATCAATGACAGAGTTCGACACGGAATATAGTGTTGCAGTCTATCCCCAAGGTAAGGGGCGCCAATTTTATGAAAAGCCTTAAAAACCAGCACCAATGATTTAAAGGTGATCCATTTCCAAATAGATAGCCAGTGCAAGGAGGCTAGAAGAGGTGTGGAATGGGTTCTCGGGCCGGCCAGGAAAATAGCTCGGGCTGCCACATTTTGGATCACCTGGAGGCGACCAAGTAGAAATTCGGGAAGGCCTAGATAACGAGCATTTGCATAATCCAATCTCGACACCACCAGGGCTTGGACTATCGTCTTCCGGTGGGAGACCGGGCGAAGAGGCAGAAAGTTCCTCATCATCCCAAAAGAGGTCCCAGCCAACGCTTGAATTTGGACCTTCATTGAGAGCGAGTCATTGAATTTGACGCTCAAATTCTTTACGGTCTGGATGGCTGCGGTGGGAGGGGACATGTCTTGCGGCCACCAATGATGCCAGAGATCACAGGACCGAGAGCCGAAGAACATTATGTCTGACTTCTCAGGGTTGCACTTCAGTTGATTTATCCTGATTTATCCTGGTTGTGACGGCTTTCATCCTTTCTTGGAAATTGTGCCTGATGATGTCGGGTTCCTTGGTGAGGGAGAGGATGAGCTGGGTGTCATTGGCATAGGAGACGATTTTGAGCCCAGGGTTTCTGACGATGGTTGCGAGGGGGACCATGTGGACATGAATGAGGAGGACAGCAGTGTAGGCTTAAATGGCTGCACCAGTATAGTATTTCTCATCTATATTAGGTTTGAAATGCTCAACTTTCCGTTACCCCACTGCTATAGAAGTGACACTGTGTGAGAAAAAAACTTCTCTTCAAATAATAGAATAATGAAAAGGAGCAAACAGTCTCTTCCAATCCACACAGTTCA
The DNA here is from genome assembly GCF_964204655.1 of Triturus cristatus. Lineage (NCBI taxonomy): Eukaryota > Metazoa > Chordata > Amphibia > Caudata > Salamandridae > Triturus > Triturus cristatus. The sequence continues at coordinate 716,648,524 of NC_140595.1, forward strand.
CACCAAATTATAGTGCAAGGAGTCTTGGATTCTCTTTTCTTCCATAAATATTTATTTTCAATAAAATTCTTCCATTAATCTTTACATTAATTTTCAATCAAATGCATCAGCCCAGCCAATGCGTTTCGTCCCCAAAAATGGACTTCATCAGGGTTGGGATTATCATATGAAGATCACCAAAGCAATCTAATATTACACAATAATATGTGCCGGTATTCCCGCAGCCTCTGTTAGGTTCTTTAATTCTTGAGGATTATTGCCTTATATTCATGCTGCTGAGTAGTGTCTTGCAGAGATCTGCAAGTACATCCCCTGGGTAGGCACTCCAATGGGTAATCAAACTAAGTTGATTCATGCAAAAGTGAATCCTTTTAAGATGCGTGTTTTTAAATGCTTTTATTCAGCAAATTAGTTCAATTCGATATTGTTTGGCATATCAAATGTTCATTTGTAATCCATACTAGCAGATCTATGAATCTTGATCTCCTATGCATTTCGGGCTGGGACGCCCTTGGTCACGGAGCACTGTTGAGGAAGGGAGGGAGGGATGAGTCAGTGAGGGTATACCGCCTGGATTTACACGTGCTTAATGTGACTAAGTGCAACAATAACTAAAACGGGTGTGTTTGCTAACGTTTTAGTGACTGAGTGAAGGTACTGGGTAGTGCAATGGAAATTACTGCGTGTGTTGGTTGAATGCGCGCTGCGCAATGACATGCTGGGTTCTGTAGCGCTGTGGGCGAAGAACACTTACTTCATAGATACCGGTGGCAAAGCGTGCCGTCCATCGCTTAGTCGAGGGGTCTGCGTGTGGTGCGGGCGGGTGCTCGTTACGTTTAAACACTCGGTGATGTGACGTGAAGAAACGTAAACATAAACAAAGGACTACTCGGAAATATGCACGGTGGCGGCCATCTTAAAATGTGGGGAGATAGAGTACAGGTAATGCAAACTGGGGAGAATGCAGAGAGACAATGTCAAAACACAGAAGTAGTATTACATGAATAAACAGTAACATAATAAGCAATGCATCATAATAGTATTACAGGTAACAACTATACTCAATACGGTCATTAAGACCATGCGGCTTCAGAGTCTGTAACAGATAAATCCATTCAAGTTCTCTTTTTAACAAGAGTTTATGATTGTCAATCCCTTCTCGTTTGGTGAGGGTTTCCAGTACTATGAATTTTAATTGGGCGATGGAATGCCGAGCCTCAGCAAAATGCATGGCGATGTTGGATTTCTCAACTTTCAGCCTGATGTTAGATTTATGCTCGTTGAGGCGAGTTTTAATTTTCCGTTCGGTTTTACCGATGTACAGCTTTCCACAGGGACATTTCAAAGCATATATCAAATTCATCGAGTCACAGGTAGCATCAACTTGAAGTTTAATGTTGTGACCTTTCATTGGGTGCTGGATACTGTTGCCTTTGATGACACTATTGCAGTGATTGCAATTGAAGCAAGGTATGGTGCCACGGTGTTGTGTGTGGGTTTCAGTGGGTTTAGACAAAATTTCCTTGAAATTTCTGCTTCTTGTGTGTGCAAAAATTGGTGGTTTCTCAAAAATGCCCTTGAAGTCGGGTTCACTTTGTAAGATGGGCCAGTGCTTCCGTATAATCTTCTTGTATGTAGGGCTGGCTGTGGAGTATTTGGATACTATCACCATACGTTGTTCTTGCACTCTATTGCTTTTCAAAAGGCTATCTTCTCTGGTGATGAGAGCAACTCTAGATTGTGCTTCATTCAGAATATGTTCAGGATATCCTCTAGCACGGAATCGTTCACGCATCTCATTAATGCGCATGATGTATGTCTGTTCGTCTGAAACGATGCGTTTAACACGCAACATTTGCGAATATGGCAGGTGTTGCTTCAGGGACCCTTGGTGGAAGCTGGAAAAATGTAAGGTATTGTTTCTGTCCGGGTTTTTTCTGTGTAAGTCGGTAATGAATCCCTCTGGTGTGATCTTGATATTGACGTCAAGGAAGGAGATATCTGTGTCACTTATGTGCCATGTTAGTTTTATTCTTGGATCTTTGCTGTTGATTTCTGTTAACAGATCCTGAAGAGACTCTTTGGTGTTGGACCACATGAAAAACAGGTCATCTATATATCTGACGTACATTTTGGCATGATCTTTGAACTTAGAGTTGGTATATATGTACTGTTTTTCAAAGTTCTCCATGTACACATTTGCATACGTTGGGACAGCACAATTTCCCATCGCCATTCCGGATAGCTGTAAAAACCATTGATTGTCTAGCTTGAAGTAACTGTGATAGAGAATAAATATCATCAGTTCCATGAGGAAGGCCTGCATGTATGTCTTTATCTCACTGTTAAGCAAAATTTGTTCGATGGCTTCAATGCCTCCAAGGTGAGGTATAGATGTATAGAGAGAACTCACGTCTGCAGTGCATAAGATCAGTGGTGGTATATTGTTGACTTGGATGGATGATAGTTTCACAAGGAAGTCTGTAGTGTCTTTGATATAACTAGCTGTGTTAACAATGAGAGGTTGAAGGTACTTGTCGAGAAATTTGCCTGTATTCTCATGTATGGATCCTTTTGTTGACACTATTGGTCTACAGGGTGGGTCTGTAAGATTCTTGTGTATTTTGGGACACATGTGGATCGTTGGACTTCTTGGATGTTCTGTTATCAAGTAATTTTTAGTTCGGTCTTCAATTGTACCAGCTTCATGGGCTCGATTAATGATTTCTTTAAGTAGATTCTGGAACTCAATGGTGGGATTATTGTCCAGTGCCTGATAGGTCTCCGTGTCTTGTATATGTTCCCATAGTTTTTGTGTGTACATACTTGAGTTCATAATTACTAATGCACCTCCCTTGTCAGCCTTGGTACATTTTATTTTGGGGTTGTTGGCCAGTGCTTTAAGTGCGTCACGATCCTTGTTGGTAAGGTTGAATGCTCTCCTTGGTGCTTTGTAATTGATCGTCTGTAGATCGTTGCGTACTAGTGTTTCAAATAAATCAATACATTTATGACTACATGGAGCCTGGTAGGTGCTGGGGGGTCTTAAGCCTTTAAGCTCATCCTCTCTTGTGCTAGTTGTGGTGTTTGTTACTGGTAAGACATTGTCAAAGAAATGTCTAAGTCTTAATTTCCTTGTGAACTTAAAGGTACTGACCTCTAGTTCAAGCAAATTAGTCACAGTGGTTGGAATGAACGAGGTACCTCGTTCAAGCAGGTTCATTTCATGGCTCGAGATTTGTATGTCAGAGATGTTAATCACTAGACTGTCTTTTTTGGTTTCAAGTTCTTTTTGGCTACCATGCTTCGGGTGTTGGGTGGGCTTTTTTCTTTGTCTTTTGGCCTGGCTGCGCCTGAGTCTTCGAGTTCGGTGGTGTCCACCTCTAAAAAATGACTCGTCGATGTTTGCTCATGACTGGTGGTTGAGGTGCTAGCTCTTTCAGAACTTGGTGCTGGTCTTGGGCCAGTGGTGGATTTTCTTGAAGTGCGGCTAGTGGTATCGGAGTCAGAGGATGATGTGTCAGTTTGAGCATTAAAGGGTTTGTTGCGTCGCCTTTGGGCGTACACGTCGGCCCAGGAGTAAACCTCATCAAGCTTGTAATCAAGCGTGTCCCGTCGGAACTTTCTAATTTTGCGTTCATTGATGTCTTTTTGGTGTTTGTCCAGAATACCTTTGATGTCTTCTAAGGTAGACGATAGTTCCTCGGATGTGAGAAGATTTTTCATTTCATTGTCAATTTCTTTCATCTCTATTTCCAACTCTTTTAGAATGCCGGCTAGTTCCTCCACTATCAAGAGTATTAAGTCCAGGCTGCACTTATTCAATATTCCATTCCATTTTTCTAGGAAGGGTTTCGAATTTTTGCAAAGGGAAGGCTTCAATGCTATGCGCAATCCACGTGGGATTCTGAGTGCCCGGTGGTATCTCAGTAATGTGCTCGCGTGGAGCTTTTGGTTGATATGACGCTTGGATAGGTATAACAACTGTTTAATGCATTGCTCCTTGTTACGACTGGTAGGAGCAGGGGTGATGTCTTCCTCAATCAGTGAATATATTAGTTGTCTCTCAGTTTCATCATATGCTAATGTATGGGCTCTCGCTTCGGTGCTTTTACTAATTTCCTCGAATTGCATTGTGCTTGAAGTGCGTGCTAAACCACCTCGGGGCGGACAAACGTAGAATACAGAAAGAGGCGTGGGTGGTGCACTGCATAAGCTAGGTGAAAGGTATTTTCGTTCAATAAGGTCTGGGTGCGCAATCAGGGTGGTGTTATCCGTCCTAACACCATCAATGAACAGCTGAGTAGTGTCTTGCAGAGATCTGCAAGTACATCCCCTGGGTAGGCACTCCAATGGGTAATCAAACTAAGTTGATTCATGCAAAAGTGAATCCTTTTAAGATGCGTGTTTTTAAATGCTTTTATTCAGCAAATTAGTTCAATTCGATATTGTTTGGCATATCAAATGTTCATTTGTAATCCATACTAGCAGATCTATGAATCTTGATCTCCTATGCATTTCGGGCTGGGACGCCCTTGGTCACGGCATTTAAAAACACGCATCTTAAAAGGATTCACTTTTGCATGAATCAACTTAGTTTGATTACCCATTGGAGTGCCTACCCAGGGGATGTACTTGCAGATCTCTGCAAGACACTACTCAGCTGTTCATTGATGGTGTTAGGACGGATAACACCACCCTGATTGCGCACCCAGACCTTATTGAACGAAAATACCTTTCACCTAGCTTATGCAGTGCACCACCCACGCCTCTTTCTGTATTCTACGTTTGTCCGCCCCGAGGTGGTTTAGCACGCACTTCAAGCACAATGCAATTCGAGGAAATTAGTAAAAGCACCGAAGCGAGAGCCCATACATTAGCATATGATGAAACTGAGAGACAACGAATATATTCACTGATTGAGGAAGACATCACCCCTGCTCCTACCAGTCGTAACAAGGAGCAATGCATTAAACAGTTGTTATACCTATCCAAGCGTCATATCAACCAAAAGCTCCACGCAATCACATTACTGAGATACCACCGGGCACTCAGAATCCCACGTGGATTGCGCATAGCATTGAAGCCTTCCCTTTGCAAAAATTCGAAACCCTTCCTAGAAAAATGGAATGGAATATTGAATAAGTGCAGCCTGGACTTAATACTCTTGATAGTGGAGGAACTAGCCGGCATTCTAAAAGAGTTGGAAATAGAGATGAAAGAAATTGACAATGAAATGAAAAATCTTCTCACATCCGAGGAACTATCGTCTACCTTAGAAGACATCAAAGGTATTCTGGACAAACACCAAAAAGACATCAATGAACGCAAAATTAGAAAGTTCCGACGGGACACGCTTGATTACAAGCTTGATGAGGTTTACTCCTGGGCCGACGTGTACGCCCAAAGGCGACGCAACAAACCCTTTAATGCTCAAACTGACACATCATCCTCTGACTCCGATACCACTAGCCGCACTTCAAGAAAATCCACCACTGGCCCAAGACCAGCACCAAGTTCTGAAAGAGCTAGCACCTCAACCACCAGTCATGAGCAAACATCGACGAGTCATTTTTTAGAGGTGGACACCACCGAACTCGAAGACTCAGGCGCAGCCAGGCCAAAAGACAAAGAAAAAAGCCCACCCAACACCCGAAGCAAAAAGAACTTGAAACCAAAAAAGACAGTCTAGTGATTAACATCTCTGACATACAAATCTCGAGCCATGAAATGAACCTGCTTGAACGAGGTACCTCGTTCATTCCAACCACTGTGACTAATTTGCTTGAACTAGAGGTCAGTACCTTTAAGTTCACAAGGAAATTAAGACTTAGACATTTCTTTGACAATGTCTTACCAGTAACAAACACCACAACTAGCACAAGAGAGGATGAGCTTAAAGGCTTAAGAACCCCCAGCACCTACCAGGCTCCATGTAGTCATAAATGTATTGATTTATTTGAAACACTAGTACGCAACGATCTACAGACGATCAATTACAAAGCACCAAGGAGAGCATTCAACCTTACCAACAAGGATCGTGACACACTTAAAGCACTGGCCAACAACCCCAAAATAAAATGTACCAAGGCTGACAAGGGAGGTGCATTAGTAATTATGAACTCAAGTATGTACACACAAAAACTATGGGAACATATACAAGACACGGAGACCTATCAGGCACTGGACAATAATCCCACCATTGAGTTCCAGAATCTACTTAAAGAAATCATTAATCGAGCCCATGAAGCTGGTACAATTGAAGACCGAACTAAAAATTACTTGATAACAGAACATCCAAGAAGTCCAACGATCCACATGTGTCCCAAAATACACAAGAATCTTACAGACCCACCCTGTAGACCAATAGTGTCAACAAAAGGATCCATACATGAGAATACAGGCAAATTTCTCGACAAGTACCTTCAACCTCTCATTGTTAACACAGCGAGTTATATCAAAGACACTACAGACTTCCTTGTGAAACTATCATCCATCCAAGTCAACAATATACCACCACTGATCTTATGCACTGCAGACGTGAGTTCTCTCTATACATCTATACCTCACCTTGGAGGCATTGAAGCCATCGAACAAATTTTGCTTAACAGTGAGATAAAGACATACATGCAGGCCTTCCTCATGGAACTGATTATATTTATTCTCTATCACAGTTACTTCAAGCTAGACAATCAATGGTTTTTACAGCTATCCGGAATGGCGATGGGAAATTGTGCTGCCCCAACGTATGCAAATGTGTACATGGAGAACTTTGAAAAACAGTACATATATACCAACTCTAAGTTCAAAGATCATGCCAAAATGTACGTCAGATATATAGATGACCTGTTTTTCATGTGGTCCAACACCAAAGAGTCTCTTCAGGATCTGTTAACAGAAATCAACAGCAAAGATCCAAGAATAAAACTAACATGGCACATAAGTGACACAGATATCTCCTTCCTTGACGTCAATATCAAGATCACACCAGAGGGATTCATTACCGACTTACACAGAAAAAACACGGACAGAAACAATACCTTACATTTTTCCAGCTTCCACCAAGGGTCCCTGAAGCAACACCTGCCATATTCGCAAATGTTGCGTGTTAAACGCATCGTTTCAGACGAACAGACATACATCATGCGCATTAATGAGATGCGTGAACGATTCCGTGCTAGAGGATATCCTGAACATATTCTGAATGAAGCACAATCTAGAGTTGCTCTCATCACCAGAGAAGATAGCCTTTTGAAAAGCAATAGAGTGCAAGAACAACGTATGGTGATAGTATCCAAATACTCCACAGCCAGCCCTACATACAAGAAGATTATACGGAAGCACTTGCCCATCTTACAAAGTGAACCCGACTTCAAGGGCATTTTTGAGAAACCACCAATTTTTGCACACACAAGAAGCAGAAATTTCAAGGAAATTTTGTCTAAACCCACTGAAACCCACACACAACACCGTGGCACCATACCTTGCTTCAATTGCAATCACTGCAATAGTGTCATCAAAGGCAACAGTATCCAGCACCCAATGAAAGGTCACAACATTAAACTTCAAGTTGATGCTACCTGTGACTCGATGAATTTGATATATGCTTTGAAATGTCCCTGTGGAAAGCTGTACATCGGTAAAACCGAACGGAAAATTAAAACTCGCCTCAACGAGCATAAATCTAACATCAGGCTGAAAGTTGAGAAATCCAACATCGCCATGCATTTTGCTGAGGCTCGGCATTCCATCGCCCAATTAAAATTCATAGTACTGGAAACCCTCACCAAACGAGAAGGGATTGACAATCATAAACTCTTGTTAAAAAGAGAACTTGAATGGATTTATCTGTTACAGACTCTGAAGCCGCATGGTCTTAATGACCGTATTGAGTATAGTTGTTACCTGTAATACTATTATGATGCATTGCTTATTATGTTACTGTTTATTCATGTAATACTACTTCTGTTTTTTGACATTGTCTCTCTGCATTCTCCCCAGTTTGCATTACCTGTACTCTATCTCCCCACATTTTAAGATGGCCGCCACCGTGCATATTTCCGAGTAGTCCTTTGTTTATGTTTACGTTTCTTCACGTCACATCACCGAGTGTTTAAACGTAACGAGCACCCGCCCGCACCACACGCAGACCCCTCGACTAAGCGATGGACGGCACGCTTTGCCACCGGTATCTATGAAGTAAGTGTTCTTCGCCCACAGCGCTACAGAACCCAGCATGTCATTGCGCAGCGCGCATTCAACCAACACACGCAGTAATTTCCATTGCACTACCCAGTACCTTCACTCAGTCACTAAAACGTTAGCAAACACACCCGTTTTAGTTATTGTTGCACTTAGTCACATTAAGCACGTGTAAATCCAGGCGGTATACCCTCACTGACTCATCCCTCCCTCCCTTCCTCAACAGTGCTCCGTGACCAAGGGCGTCCCAGCCCGAAATGCATAGGAGATCAAGATTCATAGATCTGCTAGTATGGATTACAAATGAACATTTGATATGCCAAACAATATCGAATTGAACTAATTTGCTGAATAAAAGCATTTAAAAACACGCATCTTAAAAGGATTCACTTTTGCATGAATCAACTTAGTTTGATTACCCATTGGAGTGCCTACCCAGGGGATGTACTTGCAGATCTCTGCAAGACACTACTCAGCTGTTCATTGATGGTGTTAGGACGGATAACACCACCCTGATTGCGCACCCAGACCTTATTGAACAAAAATACCTTTCACCTAGCTTATGCAGTGCACCACCCACGCCTCTTTCTTATATTCATGCTGGCATCATCTTTGTTCATATCTGGAATATCGTCTGTCTAGCCGTAGTATGTGGAGGGTGTTGAAGCATGCAGAGGAAAAGGCCTTGATCTGGCGATTAATGGTGAGTGATGAGTCTAGTATGATGCCGAGGTTACATGTGTGGTCCGTTGGGGTGGGTAGATTTCCGAGGGTGGGGTTCCATCAGGTGTTGTCCCATGTTGAGAGGGTTGAGCCAAGGATGAGGACTTCGGTTTTTTCCAAGCTGAGTTTCAGGCAGCTGTTCCTCATCCAGGTTATGACGACTATCATCCTTTCTTGGAAATTGTGCCTGATTATGTCGGGTTCCTTGGGAAGGGAGAGGATGAGCTTGGTATCATTGGCGTAGGAGACGATGTTGAGCCAATGGTTTCTGACGATGGTTGAAATGGGGACCATGTAGATGTTGAAGAGGGTGGGGCTGAGGGAGGATCCTTGGAGTACTCAACATCTGATCTCTGTCAGTCCGGAGAGGAAGGGCGGGAGTCTTACATTCTGTGTTCTGCCTGTGAGGAATGATTGTAGCCAGTCTAGGGCCTTTCCTTGGATGCCAGCGTCATGGAGTCTGGTGGCTAGTGTGTGCTGGGAGTACGGTGTCGAAGGCTGCTGATAGGTCCCGGAGGGCTGCTGTGTGGCCTTGGCCCAGGAGGGTACAAATGTCATTTGTGGCGGCAAGGAGGACATTCTTGGTGCTGTGGTTGCAGCGGAATTCAGATTGTAAGGTGTCTAGGATGTTGTTGGTTACGATGAAGTGTGCTAGCTGGGTGTTGACAGCCCTTTCAATGACGTTGGCTGCAAAAGGGAGCAGTGAGATGGCCCTGAAGTTCTTGAAGTGGGTCTGGTCGGCGGAGGGTTTCTTCAGGAGGGGTTGACTTTGGTGTGCTTCCCATTGTCGGGGAATGTGGCAGTCTCAAGGGAGCAGTTGATGGTTCGACGTAGCTCAGGTGCGACGGTAGTGGCGGCACTGTGGAAGATTTGCAGCAGGCAGGAGTCAGAAGGTGCTCCGGAGTGAATACTTTTCATGGTCTTTAGGGTGTCTTCTGTCGTGAGTGGGGTCCAGGTAAGAAGCGCCTGTTGGATGGCATTGCTTGGGTGTAAAGAAAAAAACTTACTTCATTTAACATAAATATGCTTTGACATTAATACGTCACTTTGTAGAACTCTGCTGAGAAGTACTTCTCAAAGTGATAGTTTTTAAACATGAATTTAGAACAATTCCTGTCCCCATTGCCCACCCCACTCTGGCACCAGTGTCATTAGTGACCTATAACGCAACACAGCTGTCATGCGAACCCTGTATGTGTCCTATATTCCCACTGTAAATGAACAACATTGTAGTCCATTACATTAAACCCAATAGGTTTTTGTACAGTTGTTATTGTCAACTCACGTGTTTGAACTGAAGGTGCTTTCGTATGCGACAGTGAAGAAAAAAGATCTGTAAAATAAAATATTTGCCTAAAAATTACGCAAGGGAACTTAAAATGAATCCAGGTGTTTTGTTTTTAACTTGCAAAAATGAACCACTAAGTGGGCATCTGTTTGTCTCTCTTTTACCTAAAATGTCAATGCATTGTTTATCCCTCTTGGTGCAGGAGGGTAGATCAAGCGAGGCAGGCAGAAGCCACATGAAAGCTCGGCTCATTATAGGCTTGAGGTTCCAACAGGACCTCGAGCTGGGCCCGAGCCAGTCTTCGGGCTCGAGCCTGGGTCAATCTTTCAGCAGGCTCGCCCACCTCTAGTACCATCCACACAATCAGAATTGTGAAATTCATAACGATTTTCAGTTTCTTCAATGGGAAACTTGAACGCTTCTGTAGTAATGTAGTCATGGCAAGATTAAGGCGGATACCACTGTGGAATGCACTTCTTTGGGTCTGAAAGGCAGAAGCTTTCTAAGCAGATGGAGGCATCTGATTTAACTTGTGTGGACATGGGGGAGTCACTATCGATGGTGACACCCAATATTTCTTCTTCGGGTAGGGCCGTAGCGGGACCGCTGTTCCATGGGTCAAAGAATGTTACTCCATCAAATGGGATTTTTCCCCACTGGGAGAAGTTTGGTTTCACCTGCATTGATTTTTAGCAAGTTGGACTGCACCCATTGAAGTATTGTGAGGTCATGGCCTTTCAGTCTAATTGATGACTTTGGGGCGATCCGTTCTAGTCTAGTCATGATTTGGGGTCATCAGCATCTGATCAAGCTCATAGTCCACGGATCTGATCAGGTGTGATCGAGGGGGACACAGACCCTTGGGGGATTTGCAACAAAGGCAGGCTTTCTCTAACAGAGATAATGCAAGGGATAAAGGGGGAGCACAGTTAGATAGAAAGAATGGAAACAAAGATAGGACTAAGGGTTTGCGAATTTTGGGTAATTGGCTTTTGCGGGATTATGAACATTTCTGGAAAACTATGAAAATCACAAGTCATTACGTAAAATGCAAATCTGCAGTTTAGAATAATATCCATTCGCGGTTTTCTTTATTGCATTTGTGTAACTTATAGTCATTGTTTTATATTTGGGGTCCACAGGACGGCAGATACCAAATTGTAAACAAAAAACCTGCACTTTATGCGGGACGGACACATATAGAAGTGGGAAACCTGAGAGCTCTGTTTCTGTCCTCAGTGTAAGGCACACGGATCAGTGCTTTACTCTCCGTACTGAGTAACTGCACTTCTTTCATTGGAGAGGGAGAGTGCCTGCACTTTTCAGCTGTGCTGCAATACATTTAATGGAAGAGTACCGGCACTTCTCACGGGCAAATAGGTCTGAAGCGAGAATACAAGCATTGATACAGACAAAGACACACTCTGAGCAGACATTGGAAACACAGCCTAGGTGCCCTTCACCCGACCTTAATAGGTTCACCCTGACCATAACCAGATCCATGGGTCACAACCGGAGCCAGAAGCCCACACCAAAAACCAGACGCGTCCCCCAATGCCCAGAGACAAGTAAAGCAGCACAGACATCATTGAAAGCACTGGCCTCACCCACTACCCAGGGATGGAACTCGTCATCAGAGGTCCAGAAATGTTCATGCAGCACCGGCAGATGATGTCATATGTACCTGCACCGCACAATGTACTCACTCAGTGATGGTTCTTTCTGTGCCACACCTGTAAAACTACCGCATAACTCCACGTCACGACGGACACATCGCTCATGTTCAAAGTTTTTCCTTTATATATTTTTGCTTCAGGTGTGCTATTTCAATTGGGAAGAACTGTAGTGAGGGAACCAGGACTTCAACTCCCAAAATGCAACCGAGATTCCAGGAGTGGAGCACTGCAGCCCTCTTGACTTGGAGTCACATTATAACCTCATGCATGTCACAGCGGGTGGTAAGAGGGGCTGTGAATTCATTGAAAGGCTGAGCTTGGACAGTGGAAACTCCACTATGGGTTTTCTTTCTTGGGCAGAATGTGGATAATAATGCAAAATATGATATTTTGGTTCAAAATCACACTGAAGATCGTAGGAATTGAAACTGCCATGCCACACTGGAATGTTGAGCTACAGCAATACACAGCGATCATCGTGGCCGGTTAGCTCAGTTGGTTAGAGCGTGGTGCTAATAATGCCAAGGTCGCGGGTTCGATCCCCATACTGGCCATTTCCGTTTTTTAACCTTTATATTTGTTGAAAACAAAAAAGATGCATATATTAGAAGGAGTTTCAGATAACACCTCATAAGGTTATTTGTATGATGTCGTTAATAACTGGGCTCTGGAGTCTGGTGTTTGTACCAGCAGCACCAATGCAGCTAACGCCATGTTGGGACACTAAGGCGTGACAGGGTCCCCTCCTCTCTCTGTCACACCAGCCTCCTCCATGTTTCCATAACTCACTCAAATGCCCCTTTTGAACCGGGACGCGCGGCTATAGATGACCCTGTCTCTCCTGGACGATTCCTCTGCTTCTCGGTGGGGTGTCCAGAGGTCACCAGATGTGAAGGAAAGAGCACATGGGTTATGTAGGCATCATTAAATTATGATGTATATATTGGTGACCTTTAAATCAGTGTACTCTCGTTTAGTTTAAGGAATTTAAAGCACTTCGTGGATACACGTTTTTCATCACCCTATTTGCAGTTTTCCTATTCTTATATCAGGTTTTGTCCTCCTTGTGGAAAGTTGGTGGAAAAAAATCAGAGTTGTATACAAAGAAATGTGTACCCTGTCCAGTGACACCAGGACAGCCGAAACAGAGGGGACACTGTGCAGCTGGAAATAGACCCGTCTGCAATATTGTGTCCAGTTCTCGATGCCTGCCTTAGAGTTTTGATCCAACTCTTTCAATGTTGGCATACCATATCTTGCACACTGAACCAGGTCTCTAGGCCTCTTTTGGGCATTGTGCTCAATTATGGTGGCCACATTTTGTTGTGCGCATCTCTGGTGGCCCCTTCCTGGGGTCTGCGCCCCGTTTTGGAGGCCTCCTCTGGATTAATGCAACAATTTCTGGAAGCCACATCTAAAGCGCTGAACACAATTCTTGAATTCCCACCTGGATTATTGTACCTAGTTGTAGAATCAAACTTCACTTTACTCAGTCATTCTCTGTAGGGCTTATTAGGAGCTCTGGGCCAGAGAAGAGATATGAAGTCTTTTTTTATATGCATAGAACCTCATCCACAAACACCCGGGCTTGCTGGATCCAGCCTATGAGAGCGAGGTACAGAGACAGACACAGCGCCCAAGTAGCTCGCCGTGATCGTATAGTGGTTAGTACTCTGCGTTGTGGCCGCAGCAACCTCGGTTCGAATCCGAGTCACGGCATTGCGGGTGGCAATGTCACGGCAGTTGGGTGAGCTCTTTTTGGCTAAACATAGATTTTGAATTCATATACAGTATTTTTTAATAGAGCCCATACGGAGCTTCTGCATTATCCAACGATGAACCTGCCAGCTTTCATCAAGCAAAGTCATTGCATCCCAATGAGGTACGAAGTGGGAAGATTATTTTTTACATTTAATATCTTGCTTTTTGTATCCTGTTTCATACTGTAGATCAAGTGCTGTGTATATGCACAGAAACCTTTTTCGATGGAATGCAGAAAAAATAGTTGGTTCTAAGATGCATTTTCTGTAAGAATGTTTTATTTTTCTGTGAAGTTGCTTATTATGCGCTCAGGCGAAGCTGTAATTAATGACACGTCCCCATTGAAAGGCAAACATTCATCTCTCAAACATGCTTGCCGTTCTTAAAAGCCTGGACAGAGATGGTCGTCCCATTAAGTGCATCCCACGCCCAGAAGAAGTGCTAGTAACGTCTAGCTAACAGTGGAGCAGTCCTGCTATGAAGCGTCAGTCCTACTAGGAAGCGTCAGTCCTGCTGGGAAGCGTCAGTCCTGCTATGAAGCGTCAGTCCTACTGGGAAGCGTCAGTCCTGCTGGGAAGCGTCAGTCCTGCTGGGAAGCGTCAGTCCTGCTATGAAGCGTCAGTCCTACTGGGAAGCGTCAGTCCTGCTGGGAAGCGTCAGTCCTGCTGGGAAGCGTCAGTCCTGCTGAGGACTGAGAAGCGTCCGTCCTGCTGGAAAGCGTCAATCCTGCTATGAAGCGTCAGTCCTACTGGGAAGCGTCAGTCCTGCTGGGAAGCGTCAGTCCTGCTGGAAAGCGTCAATCCTGCTATGAAGCGTCAGTCCTACTGGGAAGCGTCAGTCCTGCTATGAAGCGTCAGTCCTACTGGGAAGCGTCAGTCCTGCTGGGAACCGTCAGTCCTGCTGGAAAGCGTCAATCCTGCTATGAAGTGTCAGTCCTGCTATGAAGCGTCAGTCCTGCTGGGAAGCGTCAGTCCTGCTGGGAAGCGTCAGTCCTGCAGGGAAGCGGCAGTCCTGCTGGGAAGCGGCAGTCCTGCTCTGCTGGTGATATGGCGCTTTTCTCTGTTCAGTACAGAAAGCATCGTCCCTGCGGATGTCAGTTCTGTGACTTCTCAGCATTTCCGGCATCGGCTGCACTGTGCAGCATCTTTGTTTCTGCCAGGTACAGCCTGGGTGGTTTAGCGTGGACCACAACTAATGATTTAGCACCTGCAATGGTCGAGGTTTATCATCTTCAGTGTTTCTGACGTTCATATGTACTATCGAGGCATCAGTGATTGACAGATAGAACCTGCCATACTACATGTGAGCTTCATAGCTGCTGTCTTCATGTGAAGTATGGGTGCTCTATGGTAACCGCCTGTGCTCTTGTCAGCCTCATGCATAGACTAGGATTGAGTGTAGAATAGACAGTGTCCACTTTCACATTGTTTTATATATGTATGCAGTTCACGGCAACTCAGACAGTGAGGCATTGGTGGTTCAGTGGTAGAATTCTCGCCTGCCACGCGGGAGGCCCGGGTTCGATTCCCGGCCAATGCAGCATGTGTTTTTTTAATTAGGAGTGATTATTTATTTATTTACTCATTTCTGAAGTATTGAGAATTGTCTTAGTATTTTTAATATAAAGTTGGGCTATAAGATTTTGAAATATTTTATCTAGGTTTGCAGTTTCTTTGAAAGGGTTTTTAGCTGCGTGGAATAATCCCCTCAAAGCAGCTTTAGGAACTGTCTTGAAAATTCCAAGCTCCCTGCCACGTGTCTGGTTTTAATGTGTGTAAAGCACGGTGCAGCAACCTCGCTGATTTTTGTTTCCCTGCACCCCGTCTGTTACTGAGGTGACTAAACTCATTTGTGTAAGAAAAGCAACAAAACCAGGAAGGTTTCTGTAAACGCGGGCTGACTCCGCAAACGTGCTTAGACTTAGAGAGGACCCAAGGGACTGACCCTGCGAGAGATCTCACTCGAGCTTTAAATGGAAATATAGATGCGCAGATAAGTACTCATTCTCCCAGAGTACCTGTCTGCTACCGAGGAGTGCTGGTACTCTCCCATTAAAGTCACCGGAGCGCTACGTACACTCCGTGGGCGGAGCGGAGTACTACGCCCGGGATTAATTAAAAGCACTGAAGGAGTGCTGAAAATGCGGCTGCTCGCAGCCCCCGCAGGGGGCCACCCTAAAAGGGTGGGCCCTTTAGTGCCATTTGGGCACTTCCCCACCCCCTACTAATGCGGGACTCCAGGAGGAGTCCCTTTATCTGGCGCACCAAGCCCGTCATTTCCTGCGCGCTGTGGGGTGGGGAGGGTATTTAGGCCTTCCCCCTCCATTTTGGGTCATCTTTAGTGCCTGGCACGCCATCTGGTTGTGCCGTCTGGTCGTACTGCTGGTCCGTAGGATGCCAATCCCAGATCCCAGGGTAGCATTGTACGAAGTGAGTGCAAGCAATGCCACAAACCCCCCGGTCCCACATCTTGTTACCCCTGTGGGGAACCCTTCCCTGAGGTATAGGCCGGTCCGGCCCCAGCAGTAGGCTCGGTGGTGCAAGTGGGGCAGCAGGGTGGGGGGCAGGGTATAGGGGATTTGGTCATCCCAGTCCCTCATCGCACGGGCGTCCCGATTGGTATCTAGCAGCCCGAGCTAGAATAGATTCTATCCTAGGCCCCGGAGAACGAGCGCCTGGAAGACTGCTACGGCAGCTAGTCTTTGTCGCCGCGCCTCGTGTAGTCCCCTGATGCAGCGTCGTCGAGGCAGCGAGTCTTTTCCTTCCCCCCTCCGTCTTCCGTGCGGTCGCCAATAGGCCACAGCCTGGTGGGGCTTGCAGAGGAGGGATCGGATGAGGCTCTTGGGTGGGGACCCACGGGGGGCACGTGTCGCGGTCAAGGTGGGGCGCAAGTTGCAAGGGGGCGGTCGCTGCCGGTTCGGTCTTTACCGGCTGCAGGGTGCAGCAGACACGGGCCCATGGCATGATGGGGCAACATGGATGCCCACGGCTCTCCCCCAGACAGGCGGGGAGTTTGGCCCTCCAAGGGGAGGCCGTACAGCTGCAGTGGGCCCCCTCCTTCGGCATGGTGGAGCTTCCCACCCCCCTGGGTCCAGTCACTCACATGCAGGGGGGGTGCGCGGAGGCGGGCTGGCAGACCCTTGTGTTAATTCCGGGTGCTTTGCCTCTGCCAACCGTTTTTTAGTGGACCGGGTCCCATTGGTGGGGGAGGGGGCAAATACCTGGCACGGCTGGGCCCGGGCCCGGGTTGGGGGTGCCTTGGCTCGCAAGTAGTAGGCCAGGCAACCAGGTGTGTCTGGGAGTAATGCGAGGAGAGTGAGGGTTTCGCTGTCTGGGCTGTCATCAGCAAGCCACGGTAGCTCAGTTGGGAGAGTGCTACACTGAAGAGCTACAGGTTCCTGATTCAATCCTGGGT
The DNA here is from genome assembly GCF_964204655.1 of Triturus cristatus. Classification (NCBI taxonomy): domain Eukaryota; kingdom Metazoa; phylum Chordata; class Amphibia; order Caudata; family Salamandridae; genus Triturus; species Triturus cristatus. The sequence goes on from NC_140595.1 coordinate 716,665,588, forward strand.
TTGGCACTGTTTTTCTTCTGCTTTGCGCACTTTTCTCCCCCTCATGCTGAGCATTGTGGGGACCCAGGGGTTGCATCTTGGGCTTACTGTTGTGGATACCTGGTGCTCTGGTGAACGGGAGCAGGGATTGTTGATGCTTGCCGCCTGACCCTGCATGCCAAAGGTTACAGATCTCTGCGCAACCGGTAGGAGAGCTCACGGAAAGGGGGGACATCGTGGGCCCACCGTGCTGGGACTGAAAAGGGGCCTGTCAGGCCGCATGGCCTCTAATCAGGTGAGGGGCAGACATATAAGTCTTCTCATTTGAGTCAAGGCATGTGGCACACTGGTTTGTTGCAGTGTGGCAGCACCGTTTTGGGATACGCGTGGCATAGTGACGGAACATGCGGGGGGGGCAGAGGTGCAATACCTTCTGTTTCGTCTGTTGGGCTTTAAGTATGATGTGGCCCCCCCCTCCCCCCATAATATGGTTCTTGCCCATGGTGGCCTAATGGTTGAGGTCTCTTGCTCTTACCCCCCAAAGTATGTGTTCAAAACATGTTTTGCATTATTTGCGCTTCTGAATAAAATATGATCAAGCGCCTAGTGCTGCCGCCATATTTTAAGTGACTCTGGAGTCCATGATGCTGCAATGCTTAACAATCTATGCTGTCTTTGCCACCCCCAGAGATTATCGTCAAGTGCGGTCGATTGGAGGCTCCAGGAGCAGGCTCTCAGCCAAAGGCAAGGCAGAAAGCGGTACAGGGTGGCAGATGCACAGAGGTATTTGGGGGTGACAAACAAGGTGGGAGCGCCCGAGGGGGTGGGCCACCACAGGTTGATGGGAGATACGGTGCAGGGATTCATGCAAGGGTGAGACAAAAGGTGGGGCATTTTGCGGCGACGCCTTGAAGAGGGACATAACCGTTGTCAATTTTCATCACCAAGGTTTACGGATAAATCGCCCACGCCCCGATCAGAAGGATGGACGAAGGCCACCGGGCCTCGCAAGCATCAGAATCAGTGAGTTGTTGAGGCTGGGGGGGCAGGGTTGGGGTTGGTGTGGTACCAAGCTGCTATGGAATGTCCGTGATAACCATTGTTCTTTCCAGGGAAGTGGAACGGACGCTAGTTAGATGGTCACTTCAGGCAGGAGCAAGTCACGGCGGATTCGGTTTGGGGTAAACATGAACACGCTAACATCCCCTCCCCCGAAACCCCCCTCCCGGTCACCACGCCCCTCCCCGGCCCCCGTTACCTCGGGCAATGGACTCCGCAAGGGTAGCGAAGTGCTTAACCCTGGTTTTTTATTTACAGCAAAGAGTGGCCCCCCTTGCCTGCAAACACAGACACCCGCCCCCACAAGGACAACCTTTTAACAGACGTCGGGAAAGCAAGGCTGTGGGTAAAGGAAAGGGGGGGCAGTTCGGGGAACGAGGAGCCAGGCCCAGGGCCCGGGCAACGCTCGCCATCCAGAAATACCGTAACAAGTGCTTATCTCTCTTCAGAAATCAACGAAAACACTTAAGCAGACTAGGGTGAGGCGGGAAGCAAAGACAGAATTAAGTACCGGCAACGCAGGGGGTATGGACTCTGGCCAGGCAGAACGGTGGGAGGGGAGCCCGCAGGTCGGCAGAATGGCCCAGAGCTCATATACTCACGATCCTTCATCTCTGCAGGACCTGCGTAGAGGATTCTGCACTACAATCCAGAGGCATGGATAGCCCAGGATCCGCTCCCCTCCTGTTCTCCCAAATCACCACAGTGGAAGAGTCCCAGCCCGGCACGTCGCAGGAGGCAATCTGGGCAGACTTTAAGGAAATGGCGAAAGTCAGAGGAGTGTCCTGGGCCAAAGGGGTACTTGACGCCCGTGAGCAAGCAGACTCTGGAGTAGTAGAAGACGTAGGCTGCAGCAGGGCCAGCTGAGGCAGCACTCGGAAGGTCAAAACGGGCTCTCCGGCTGACAAATAAGGAGTTTCCAGCGGAGCCTCCAGTGCAGAAGGTCAGGGTGACCCCCTATCATGGTTAGCGACATGAACTCTGATAAAATGTGTAAGATGATGGACTCCATGCTGAGCATCTTGGTTGACTTTAAGTCATGTTTTTGTAATACTGTACAAACACCCATGCCTGTGGCCGCTGCACTTAGGGACGAGGGCCACCAGCCATTGTGCAAGTTTGGGGGGAACTGGCTGGCAGCGCTAGTGCACAGAAACTCCCGGGATCAGCAGCCACCGGGGCTATGGCAGGGGCACAGCAGGGACTCCCAGCACAAACTGCAATAGAACTCGACACCAGGGGCGCTCCGGCCGGAAGCGATCATATAGCTGCCAGCGGGCAATCGCTGGCGGCACCCATCACACAGGTAATTGCAGCAGCCCCCCCCCCCAGTCCCAGTGCGGCAGACAAGGCTGCCCCCATCGTGCAGCTCTCTAGATGCCCACAAGCCTGCCACACCAGCAGAGGCAGCCAAGGCAGGTGCAGTGGCAGCAACACTGCCGCCACTTGTCACAGTGGCCCCGGTAGCATCAGGACACTGCTCTCTGGCTTGGAAAGTACCGTTGGTGGCTAAGGAAGGGATTTGGAGAGGGGAATTTGGGGACATCTTTACCTTGCTAATGCATGGGACTGACGGACAAGACACTAGAAAGATGGGAGGGAAGGACGATGAGAAAAAGGTAAAATTCCAGACCTGGACAGAAAAGACTATCAAGAACTGGGGTGATGCTTTCACTATATTAGCAGCGGTGGTGATGGAGAAATACCAAGAACAGGGTCCCGCAATGTGGCAGTACTCTCGTTTAATCCATAATGAGGCTGAAAAGACAGGAGGCATAGGGTGGTGTAACTATGACGTGAATTCCGCAAGAAAATGGCAATGTGTCCAGACATGGGTTGGGACCAAAAGGAAATCCAGCTCTGGGTAGAGCACATGGGGAAGTTTACTGCAGACACCAAGGGGACCACAAAAAGTCAGAAGGGGCAGGGCAATTCGAAGGACAGAAGCAATCAGGAAAGCGTGCTTTTAAGCAGTCCTTTCGGGGAGGCCAGGGAGGTGGCAATCAGGGAAGATGAGGCAAGCGATTTAACTCTGGCTCGTTCAGATTGTACAACGCGAGGTCCTGCTCATGGGGAAAGGCTTGCAAGTTTGGACACATTTGCAGAAAGTGTGGGGCCGGTCACCCGGCAGTGTCATGGAGCACCAAGCGGGCCCTCCCACAGCTGCCAGAAGGCAAGACAGCTAACATGAGTAAGAGAACGGAACCCCTCCCTCCCACCTGCCCGCCTCCTGCCTCCCCCCGCACCGGTGACCCAGTTCCCGTCCCCTCATCGGCCACTACACAAGTCAAGGTTTCCTCAGTAAAGGGCCCCTCACCGATCATTATTGATAACCTCCTCCCCCTGCTCAGGGCGTACCCCAACACAAAGGACAGCAAGATTCTGGCGGAGGGTTTCATAGAGGGCTTCAAGATCCCATACCAAGGCCCACTAGTTTGCAGGGATGCAGACTACCTGAGGTCAGCTAGAGAGCTCCCAGACGTGGTGGATGAAAAACTGATGAAGGAGACGGTTCTAGGGAGGGTAGCAGGGTCATTTGCCCACCACCCCCGGAAAATTTTGTGGTATCTCCCCTGGGAGTGGTCCCCAAAAAAGAACCTGGGTCCTTCCGCTTGATACACCACTAGCCTTACCCAGAGGGCAATTCAGTCAACCACTGGTTGGAGGACGGAACGTGCTCCGTCGCGTACTGTTCATTTGACATGGCTGTGGATATGGTCAGGAGAGCAGGGAGAGGGGCCTGGCTGGCCAAGGCGGACATCGAGTCAGCCTTCTGCCTGCTCCCAGTCCACCCAGAGAGTCACCACCTGCTAGGCTTTAAGTCGCAGAGAAAATTTTTCTAAAACGAATGCATGCCGATGGGTTGCGTGGTGTCCTGCGTTTACTTTGAGACGCTCAGCAGCTTTTTACAGTGGTCACTCGCCTGGTCATACAACACAGGGGTAGTAATGCATTACCTGGACGATTTCCTCTTCATAGGGGAGGCAGGGACACAGGACTGCAGCAGAGCACTGCGTCATTTCCAGGAACTTGCAGGACACTTGGGGCTTCCGTTGGCACCTGGGAAGACCGAGGGTCAGGCGCAGGTCCTCACTTTTCTAGGCATTGAGATGGACACTGTCAAGGGCGTGTCCAGGCTCCCGGCTGTGAAGGTGCAGTAATTGCGGCTGGATATCCAGGCAATCCTGGGCAAGGACAAGGTACCCTGGGTGTCATTCAGAGCCACTTGGGGAAGCTGAATTTTGCAGCCAGGGTAATACCAGTGATCAGAGTCTTCACAAGGAGACTAGCAAAGGCCGCAGCCAATGTACAGAAAAAGTATCACATGGTCAAAAGAGGGACTGGTTTGAAGGAGGACCTCCTGATGTGGCATGAGTTTCTGCTGAGTTTGAATGGAACAGTCATCTGGAGATCCTCCTGGGCTGGTAGCCCAGAATTCTGTCTTTTCACAGATGCATCGGGCAGGGAGGGCGTTGGCGCTATAATGGACTGAGAATGGTGCGCGCAAAAGTGGCTGAATGCTTGGCGTAAAAAGAACATAACAGCTAAACTAACGGTACCAGAGCTGTTCCCCATGTTGGTTGCCCTACATTTGTGGCCTGATGCGCTGTCAGCCGCAAGGGTGGTATTCTGGTCCGACAATATGGCAGTGTGCAAACCATCAACGGGCAGGCAGCCAAATGCCCCCTGGTTCTGTGTTTGTTGAGGGAGCTAATCAGGGCGTGCCTGCGCTGCAATGTAGAGTTTAGGGCGAGACACATTGAGGGGGTCAAGAATGTAGCTGCTGACGCTCACTCGCGATTTCAGTGGCTCTGTTTCCAGGAGGCCTGGCCACGAGCGAGAGAGGTGATGACCCCTTTCCAAGCGCATCTATGGCAACTTCTGCAATGGAACAGCAACTGTGAGCGATGGGTGAACATTCTCTGGGACCGGGGACCATGAAAAGATACAAAACTCAGCTCACCACCTTCCAGAACATTTCAAAGGAGCTGGGCCAAGCATCACATCCCTTAGAACAGAGGGTGCAAGGCTTTGTACTATGGGCAAAAGGGCAGGAGAAGAGTCATTCCTGGGTTCGTGGTCATTTGGCGGCAGTAAGCCATGACGCTAAGCTGAGAGGGGAGCAAGATCGACCAAGGCTATCTTGAGTAGGGCGGCTCTAAAAGGGTGGGCCAGGGAGGAAGTCAGAGTTCCAGATAACAGGGCACCCTTTGACTTCCACACACTCCAGGGCATGCTAGAACTAGTAGACCAGGTCACCCTTTCACATTTTGAGGCCCGACTCTTTGCGGCTGCATTCTGCCTTGCATTTTTTGGGGCACTCCGAATTAGCAAACTGGTGTCTAGGGCCAAAACCGACCAGTCAGGAGATGCCTTATGCAGCCAGGATGTAAGAGTAACATATAGGTTGGTGATCCATATCAGGAGGTCCAAAACGGACCAAGCAGGGCAGGGGGCTGACATAGTACTGATGCCGCTGGGGGATCAGAGATACTGCCCAGTTTCTAGAGTCAAGGAGTACTTGGTAGTTCGCCCCAATGTCCCTGGTTACTTTCTGATATACGCAGAACAGGTGCCACTCTCGAAATTCCAAATAGATAAGGTCACGTGTGCTTGCCTCGAGCGGGCTGGCCTCGCCCGTACTGACAGGAAGTATACTAGTCACTAGTTTCGGATCGGGCGGCCACTGCAGCGTTTAAGGCAGGCATGGGTCAGGAAAGCATAAAGAAAGTGGGACACTGGGGGTCCCGTTGCTTTGAACGCTACATTCGTCCTTGAGTGGGACAGGTAAATGTAAGCTGAACCTACATCCCCCTGTTAAGGGACAAGGTGGCAATTGTATATTATGTGTGCAGTGAATTTCAGTAACATAACGAGGTTGCAATTGTATATTATGTGTGCTGTGAAGTTCAGTAGCATAACGTGTAGTGCCTTGTGTGAACACCAAGAATATTAAAAAAAGGGTGTGAAAATGTCATCCGTTTATTTTGCCAGGATTTCAAGTGTGGGTGATCGGCCACTCGTTCGTCGCCAGACTGGCTCAGTGGGCCGCACGCAGGAAGTGGATGCAAGGGTTTTCACAAACTAAGTTTGTCTGGTGGGGTTTCGCCGGCATGAGATGGAACAGCCTCCTGAACAGGTTAGAGCAGGGTCTGGGTGGGCAGAGAGGTTTCCCCAACAGCTTAATAATCCACTTGGGAGGCAACAACCTTACTGCCATGGGCAGGGGTGCTCTCCTACAGGCAATGAAGACTGACTTGGGGGAGATCAGCAAGTACATGGGGCAATGTGAGCTCTCTGGCCTGAAATAGTGACGCGCCTGGCTTGGCACGGGGCCAAGTCAAATGAGGCGGTGAAACATTCCCGCAAAAGGGTGAATAGTGCAATGCACAAGTTCACAGACCAAAGAGGCTTTGGGTTTAGCAGACATGAGCTGATCCAAATGAAGGTGAAGGGCTATTTTGATGCTGATGGGGTTCACTTGTCACAGGTTGGTATGGATCAGTTCCTCTTGGACATGCAAGAGGCCCTGGAACTAGCAGGATGCAAGTGAGAAATTGCTGTTTTGGTGGGGGGGGCTCTTTAGGCGACAGGGGCCGCCTCCAGAGTTGTGGCGGAGTTAAAGGGCGATCTGGAAGCATTGTGGGTACAGAAGGGTACCTCTGCAAGAACACAATAGGGGTGCCAGAGCCAAATCCCAGGAGCCTTGTGGGAGGGTCCTGAAACAATTAAGTCGGTGCCCCGTTAGTCCTTCGGGCGGTTGTGGGCCTGAACAACCGGGGGCTTGCCTTGCTACGCTCCGCTCTGAAAGGGGCGTGAGTACTAAGGGACCAATGGGTCACGTGATCCAGTAAGGGGATCACCCCCATAAGGATAGTGCTGATTGGGTTCTCCACATTGCTTGGCTCATCAGGCAGGCAGGGCAGCATAGGTTGGTACAGCTGCCTGCCCTTGGATCACCCGTAAGATAACCCACCATATTTGCATACTTTTGTATGGAATAAACCTGCAGCAATATTTTCTCCAAACAAAAGTTTTGCTGCGTATTTATTTATGCATGCATACTCTGTTGTGGTGTGGGTGGGGTGTGTTGCCAATAATGGGACTAATGCTGGTACTCTCCCATTAAAAGCACTGGAGGAGTGCTGAGAAGTGTTAGTACTGTCCAATTGAAAGCAAGAGAGCAGAAGTGCTGGTTCTCTCCCATTAAAATCACATGAGCTGTGCTGGTACTATCCAATTAAAAGCACTGGAGCAGTGCAAAGAAGAGCTGTACTCTCCCATTAAAAGCACTGTAGTGGTGCTAAAAATTGCTGTACTCTCTGTTTAAAAGCACTAGAGCAGTGCTGAGAAGTGCTGGTACACTCCCATTAAAAATTACTGGTGCAGTGCTGAGAAGTGCTAGTACTATCCAATTAAAAGCACTGGGGCGGTGCTGAGAAGTTCTGTACTCTCCCATTAAAAACACTAGAGCTGTGCTGAGGAATGCTGGTACTCTCCCATTAAAATCCGTGGAGTAGTGCTGAGAAGTGCTGGTACTCTCCCATTAAAAGCACTAGAGTAGTGCTGAGAAGTACGTGTACTTTTCCATTTAAAATCACTCGAGCAGTGCTGAGAAGTGCTGGCACTATCCAATTAAAAGCACTAGAGCCATACTGAGGAGTGCTGATATTATCACTTTCAAATTAAAAAAGTGCTGGTACTGAGTACCCAATAATACCTGCCCACTTAAAGCACTGGATCTCACTGTCAAGATTTATGGCTCCCCCCTCATGTTGAGGCGTGATAACACATACTTCTCTATCCATCCATCTAGCTTCAATCTTTTTACCTATCTGTCTACCTTCCCCCGCATCTCGCTGATTGTCGTACATTTCCCTAGCTCTCTGCCCGCCATTTCATCAATTGCTTTTTCCACATCACTATTAAGCCTGGGCAGTGAACTCCTCTCTGTTCAGAGTTTGCAGAGTTTTTCACACTCCCAGCTCCACAGAGCTCGCGGAGTTCCAAAAAGCTACGCTCTGTAGAGTGGAGTCTTTTCCTTGCTCGCCAACAGTAAGTTGGCGAGCTTGAGTGTGGAAAATCCAATGCTAGACCACATCCCTGCAAGATTTCTCAACACAGGCGGTCACGGATGATCACTACTGCTCGAGTTTAGAAACCGTCCGTACGCGTTGAGGAAGCTGCTGCCTTAGTAGAATTTCTACTCGAGCGGCAGAAAGTAGCAGCGCCCTCTTGCACTGTGCAAGATGCCATTTGTGCTAATTCTACAGCACAGGACTAACACCCGGCACTAAAAATTAGTGCAAACAGCGCAAGGTGACTCACTCCACAGCTCGCGGAACTCCAAGTAGCTTGGTGGAGTTTTTTTATCACTTCGCGGACATCCGCATAGCGGAACTCCGCCCAGGCTTAATCTCTTTCCGTCCATAGGGTCTGGAAGTAGCGGGGCAACATGACTTTCATGCAGCATATATAAAACCTCAAAATATTCATGTTGGTATACAGAATGCAAATGATCAATGAAGATGACTTTAATTTTGTTTTTATCTTGTCACATTTGTGATGCATTCAAAGACAAAAGTTCAGTGTCAGGCTATGTCTTCTGACAAATTGCTGCTTATTCTTTTACAATCAAGGTTGGTGTTTACTTTCTTTCTCTGATTGCAATCTTGTAAGATATTGTAAAGTGAAATATGGATTATATGAACATCTTGCCTGACATACAGGGAGTATGAAATGCTGAAGGATGGACATGTTTTTCTAACGCAACAAATGTTAAATATCTGTAAATGAATAGTGCAAATATATCAGAAAATATCACTAGATAGGAAAGCACAAATGAGGCACATTTTTGGTAATTCCGAAGTGTGATGGAAACAAAGGTTTTAACAAGATTAGTACAAATCAAGGCACTTTACTCCTTGATGCATAATGATAAATACTGAAATGCTTTACATTATCTATTGTTTGTGACCTACACAGTCTTAATCAGTAAAGTGACATGTCTGTGCAAATTTGGTGTCTATTGCAATGGAAAATATGCTGCCTGGAAATGGCAGTTAAATACCACACAATGCTTTAGTAATATATTTGTGACAGTATGCTCCAAAACATACTACAGGTTGTACATGGTACATACCACCCCCATTCAACTCTCATGCTGAACGGTCATGGCCCATTTGCTACACTTGTACTTTGTATAACACTTAGGGGTATATTCACAAGAACGTGTGATAACTACTGCAAGAGTAGCGTAACACAACTTTCAATATCGCAGCCTATCGCTGGAAAATAACCCTGTGACAACGTGGAATTCACTAGGCGGTACCATGCAATAGTCACCAGATAACCCGCCAAATCTCCGCGTGAAAATGAACACAACGCTGCATAAATGCTATACGCGAACGCAAAACAACATGCGATGAGGCCAACTGCGGTACAAAAAGTAGCGAAAACCTGCCACAGGCCTGCAAATCCCACGCGTATGGCGGAACAATGCACCATAAAAACCACAGAAAAAAAACACCAAAAACAATCCAAAGCGCGTAGCAACATGGATGCACCATGACACAGCGCAGGGGCCAACTCAAACCCCACAACCCCCACAGACTACCAGCAAGGAACAACAGGGTTGGGGAAGGCCAAGGAGAAGAGGGAGAGGAAGACGGGGTGCAGACCGCAGGAAAACAAGACCACCGTCACGGAGGTGACAGAACACTACCAGCAGGTGACCCGCTAGCAGACCACCTGGATTGCAGACGCAGTGCCCAGGAGGCCAATCCAGGAGGCCAATAGGTGCTAGCATGACGTGACTACCTAAACCAGGCACAAACCCGCTGCCAACAGGAAGGCAGCAACGGCGACAGAAGGTGGCAGTCCAGTGGCACCGGAGGAGCTGAAGGAAACCCAGGCCACAGTCATCACTGAGGAGACGGTGCAAGGAGTAGGGAGTACGGACACAGCTCGAGAGGACCTGACACAACATCAACAGGGAGTGCCAAGAACAGGGACTGGGGGGATGGGGGAGATGGGCACAATGGCAAACATGCACAACAAGGTGTAGCACACTGCACACCCACAATCACCTGGGTCCATGAGCCCGATCCCTTTGGCACACTGCAGCACACGCACATATCATGAACAGCACACCCACATTGACGACAACGAGGAACAACGCTCATAGCCGGCACTGGAGAACAGAGGACACAACTGGCTCTGCACATGCACAGAAACATGCCTCCTACATCTGACGGAACCGGAAACTGTGAAATGGAAATGTATGCGTACGACATCACATCTGTCATGTAGACCAAATGTACACTGCCCCGCACAAGAATCCAGCACCCCCCAAACAATCACAATGTACATTGCCATACAGTCTGCATGCAAACCTGCACAATGCGCCAACATACATGTCAACGCAAAGTCAATACGCATCTCCCCTTCACATCGCAGAGGGGCACATAACACCTTCAGCAGAGCACAGAATACAACACATCAGTGATGCCGGAGAGGACCACCACACCGTCGACACCGACGCCCTACAACAGCACATGGATATCACACGCAACCCCCCACCAGGACCCGGACAGCCAAGCTACTCAGAGGAGAACATCCAGCCTGCAACAGACCACACAGCAGGAAGCACCCGCAAGCACAGCTGGCCCACAACACTTCACCCACCCACACATCGCACCCTAATACCATATTCCTGCACACCAGAAAGGAGGTGGCCCAACAGTTGTGGGTGGGGGCTGAACCCATGGAATGTGAACCAGGACACATACGTAGGTGTCTATCACCCTTCAGGGGTCACCAACACCCCACTAAGGAGACTCACACTGCCATAGAGTCACATGCAGTTGCACATTCACAGTACAGAACCATGGGCAGGAGCGCTCAAATTACAGTCACACACTCATGCTGACTCTGTGTACGACGGCCTTGGCCACTCCCCTTACGAATTGAGTGGGTGACGACAAAGCTACATGTCCAAGCTCCAACCCGCTGCCTGCGGTGACATGTCTGCATCCAATGTACACAGCACAGAGAAATGTCCTAGGGCCCAGGGACCTCATGCATACAACAAAACCACAGGGACACACAGATATCATGTCGAACTGGCTACAGGCACGTGCGCCCGGCCACTTTATTGGCAGGGCCACATGTACAGTGACGCCTCTGCTGTATGTGTGTGGGGGGTGTGTAAGCCGGTCCGCCAAGAATGCTTGGTGCTGGCAACAACTTGAAGATTGGACACCAGTGCAACAGAAACCGAAAACACATGCATAACAGAGTCAACTGCACAGCAACATGGTGGGAGCCGGAGTAAGGATAGAGGTCACCCAATATTCAGTCAGGAGGTTCCGTGAGTTGCAGTGCACTGAGGTAGGGGCACTAGAGATGAGCGCGTTCATGTGAAGGAATTGCTAGGATTGTGTCCCTTCGGGTTAGTGCTGATGAAGATGCAGTGGGGCGTGTTACACCTGCATCAACTTCCTCATCAACGTCCCAGGTCTCCCACACTGCCTGAGGTGACTGTTGCATTCGCAGTCCACAGCGCAATAACCGGTAATGGTTCCGGGTGTGTGGCTCGACTACCACATCCAGTCTGCATTCCTGCCTTGGGTATGTTGCCTCCTGTCCTCCCATTGTCTGTGCCATCTCCCATACGCACACTTGACACATCTTCCCCATCATATTCCCAGGTCTTCCACACTGCATGAGGTGGCATAGCTGCACTACATCTTCACAGCACAAGACACAATCACTAACAGACAATGGTTTGCGGTGCACTGAGTCACTGGCACCTGGAGTGCTGAGCAGGGTATCAGGCCGATGATGGCATCCGCGACAGGTCTGAGCAACTTCGTAGGTCTGTCGGGACCAGCGTATCAACTCTGGCAGATGGCGGTTGGAGGTGGTCCCTGCGGTGGTGGCGTGGGCCTCCTGTGGTGATGCGACGTCTGGGCCGGTCAGGACCCGAATCTATATGTGGGCCCTGGTGGCCCGCAGTTGAGGCCGGAGGCTGCGGACAGCACAGGGCCACAGACACATGGCATTGATGGCCCCAAGGCCAATGCTTCAGGGGCCATCCAATATCTCAGAAGAAGGGGTCCCAGAACTGACCAGCACAGAGTTAGTGGCCCCGGATGCACAGCAGCCGGCACAGGCACCCAGCCACGGGACGGTGACTTGCGGTGCAGTCAGATGGGCCATGCGACCTTAGCGGGTCACCATCAATGTCTGAGGTGTATGTTGCGGAGGGTATCGGGGGACAGTGGAAGGTATCCTCCAGGGCACAACGCCGAAAGGTTTGATTTTAGCCGGAAGCAGCAAATGGAGGAGTGGAATATGACAGCCTCGTTGCCACCACAAATTAGGTATCAGCTACAAGAGGATGAAAACTGCCCCCTAGGCCATAGACTCAGACGCCACCAAAGTTCGACCAGAGAGTGTCCATGATTGTCGGGGAACAGACTTAGTGGCACCGGGGCTGGGTGGGGGATGCTGTCTGCGATGATGCCGGTACGCTGAAACAAACTCAGGCGTTGCAACATGAAGAGTCTGTGACCTACTGGACCGCAGTGTAGGCCAGAGGCAGCGGTCAGCAGTGGCCCATAGCCATGTGTCGTTGGCTTGCTAGGCACAGAGTTAGTGACACAAGGGCATTTGTTGGTAGTGTTCGATAACCTCCATAACGATGATCCTATTCTGTCTGGACTGCAACGCGTCATCCTCTTACGCCTTTCTGTGCGTGTGCTGACATGTATTCTGCCTTTTGAATAACCAATGTTCATTTCCAAATCTGTGACCTACCTGACCGTGGTGTAGGCCTGAGGTAGCGGTCAGCATGGCCCATTCACTGAGTATCCCCGGCAAAGTTTGGACGGCCCCACCGGCCTGCATAGTTCAGGTTCAGTGGCACCATGTGATGGGACACCTCCGTGTGTGTGACCCGGGTTTTGTCTGAACTGAGCCGCATCCTCCTCTTACTCCTCTCCGTGCGACCACTGGTGTGGCCATTCGTGCTTTGCTCCTAGGCGCTGGATGTGGGACCTACTGGTCCGCAGGGTAGTCCTGGTCCCTCATCCATGTAGCGCTGGCTGGCGCTGAACAGGGTTAGTGGCACCACATGTCGCCGGCTGGCATTGAACAGGGTTAGTGGCACCACGTATTGCCGGCTGGCGTTGAACAGGGTAAGTGGCATCACGTGTGGCCGGCTGGGGTTGAACAGGGTTAGTGGCATCACGTGTGGCCGGCTGGCGTTGAACAGGGTTAGTGGCACCACGTGTCGCAAGAAGTCCATATTGAAATGTGCCTCACTGATCAAAGGGAGTCTGGTGCTGTTGCCAGTGGCCCGGATTTAGGGTCACTGGCATTAATGACTCAGGACACAGTTTCACACATGGGACCTACTGTGCCGAGGAGTAGGCCTAAGGCAGCAGTAGAGTACGTCAATGAAAAAGGACTAAAACTGGCCTGTGTCGTGGAGGCCGTGATGGTCTGAGGAGGCTGCCAAGGTCGCGGGACTTGGGCCTGGAGCTTGCGCCGGAACGTTGTGGGCCCTCTTTGACACACGCCGGTGTCGGGAGGTGATCAGTGAGGCCTGGCTGCGCTGGGGCAGGCCTGACGGGTTCGTGGTCCTGCAGGCACACAGCGTCGCAGGCAACTCTGATCTAGAGGACGGCATTGGCCTTGTGGCGAGGTGAGAGCCACCGCCCTAGCAGAGACATCGGGCTTTCTGGGAGAGCACCACGCCCAGGGCTACGTGCTTCTTATTCACACCCCTACGCTGGCGTGGTGTATGCCAGGCCATCCCACTCCGATCACGCTTAGGGGGGCGTAACAGGCAAGATTTCCGCAAGGTCCCCCACTGGTTGTGGTGACATGGTTGCATCCACTGTCCACTACACTCCATACACCAGAGGTGTACGTCGCCATGGATATGGGTGTGTGCTGCATACTCCGGTCTGTCCAGCACATCTCCGCCACTTTTGGCATTGTGTACTTTCCCAATCATGGTACTACTGCATCCTTCACACATGCCTGTTTGCCACCTCTTCCCACATTCGGCTGTTGTGTGGCTGAGGTGCATGCCGTATGTTTACGGCTGGGCCAGGTAACCATTGTGAGTTGTTCTGTCATGTCTGGTGGGTGGGCATGTTTTTGTGCATGTTGGTTGTGATTTTGTGACGTGTGCATTGCCAGAGTTGTGATTTGCATGGTTGTGGAGTTGAGGTGAGGGGGGTGTTCATTTGGAACTTGCCAAGGGGCTGTGCATGTCCCTTGTTGCCATCCTGGGTACGCTGATTGGTGATGGACGGTCGGAGGATGAAGGAATCATGCACACTGGCTGTATATTTGAAGGCGGCATTGTTGAAGATTCATGGTGTTTGGTTGTTGCCTGCACATTGGGGTGGGACGAGTGCTTTCTATTGTGGTGATTGTGTGCTGTGTCACCAGGGAGCACAGGTGGGACATGTGTGCTGTGGATTGCCCCCAAAACGTGCGTGCATCCTGCTATGGCGTATGATCCTTGCTTGGTCTCCAGTGTGACCTGCTCATTGTGTTGGACGTATGGGGACTGGGGTACCAGGGTGATGGTGATGTCCAGGACAGGTATGAGGGACTTGGATGTGGCTGGCACTGAGACTCCTCCGACTCTGGCGGGTGTTGGTTGGGGGGTGCCTGGGGCCAACAGGTGCAGCCAAGCTAGCAGCCTGGTGTGGGGTGGGATGTCGGCTGTCTGCTGTGTTAGTGATGTAGGCCTGTTGTGCGATGATGGTCGGGATGCGTGGGATGGTTGTCCCTTTCAGCCTGTGGTGGATGGTGACATTTTCAGGGGTTGGGTCTGTGCGGATGGGGGTCTGCTGTCTTGTCTGCGCTGCGTCTGTGGTGGACCGGGGGGGGGGGGGTGTTCTGGGTGTGGGTTGTGGTCCTGAGGTGGTGTGGGTCGGTGTTGTGGCCCTCTTGGGTGTCCGGGTCGCATGACGGGTGGCTCCATGGCATCTGTTGCCCTTCCGATGTGGCCCTGGGCTGGTCTCCCTTTTGTGGTGTAAGCTGCCGTCTGACTTTACACCAGGTCAGAGCAGGTGTAGTGTAGATTTCCTGGTGCTAACACGCCTTATCGCCTGTTTTGTGTTTTTATCGCACTTCTGTCTGGTCGTTGAAAATGTTGAGGTATGATGTTGTCCCAGCTTTTGGCACGGGAATGCCCACTCTGCATCTCATTAGCGATAGTTGTGGTGGGCCTCTGTGGCGATGGTTTTTAGGCTGCTATTGCGGGTAAACTGGTGCTGTAGGCTGTTTACACAGGCTTGTGAATGGGGAGGTATTTTTATCATGACTTTGGCTGCGATAAAGTGACGTTAGTGAATATGCCCCTTAGATTTTTCACAAACCCTATGACTTGGGTGATGTATCAGTGATGGCAGCACCCTCACTTTGAAAATTGTTCCAGCAATACTGGGAGGCAGGAAGTAAAACCATATCAGTCCCAAGCACTTGCTGTTTTCTATTCTGTCATCTGTATGAAGGTTTGCTGCTGTTTTCAGAAACAGGCAACAAAGGCCTGCTTCAGCACCCTTTGGAGACTTGCCTCTATGGTTTTTGACTTGTTAGAGGGATTTAGTGGCTATGCTTCAGCCAGCGCTTATACCCCTAAGTATTTTCATGCACTCACAGCAAACCTGCTTGAGAGGTTCATTGTGGGTCACATAGGAATATGTTGATTGTCAAGTATGCTTATGTTCTAACTATCCAAAACAAACTAATGGGGTAACCCACGATAGGCCAAAGGACCAGGGTACAACGTGATACTGAAAATAGAGTGGTCCAAATGGCACTTCTTAATTAACAACAAATGCTGTGGACTGAAAATGTATAAGGTCTGTTACTACTCAATTTAGAAAAATTAATTCTTATACGCGAAAGTAAATATATATTTTCATATACACCAGAGAGAAAACAAAACACTTTTTAGGGGGAGAAGAAATCACCTTTATCTTTTCTTTTTGAGTAAGAAATCAATATTACATATAAATACAACAACATTACAATCGAACGTTGCCTGAAAGGGTACATAGAAGAGTGCTCATGTGCAGAGTGAATAAAAGAAAGAAAATTTTAGAGAGAATAGGGATGGAATCATTTATATAATCTTTCACATGATCAATACTAATTTGTATATGGCTGGGACCAAACCCATGTGGCATGGTGTGAAGTTCTTCATCAGAAAATCCAAGAGACGAGGTGAAGTAGATAAGAAACAAGTTTAATTCACCAAGGAAACTCCAGCCACCAGTGCAGAGAGCAATCAGAACAAACTGCCACTCTGACAATACTTTTAACTACATACATTCTACATGGAATTCTCTGCAGTAGCAGAGAACAAAGTAGAAATAGGCAAAGGGAAAAACTGCTCACAGAGATAGAGAAGAAAAGAGGTGCAACATAGAGATTGGGAGATTAAGCATATCACAGATCTCCCCCCCATATTTCACCACCCCAAAGGAACACTACTCTTTCTTTACATTTACCAAGCGATTGCATTTCCAAATGCAACCATCTTCTAATTTATCAGGCCCCCTGAAACACTTTGGTCACCCCAAGTGTTCTGCTGAACTTGGAAGTACCTTGAATTCTTTCAGTTAATTTGACTTTCACCTGTTCGCCAACCTTTACCAGAAACGGCTTCACAGCATGGCAATCATCATACACCATTTTCCTCTCATTTTGAACAAGGCAGCCAGATCAATAGCAGGAGAACCAGAGGCAGGAGCAAGAGAGGCAGAAGACTGGGGCTGTGGGACAGCAGGATATATTCCCTGCGGAGCATATAGAGGCGGAGGTCGGACGTCTAACAGATCCTCCACAAATGTAGCGCCTTCCTCTCAAGCAACATAGGATTTATCACATTGCAACCTAAACTTTCTGTCAGCACACTCTATTTTGAGAAATGGTGGAGGGTGGTGCCTTCTTAATTGGTCCACGTCCGTGGAAAATCAACATCAAGAACTTTGCTCAAATTGAAATTGCTTGTGATGTTTTTATTACTAGTAGACAGTGCAGGTATAAATTGCGAAAGAAAAAGCAAACAAGCCGACACGTGTTTCGCCCTAGTGGCCCATTGGCCTTGGGCTTTTTCAAGCATTCCTTATTTTGCTGACGTCAATGCAATCTGAGCCTGAACCCTTCTGACAGCTTTTTTTCTCCGAGACCGCAGAGACTCAGTCACTTCATCAGCAGGTGAGAGAGGCCCGCTCCGTTTCCCCCTCTGGGACATGCAAATAGAATTATGTTCGTGTTAACAGTAGAAGTCACTCTGAACTAGTAACCCCTTAATGTGGTCCATGTGCCATTGTTCATAACGCTCTGAATTAATCTCACGTTCAGCACTTCAGTTTCGTTCATTACTGTACCGGCTAATAATATTTTGCGCAGCCTTTAATTACTGTGTCTTATTTAATTGTCACTGACCTTGGATCTAGTAACGCCGTACTAAGCACGCATTACTTAAATGCCACTGACTTTAAACTAGTAACGCCTCATATAGCACATTTTGTCATTTACATCTCTCGTGTAGATTGTTTTACTGGCAAAGCACCTTATATTTTCTTACGCTCACATCCCTTTTGGCTAGCGCGCTGTTCTGGCATTACAGCGTCCTTGTTCCCATATTAAACCCCAAGTTTGGCCCATTTATAATAGAGATAACTATTAAATCTCGATTCTATGAGTGACCTTTTGAACCATTTGCTCTTTCATTTAGGAAGACCTTGCTATTTACTGAAAACCGGTAAGCAGCCTTTCTTTCCACTTGCACAACTAATGAGATACTTTGTTTTATTTGTTTGTTCCTATGGATTTATCCCTCCTTTCGCCTGCAAATCTTCCTTTCCTTTGACTCTCTTCTCTGGTGTCAGTAATAAATGTCATATTTTCTCTTGGAGATATCATATAATTTTTTCTTGATGAACCTACCATTTTAATCTGCAGGCTATGCGCCCTTGACGTTTATTTCATCTTACCAATTGCCTTCTAAAACCATCACACATTTCCTCCTTTCATAATTTACCCTTTTCTTTTTCATCTCAGGACCCTACTAATCCCAGGTACAACTACCCCTCCTGTATAGTATTGTTGGTTCTGCCCTGCTCATGCTGTTGCGCCTAGGATTCTGTTACTTATGATTCTACTATAACAGCAATGTGTCAATGCAACCAATAAGGCATTTGTATTGATATTATGTCATCTATGCACATATTCACCTGTTTTACGTTGTTTTATGTGAAAACGAAATGTCACCACTAATAAGCCTTATTTTTGATCTCTTCTCTCCTTCTTGAACCATCATCTCTCTCCTATCGTCTCTCTCCTTTCCTTTCCCCCATATTCTTCCTTCCTCTCTCTCTCTCCATCCCTTGCCTTGCATCTTTTGGTTTCCTCTTCCCTTATCATCATCTGTTTCCCTTGAATCCTTCCCTTCCCCCTGTTTTTATCTTCCCTCCCTCTCTCTCTCTCTCTCCATCCATCGCCTTGCATTTTTTGGGTTTCCTCTTCCCCTAACATCTTCTGTTTTCCTTGACTACTTCCCTACTTTCCCTTTTTCCCAAATTTACACTTTTGGTAAATCCATCACACTCTTCCTTTCTCTCTTTCTCCTTCACTTTTCTCACCCAATTCTGTATTTAACTTATTTTTAACTTTCAAATCATTCTAGCCTTGAAAAAGCCCAAGGCCAATGGGCCACTAGGGCGAAACACGTGTCGGCTTGTTTGCTTTTTCTTTCGCAATTTATACCTGCACTGTCTACTAGTAATAAAAACATCACAAGCAATTTCAATTTGAGCAAAGTTCTTGATGTTGATTTTCCACTGACGTGGACCAATTAAGAAGGCACCACCCTCCACCATTTCTCAACCTTACCCTTTCAATGGCTCTTGGGTGTAGCCATTCACGAGGATTGTGCCACATGTAAATTTGGGCCCTGACAACTGTAGCGCCGTAAGTCCAGAACTTTCCACCCATACAGCGTCTTCAAGCACACTCTATTTTGCACTGTCTGCATCTTTCCTCTTCGGGCCTCGTTTTCTGTTTTCATTTGTCTCTGCTTAGCTTCTATCTGGCATACCTGAAGATAATAATACATCAACTGCCTACTTTGTTTTGCAACCAATGTATCCTGAAGGAAATTCAGTAATATTGAGTATGGCACAATATTACGAGCATAGAGAGAATGAGGAGAAAGAAAAGGTGGAGAAGAAAAACAAGGAGTTGAAGACAAAGGTGTTGTTGCAGCAGGTGTCTTGGGGAAACGGTAGGGGACGTGGCATTGGCCTGACTCGGCAGCTACCTCGTACTCGTAGGACAGCTGCACCTGTAGGGCCGAACCAGTGCGCGTACTGCAAAGAGGAGGGGCACTGGTGTAGTGAGTACCAGGCGTGGTTGCAGAAAGTTATGGCCCCTAGGGGACGGGGCTTTCGTGGACGGGGTCGTGGAGCAGGTGGTCATGACTGGGTTCAGGCAGATGAGTTGTCTCAGCACCGCTCTTATCAGAACTATTTTGATGATCCTTGAGGGAGACAGTATTATCTTGATGATTATGATCTGGACGAAGTGATGGGGATGTCTCATTGCTAGGGCAGCCAAGGACAGGGCGAGGGACCAGTTCAGATACCTGTAGATCATTGTGGTCCTTATGTCACTGCAGATTTCCAAGGCTCAGCTAAAATATTCTTAGTAGACACAGGGGCAACAAATAGCTCTGTTTCCCATTAGTTGGTCCCCAGGGCAGCTCTGTCTGGCCAAAATAATTTTTTGGTAGGCTTTTCAGGTATACTGGTTGTGAGCCCCCTTTCCAAGCGACTTGCCTTGACTATTGGTCCCTTTACTGTGGATTTGCCATTTCTGTTGACATCTGATAATGGAGAAAATGTTATGAGTATGGATTTGTTGGAGAGGCTGCATGCGACAAATTCTTGTACTCCGGACGGTGTTTATATGAAGTTAGGACCAAAAGTAGTGAGTTCAAAGCAGTACTTGTACAAAGATGAACCCCTTCCCACTGAGTTTAAAGATGGGCCACCTACTTTATGGGCTACGGGTGATATAGATGTAGGTCTGCTGCAGATACCGCCACTTTCCTTTCGGGTCAAACGCAATGCTGTTCTGCCCCGTATTCCTCTGTACAAAATACCAAAAGCAGGGTAATGCGCCCTCTTGCAGATTATACAGGATTTGATTAAGTCAGAGGTTGTTGAAGAGACAACTGCAAATGTGTGTAATAGCCCTATTCTTCCTATTCTTAAGAGGGCGCCCACGGGCTCCTCTGATGACCAACCTGATGTCTATGATTTTGTAATCGATCTGCGTGAGGTTAATTAGATTGTGGTCCCTCAATTCCCAGTTGTCCTCGATATCACTGCCCTTTTGACTATGATTCCTCCCTCTGCTAAATTCTTTCCTGTCATCGATTTGAAAAATGCATTCTTTAGCATTCCAATCCATCCAGATAGTAGGTATTTGTTTGGTTTTGCCGGCAGAAGCTTTAGATTCTGCCGGGTTCCCCAAGGGTATACTGAAAGTCCTAGCATATATAATCAAGCTATAAAAAGCCAGTTGGATTCCCTCACACTTCCCCCAGGTAATGTATTATTGCAGTACGTGGACGATCTCTTGAACACTTCAGACACATAAAACGGTTGCAAAGATGCAATGGTTAAATTGTTGTTACATTTGTCTCCTCATGGACATAAAGTGTCCCTTTCGAAATTCCAATATTGTCGACAGGAGGTCACCTATATAGGTCACCTACTGTCGAATGAGGGAAGGAGACTAACACCACACAGCATTAATGCTATTGTCAAAATGCCCATCCTTAAGACTCAAAGGGATGTGCGAGCTTTTATCAGTATTACTTTGTATTGTCGCCACTGGATACTTAACTTTTCCCTACTAACAAAGCTGCTGTTGCAGCTAACTACTAAAGATGTGCATGAACCCTTGCTCTGGATGTCTGAATGTCAACAAGCTTTTGAGCAACTAAAGGTCGCGCTTTGCTCTGCACCTGTGCCTGGCACACCCAATTATGCTCAGCTGTTCGTGTTGTATGAACACGAGGAGGCTGGCTGCGCTCTCTCTGTCTTAACACAGGCCTTTGGAGGTAAACAGAGGCCCTGTGCTTATTTCTCCACCTTGCTTGATAACGTCGCAAGGGCCCTCCCGAGCTGTCTAAGAGTGGTCGCAGCAGTGGCTGTCTCTATCCGACAATCTGCAGGGCTCATCCTTGATTCCGATACGGGCGGAGAGAGTGATGGCCACTCTACCGCAGAGAAGAATCTCTGTCATGTTAGGTCCTAGAGCTGTCGAAGATCAGCATTGAAGGAGCCGTACGGCTCCTTCAATGCTGGTATCACTCTCTCCGCCCGTACCACTGAGGAGGCTGCAATACCCCTCTTTCTTTGACGAACCTGTGACGTCTTGGAGTTCTGTCCTTTGACAGACATGGTGCCCTCCCTTTCTTCACACGCACCCCAGTCCTGATGAAGACCCCGCCCCGTAAGGTCATAATGAGCACCTACATCAATCCAGGGGTCGAAACGTCGACATAACAACATTGCCAATATTATCACCAGTACATGATGCACTGTGATCTTTCATAAATATGGCATTTCTCAGAACTGTTGATATTGTAATTTATGATTGGATCTGTATATAATACGCGGCAGTGATTTAATAATGCCGATCAATTTGATTTTGCTCTAGTGGATTTATCATTGTTTTCACTTCCCCTCAAATCCCACTCTCAATCACCAACCCCTTCTTCCTCCTTCCTTCTCTGGGCACTTTTATTATTCGTATAAATTTGTTGCCTGAACGATGGAATTAAGCGAATTGTTTACGCTAGTTCAATGTGATTAAATGACATTTGAATTTCTTTCAGTTATTAGGTCAATTGTTTTCCAATGCTCTATTTTTGAATGTTTTGTTT
Source organism: Triturus cristatus (assembly GCF_964204655.1). Taxonomy (NCBI): domain Eukaryota; kingdom Metazoa; phylum Chordata; class Amphibia; order Caudata; family Salamandridae; genus Triturus; species Triturus cristatus. The sequence continues at coordinate 716,687,624 of NC_140595.1, forward strand.
GTGTGCTGGGACTACTTCTTCTATACTGCTCTATACCCAGGTCCCAGTGATTTTGGGTTTACCCTTTCTTTAACTAAAATTACTGGATGGCACAACAACTGCTGCTTATGCAATAACCACTTTACACACGGTAGTTGAGACATCACAAGTTCCCTATCAGTCGGCCCAAGCTGCAGAGCTAGTTGCCCTCCTTCGAGCTTGTGAGTTAAGTGAAGGACTGACTGTCAATATATAAACTGACAGCGAGTATGCCTTTGGAGTCGCCCACAATTTTAGGCGGCTCTGGGCAGAGAGAGGATTTCTGACTTCTCATGGGTTAAAGATCAAGAACAACCCATTGATACACAGGCTTTTGTCAGCTCTGAAATTCCCCAAGAAGCTTGTGATAGTAAAGTGCAGCTCCCACAAGGCAATTACTAATGATGTGGGAAGGGGAAACGTATTTTCAGATCAGATAGCTAAGGAGACGGCTAGAACCAGAATCAAAAAGATATTTGTGACAGTTCCTACTAGATGGGTACCCAAAGCTACTATGTTTGAGGATACACTGGGAAGTGTCAAGGAGATACAGAGTGAGGCAACAATTAAGGAGCTAGCAATATGGCAAGAAAGTATAGCACGTTTCAACGAAGATGGGTGTTGGACGGATAAGTCAGGAAAGCAAAGATGGATCTTACCGGATTCCTATGTCCTCCCTGTAGTCACTATGGCGCACGGGCCAGCTCACATTAGCGCTAAGGGCATTTACAAACTACAAGACCCTGTGTGGCAGAATGATAACATCCCCAATGCTGCTGCTCACTTGCTAAAATATTGTATGGTACACATGATGTTCAATCCTCGGAAGGCCACTCCTACATCCCCTGGCAATTTTGCTCCACCTTCTTTTACTTTCGAGGTTCTTCAGATTGACTATATCGAAATGGAACAGGTCAACAATTTGAAATATGTGTTAGTGGTTGTTTGCACATTCAGTAAATGGGTCGAGGCATACCCCACTAAAGAGAATACAGCCTTGGTGACGGCAAAAGCCTTCCTGAAGGTTTTCTTCCCTTGCTTCTGTTGCCCTGTTTGATTTGGAGTGACAACAGCAGTCACTTCAATTCAAAAGTGATCCAGTTAGTCTGTGATGCGTTGCACATTAGGCAGAAGTTCCATGCTGCAAACCACCCCCACTCAGCAGGCTTGGTTGAGAAGTATAATGGTACTCTCAAATTGAAACTGGAAAAAATTCAGGAAAGTACAGGATTGAAGTGGCCAGATGCTTTACCGTTAGCTCTTCTGTCAACTAGAGTTATGGCCCACACTAGGACAGGATTGTCCCCATATGAGGTTGTGTTTAGCCGCCCAGCAAACGTCTGGGGCATCCTGCGACAAAGACATTTCTCCGAAATAGAATACCCTTTGTTAATGGATTACCTTTATGAATTGAGGAAAAGTTTGCATTCTATTCACCAACAGATCTCAGAGACTCTGCCGCCAGCACCCGAGAAGCCAGGACATGTGATCTAGTCTCGCGACTACGTTCTAACCAGGAACTTCCAGCAGAATGGCAGCTTGGAGCCCCACTGGACGGGGCCTGTCCAGGTCCTACTCACCACCAGAAATGCAGTGGAAAAGGCTGGCTGGAAGAACTGGCTTAACGCCACCCACTAGAAGCAGGTACCTCTGCCTCTGCTGTATGACCAATGGGTGCTGAAAGGAGTGGGAGACAGTGAAACAGACAAAGTACCCCGCTTCATCCCCTTTTCCGATGCTCGACTGACATGGCAACAGTCGGAGGAGGAGAACAGTGCCATGCTGAATGAGGCGGTGCCCCCTAAAATAAGGGCCATCCAGGAGCCTCCATCTACTGTTGCTTCTGAGCTTGAGCCCCCATCCGCTGGTTCATTTGAGTTTGAACACCTTTTTGTTGTCCCATCTGTGTCTGGAGTGGCTAGGTACAATGTGCGTTCCCGACGGAGGAACAGTGCTCCAAGGGAGAAGTTAGATTAGCAAGGATGGACTGCGAGGATGAAGAATAGGGTATATGTACCCTGTCCATGGTACCAACGATAGCTTATAGAAAAGGAGATTAATGCATTGTTCAGACATTGGACAGGGCAGTACAACGTGCTGGCATTACCCTGAGCAACGTGGGATTCCTGAGGACAGAGCTGCGATCGCACAACTCTACTGCAAGTGCGCTCAACGGCCCACCAAAATGGAACAATAGGAGTCTACCAGTGAGGCTCAGAAGGACGCTGGAAAAATTGCTCTCTTTTGACTTTTGCTTGGTTTAGCTTCATTACATTCCCCCTTTTCTGATTATTATGTACCCATTTGATCAACCCATGGCTGACGAGGAGCAACCCTTGTTTTTTGTTGCTCAATCTAATATGGTGGTCACTTAAAAGGAAAATATTTTGTGTTGTTTCCTTAGTTCTGTTTCTTTTGATATTATGTGGGCATGATATGGATATTGGAGAATGAACAAAATGCAAAATTGTCAGAAAAAGAAAAGGTTTTTTCTTTGCCTAGAAATAAGAGGTCAGTCCCAAACAACATATTTTTAGATACACATTTGAAGTGTTTTGGACAAGGAACAGCTAGTTCCCCTACTGACTCAGTCACTAACCTTTTGACTGCTTATCCATTGTCTCTCGTGAACTATATTTACACTAAACCTCCTGATTTTAGAGAAGTTTCTGGAGCCTTTGGTTTTTCCTATCAGGGTCCTTGCCTATATTACAGAAAACCACTGGGAATGAGCTATCCAGGATGTGCTAATGACACCTATTGCGATAACTACTACATGAAGGATAAGAATATTACGCTAGTAGGCTGGCATTATAAAGATGTAGTGGTTACCCGAGAGAGCGTCTATTATCCCGCTTGTTGTCCCAGCACAGATACCAATTTGTATGTGAACTGCTCTGGCACAGTGCTGCATAAAAGTACGATTCCACTAGTCAATGATAAAGACCCTATATCTTTGGAATGAATTCCAGATATTCTGCTATGGATTATGATAGGCCGATTATTGCATACCTGGGGTTTTATTTTTTCTCTAATGGTACTTACTCTAATGTCCTTGATGGTACAGATGATGTAGCCCTAAGAATAGTGTTGCCTTTAGGCGTTCCCTGCAAACAATGTTAATCCCAAGCCTAATGTCCTTTGGGTGAAAAGAACACTGACAAAAAAATTGGGACGGAGTGACAGATCTGGAGGTCAATAATAACAGTATTGCTATCACCTTTGGGTATATACTTTCCTCCAATATTACGTCTGATGGTACCGCTATGACTAGAGGTGAAAGGGCTAGGGAATATTTTAGATGTAAGTTGCAGTAGCGGCCTTACGTGACATCACCACCCAATTGGAAAGTATGCAAGTCTACTTTGAGCAAATGAGATATGCGGTCTATTTCATCTTAGCTAAAAGTGGTGGTGTGTGCGTGGTAGTAGGTGATCAGTGTGTAGTCAGGATCACAAATATGAAGAAGAATAGTAAGAAGCCTTTGTGAGTACATAAGGTGAAAAACAAGGGTAAATATGCCAACCATACATTAGAAGGCTGAGAAGAGATATAAGGAAAAACCAAACCTGTTAATCCAAGCGGTCACATTAAGACAGCATAACGTGAGGGCATTTAACATTTCTCTAAAAATGCGATTAACATATGAATCAAATCAATCAATCAATCAATCGCATTTATAAAGCGCGCTACTCACCCATCAAGGGTCTCAAGGCGCTGGGGGGGGGGGGGGGGGGGGGGGTCAGTGCTCGAAGAGCCAGGTCTTGAGCTGCCTTCTGAAGGAGAGGTGGTCAGGTATGGCGCAAAGGTGGCTGGACAGAGAGTTCCAGGTCTTCGCTGCTAGAAAAGAGAAGGATCTTCCTCCGGCGGTGGCTTTGCGGATGCGGGGTACGGCTGCCAGGGCCTGTCCGGTGGAGCGCAGAGTGCGCGGGGGAGTGTAGAAGGAGACGCGGTTGTTGATGAGTTTGGGTCTGAGGTTGTGAAGGGCTTTGTGTGCGTGGGTGAGTAGTCGGAAGGTGATCCGCTTGTTGACGGGTAGCCAATGGAGTTTTTTCAGGTGTCCGGAGATGTGGTGGTGGCGAGGGATGTCCAGGATGAGTCTTGCGGCAGTGTTCTGGATCCGTTGGAGTTTCCTCTGCAGCTTGGTGGTGATGCCGGCGTACAGGGTGTTCCCGTAGTCCAAGCGGCTGGTGACGAGGGCGTGGGTGACGGTCTTCCTGGTGTCGGTGGGGATCCAGCGGAAGATCTTGCGGAGCATGCGGAGGGTGTTGAAACATGCCGAGGTCACCGAGTTCACCTGTCTGGTCATGGTGAGGGAAGAGTCCAGGATGAAGCCGAGGTTGCGCGCGTGGTCGGTGGGTTGGGGAGTGCTGCCTAGGGCGGGGAGCCACCAGGAGTCATCCCATGCGGTGGGAGTGGGGCCGAGGATGAGGACCTCCGTTTTGTCTGTGTTCAGTTTCAGACGGCTGTCTGTCATCCAGTTCGCCACTTCCTTCATTCCTTCATGTAGTCTGGTCCTAGCTCATGTGGGGTTGTTAGTGAGGGATAAGATGAGCTGGGTGTCGTCGGCGTATGATATAAGGTCGAGTCCGTGTTTGCGTGCGATGTTCGCCAGGGGGGTCATGTAGACGTTGAAGAGAGTGGGGCTGAGGGAGGATCCTTGAGGTACGCCGCAGATGATCTCCGTGGCTGTGGATCTGAAGGGGGGAAGGCGGACTCTCTGAGTCCTTCCGGAGAGGAAGGAGACGATCCATTCCAGGGCCTTGCTTCTGATGCCGGCGTTGCTGAGGCGGCGTATCAGGGTGCAGTGGCAGACCGTGTCGAAGGCTGCAGAGAGGTCCAGGAGTATGAGGGCCACGGTCTCTCCCTTGTCGGTCAGGGCTCTGATGTCGTCCGTTGCTGCGATCAGGGCGGTTTCGGTGCTGTGGTTGGCCCTGAAACCGAACTGTGTGGGGTCGAGGGAGTCGTTTGGTTTCCAGGGCGTTGGTGAGTTGAGCGTTGACGATTTTCTCAATCACTTTGGCGGGGAACGGCAGGAGAGAGATGGGCCGGAAGTTTTTGAGTTCGGTGGGGTGAGTTCGGTGGGGTCAAAGGATTATAGTCAGAAATAGATAAGTCACATATTACATGTCATACTTAAGAGCTGTATAATAATAAACAACATAAATAACAGTTGTAATCAAAAACAATATGAGAGAATCAGAGTGGCTATACTTATCTTGTTGTGAGCAGCTAACAAAAGAGGAAGGCAGCCCTGTGCATTGGATAGTTATACTTGTTCACGAACATTCTATAAGTTTATGATGTATTAAAGTTCTTTAAAGGGATGCATGTTTGGGCAGCAAATTCAAGAATATGCATAATGGTAGCCTCCGGTCTTGTAATGAAATATCACCCAACACATGTTAGATATTTTGGAAAATGTCAAATGAATGGAGAGCGGAAATTGGAGTTTGTTCTTCTTTGGTGGATGGGGTTGGATTCTGGAAAGGGTAATATACTTTATTGTAGTTGTGATTTTCTGTTTCCTTCTGGTGAAGTGTCTTCAATTATGCTGCTCTTATTATTGTACAACACTCCTCTCCCCAAAGCTGCAGAAGACAATCCGTGACACTGCTGCAACTATGCTGCAGAAAGATGTTCACAAGACGATGCAGATAGATGAGGGCATTTTTGGTTCCGCCTTCTCCCTTGCAACGTTTATTCCTGATACTGAAGGCATGGGAAATACTGAGTGTTAATGTCCATATGCATATCAAATAATAGGTAATCCTGAATACGGACAAATTGTATTACTGTCTATGTCTGAGCATTTTTTCCTTTTTTTAGAACTCTAATACCCTTACCTGATGGCAATAATAATATGTAGCAACAAATTGCAAAAGGATGGGTTGTTAGAAATGAAATATTACTGCCATATTGCCTATGCTTTGTTCTGTGTTAAGTTAGCATTCATGGAACCATTTCTTTTTCAGCCGCCATTTTATATCATGATCGAAACTTGTTGCTGCTTTCGTTTGGAAAAGCTGTGCCAATGCATTTGTGTCTCCAAGGTCAGGCCTCGCTGAAAGCATGAGAAAGTTGCTCATTAGAATATAACTTTCCCTCTAGATAGAGGTTTGTTCCCAGTATTCCAGCTGCGGGTACAGGCAGAATGACCTTGCCAGAGAGATAGTGTGTGCCCCCTTTGTTTAAGCTGTCTACCTGTGGAAAGTTACTAGGTGGGCATGTTCCTGTCTAGTTGCGGAATTTATAATTGTTACCTGTAAGCTTGTGAGAGTGAGTCCCTCGGCAGTCATCTTAGGAGGCTGGTCAGACTGGGCTCCGCTGCAGCGCAGTACTAATAAATAATTTGGTTTGTATTCGCTACTGTCTGACCCACTCTTCCTTTGTGTGGAAGGCCTAGAGGTGGTCGCAAGTGACCAGGGTGGCCCTAATCGGGTCACTTCCTTCGAACTCTTATCACTCAAACTGCATTCACAACAATCACAAACCATCCTTTCAATGGAGATATCCATCCCAGGCCACCAGTACGCACACCTGAGGTGCTCCTTAGTTTTACTAATACCTTGGTGACCCTCATGAGCTAGGCAAATCAAATGCTCTCTGACACCAACTGGGGTAATCGATCTTCCACCTCTCATCAACAATCCATTCTAGACTGACAACTCATCGCAAACTTTAGAAAACCTCTCAGTTTTTCTCCAGGCACTATCACCTGACATAACATTCTTGAGCATGTCTATCACTATTTCATCCTTCTCCACTTCTCAACTCCACTCCAGCTCCGACACACACCCCCTGTCATGCTGCACGCCTTCTTCCACCAATCATACAGAACTTCACAATCGCTCAAATCGGAAGTCAATCTGGATAGATAATCGGCCATTTTATTTTCAACACCAGGCAAATAGGAAACCATGAACCGATAATCTTGCAACACTTCAAGCTATTTGCAAATTCTGGTGGAAATACAGTCTAGGCCCTTTTTTAGGTCTCGCCTTGCTATCGCGTAAGCGACTGCAAAGCGAGACTAAAGAATACGGTTTTCAAAAGTGCTCCCAAAAAGCGGATTGCATGGCTAGCACGCGCACAATCACGCGCATCGTGCCGCCATGCAATCTGCCTTTTGGGAGCACTTCAAAGGGTCCGCTCCCCTGCCCCCAAGCGCGCGCGCGCGCCACGCTCCGCCGGGCTTGTTTTTCTTTTTTTTTTTAAACTTCATGCGCGAGGCGCGCGTGCGTCCAATGCTTGTTGATTCTGCGAACAGCTACGTGGAAACGAACAAAACACGATACATATTTAATATGTAGGTTGGAATGTGTACGCGCCTTAATCATGAATACCGTCCTATTTTCACGTCTCTAGTTAGGGCTAACTGCGTGATACCTTACTTCAGTCTAAGTGTGACGTCAGACGTCGCAGTAAAACGCGCTGCAAGGCTATTGTGTCGTCTTCTTACGGGCTGCGGAGGCTGGGAAGCTGACGAGCTGCCTGGACGTGCTAGGTTATTCGTGCAGCTCGTAGCTTTTCTTGAATCCAGGATGCCGCGTGTCTACATTGGCAGATTAAGCTACCAGGTTCGGGAGAAGGACATCCAGCGCTTCTTCGGCGGCTATGGCAGGCTCCTGGAGGTAGACATGAAGAACGGGTACATTGAGGGTAATGAAAGGAGACCCAACCACAGATTTGCTACCTCTTCGTTTTATTGTATATCCCCATAAAACGATCCTCGCGCCAGCCTTTGGGTTTTAAAGCTCTCATTTGGACATATTTCATCGGCGATAAGCTGAGTTGTGGGTGGCACATTGCGTGCCAGGACGAGAGACTTCTCAAACAGTTTTTCGATGTACATGTTGTAAATTTACAGTATGCACTGAGTAAGTTGAGTCGTCAAGATTTACAGTTACGTTTGTATGCTATAATGGCGCTTACCATCGTTGCACGGCGCAGAATTCCCCCCTCTAATGGTTTGATCGGGCCGTGGAGTGGTTCTATTGCAGCTGCATTGCGCATGAGCAGTAGCCGCCATCTTTGTTCTGGCTATATAAAAAAAAAAATCCCTCCCCGATGGCTGCCATGTTGTGGTCGGAAAACAAAATGGACGGCGCATGCATAGTTAGTGTGGTGGTATGCCTCTCGTGTGATGGGTGTTTGTCTTGGTTACACTTTAATAGCTTTCGTGCATCATATCGGTGTGAGCGCTCTAATGCTGCCGCTGTTGTGATACGTGTCCATGGATGACCTGTTGGTTGGGTTTAAATGTTGCTTGACATAGCAGTGTACAGGAACGGTTGTTTACCTGTACCTTGGTGTCTACGACAGGGTTTCAAATCTATGGAATGTGTGGCAATCTGGTGGGACAGTTCACGTGGCGCAAGTCACAAAATGGCGGCTTGTGTGAAAGGGCCTCCAGTGTCGGCGAGGACTGCCCTTTTTGTTTTTTCAAGTTCTGTAGAAAGGGGATGGTTAGTAGACCGACATAGGGCAGTCTTGCGGTCCTTCAGTGCTACGCAAAGCGGCATACTCATTCTGCCCCAAAACTTTGCAGTTATAGGCATGTACATTTCTGTGTATTTGTTTTGTGGAAGTGACAGTAGTTGCCGAAGAGTGAGCGTGTGCGTTGGGGGTGTGAAAACCGAAATGTTTTTGTATGGTTAGAAGAATCTGGTGCAGTTCTTTTCCGAATTAATTGAACTTGTACAACTGGAACATAGCCCGAGTAATATGTAAAGCCGTACTTCTGATGGAGCTCGCTGTGGAGAGGAGTCGTGCGGAGATAGTGTTGCATCAATCACATCGAACAATTCAGTTAGTGTTACATCAAGCAAAACAAATGTATACAACAGACAGAACAAATGTATACCGCACACGTATCCCCCCCACCAAACAATCACTTTTTATGGTCCCCTTATGTGTATGTATACGTTGTATCGCCAAGCTCATAAATGGCAATTTTCACACAAACTGACCTCAGGGACTTTACTTGTCAGAAGCGAGTCAGGGTAACATCTGCTCACGGGAGGACTCGAACGATGATACTTGGAGGTGGTTTGTGAAAACTATAAAGACGCTTCTGCTTTTCTCATGAGCATGTGGGGCTTTGTGACCTGGCGACTTCTAGACTGTTATGTTTAAACAATTAGCTGTTCCCGCTTAATGAGCAACGCACAGGTGCCCAACTTAACTGCCATCGGCTGTTTGAAATGACATGGGGATACACGCGGTTAGTCCATTCAACTCAGTGGAAGAAAAACACAAAGCCACCAGTACTCTTTAGTAAGTGTGTTTCGAGTTTGTTAATCGATTTATTTAAACTATTTTGTTTGTGATACTCAAACCTGCATCCGCCTTCTAGTCTCGCTGTCAATCATTGTCCTGGCTACACCAATTATGTGGGACAGGTAAAAGGTCGTACCTCATCGTTGGAGGGGCGGATCTTTGTAAGTGGGATACCAGATAGTGGCTTCTTCTTAGAAAAATGCACAGATGACGCATGCATACGAGATGTAACTGTTTCATATTGTTGTCTGATGCTCAATAAATATGTTCTCAAAAAAAAAAAAGTCTCCGACTCTGTCGGGGTGCTCTTTGGTATATCTGTAATGCTACAACAACGCTCCCTGAGTACCAGTACATGTATTAGAAGCTGCAGGGCTACGCTCATGGGCTCATGAGAATAGCACTCGGAGTACCTACTGTTCTGGTTAGGTATGCCTCACTAAATCCAGTGTGATTAGCCGAGGCACTCTTATCAGGATGATGCTTCTTTTAACTAGAGCCTGCCATGCCCCCCGGATCAGTTAAGGCCAGCCCCCAGTTTGAAGGTCTCTGCTCTACAGACACTTATGCCAACTTTGACACCCCCGCCAATCCTCAATAGCACAACGTTCAGAGGTTTCTGAAACCCGCCAAGGAATACTCCACAACAAACATGGATTACAAACCAAGGGGGTATATCTTCAAGCCCATTTTCACTGCTTTAGCGGCAGAATTTGGCCGAAAAGTGGCAAAATACTTATCTCACTATTTTCAAGGACACGCTGACGCGTGTTTCCTTGATGCAGTCGCCGTTTTTTCACCATTTTGCATGTCAGCGATGATTATCGCTAATGACATGCAAAATGGGCGTTCCCCACAAGGCCTGCTTCATTTACGTGGCAAACAGAACTTCCCACTATTAACAATGCAGCCCCAACGATGTAAAAAAACCGCGGTTATTGCATGAAGTTAACGTCTGGACCACACTCCCTATCAGCAAGCATCTCCTTTATCATCGCTGGATTTCAGGCGATGTTTCTAGTCTATCGCTGGAATTACATCGCCTGTTCGCAAGGCGTTGATAATACGCAGCTGACACAGCGATGTGATTCTGCAATAGACGGCGATAAACAGAAAAGCGCTAAGTGCGCTTAGCGATGTTTATCGCTCTTCCTCGATAATATGATCACAAGTTAGATGTGGAGAGAAAAAAATGACACTTGCATATCCAGATGTTCACTCCTCGTCCTATTGACGCAGCGCCACAGTCTTCAAATCTATTCCTTTGGGTGGCTGCTTGAATTGACTCTTCAGGTGCCCGTGCTATCCACACCCCTGTGGGAGTGGAGTGCCCTTCAGTTTATCTTGGTTATAGAGCATTATGTTCCTGCCTCAGCAGAATACTCCTCACGTTCAATATAATGCCTGTGTGACAAGCAGGTACTTAAACAAGCATTTGCAATGCAATAGGTCTCGCATTTACGCGGGTTTAAGCTATTGGCATTGTATATGACAATGCCTTTTATTTATGTTTTGAAAACCAAAACATAAATAAAGGGCATTGTCATGTACAATGCCAATAGCTCATACTGCATAAATGCGAGACCTATTGCGTTGCAAATGCTTGTCACAAAAGCATCTTGTAAGGGCTTGTGATCAGGACACACTGTGAACATCAAACCCCACAAGCGGCAGTGTTCTGGATCCGTTGGAGTTTCCTCTGCAGCTTGGTGGTGATGCCGGCGTACAGGGTGTTCCCGTAGTCCAAGCGGCTGGTGACGAGGGCGTGGGTGACGGTCTTCCTGGTGTCGGTGGGGATCCAGCGGAAGATCTTGCGGAGCATGCGGAGGGTGTTGAAACATGCCGAGGTCACCGAGTTCACCTGTCTGGTCATGGTGAGGGAAGAGTCCAGGATGAAGCCGAGGTTGCGCGCGTGGTCGGTGGGTTGGGGAGTGCTGCCTAGGGCGGGGAGCCACCAGGAGTCATCCCATGCGGTGGGAGTGGGGCCGAGGATGAGGACCTCCGTTTTGTCTGTGTTCAGTTTCAGACGGCTGTCTGTCATCCAGTTCGCCACTTCCTTCATTCCTTCATGTAGTCTGGTCCTAGCTCATGTGGGGTTGTTAGTGAGGGATAAGATGAGCTGGGTGTCGTCGGCGTATGATATAAGGTCGAGTCCGTGTTTGCGTGCGATGTTCGCCAGGGGGGTCATGTAGACGTTGAAGAGAGTGGGGCTGAGGGAGGATCCTTGAGGTACGCCGCAGATGATCTCCGTGGCTGTGGATCTGAAGGGGGGAAGGCGGACTCTCTGAGTCCTTCCGGAGAGGAAGGAGACGATCCATTCCAGGGCCTTGCTTCTGATGCCGGCGTTGCTGAGGCGGCGTATCAGGGTGCAGTGGCAGACCGTGTCGAAGGCTGCAGAGAGGTCCAGGAGTATGAGGGCCACGGTCTCTCCCTTGTCGGTCAGGGCTCTGATGTCGTCCGTTGCTGCGATCAGGGCGGTTTCGGTGCTGTGGTTGGCCCTGAAACCGAACTGTGTGGGGTCGAGGGAGTCGTTTGGTTTCCAGGGCGTTGGTGAGTTGAGCGTTGACGATTTTCTCAATCACTTTGGCGGGGAACGGCAGGAGAGAGATGGGCCGGAAGTTTTTGAGTTCGGTGGGGTGAGTTCGGTGGGGTCAAAGGATTATAGTCAGAAATAGATAAGTCACATATTACATGTCATACTTAAGAGCTGTATAATAATAAACAACATAAATAACAGTTGTAATCAAAAACAATATGAGAGAATCAGAGTGGCTATACTTATCTTGTTGTGAGCAGCTAACAAAAGAGGAAGGCAGCCCTGTGCATTGGATAGTTATACTTGTTCACGAACATTCTATAAGTTTATGATGTATTAAAGTTCTTTAAAGGGATGCATGTTTGGGCAGCAAATTCAAGAATATGCATAATGGTAGCCTCCGGTCTTGTAATGAAATATCACCCAACACATGTTAGATATTTTGGAAAATGTCAAATGAATGGAGAGCGGAAATTGGAGTTTGTTCTTCTTTGGTGGATGGGGTTGGATTCTGGAAAGGGTAATATACTTTATTGTAGTTGTGATTTTCTGTTTCCTTCTGGTGAAGTGTCTTCAATTATGCTGCTCTTATTATTGTACAACACTCCTCTCCCCAAAGCTGCAGAAGACAATCCGTGACACTGCTGCAACTATGCTGCAGAAAGATGTTCACAAGACGATGCAGATAGATGAGGGCATTTTTGGTTCCGCCTTCTCCCTTGCAACGTTTATTCCTGATACTGAAGGCATGGGAAATACTGAGTGTTAATGTCCATATGCATATCAAATAATAGGTAATCCTGAATACGGACAAATTGTATTACTGTCTATGTCTGAGCATTTTTTCCTTTTTTTAGAACTCTAATACCCTTACCTGATGGCAATAATAATATGTAGCAACAAATTGCAAAAGGATGGGTTGTTAGAAATGAAATATTACTGCCATATTGCCTATGCTTTGTTCTGTGTTAAGTTAGCATTCATGGAACCATTTCTTTTTCAGCCGCCATTTTATATCATGATCGAAACTTGTTGCTGCTTTCGTTTGGAAAAGCTGTGCCAATGCATTTGTGTCTCCAAGGTCAGGCCTCGCTGAAAGCATGAGAAAGTTGCTCATTAGAATATAACTTTCCCTCTAGATAGAGGTTTGTTCCCAGTATTCCAGCTGCGGGTACAGGCAGAATGACCTTGCCAGAGAGATAGTGTGTGCCCCCTTTGTTTAAGCTGTCTACCTGTGGAAAGTTACTAGGTGGGCATGTTCCTGTCTAGTTGCGGAATTTATAATTGTTACCTGTAAGCTTGTGAGAGTGAGTCCCTCGGCAGTCATCTTAGGAGGCTGGTCAGACTGGGCTCCGCTGCAGCGCAGTACTAATAAATAATTTGGTTTGTATTCGCTACTGTCTGACCCACTCTTCCTTTGTGTGGAAGGCCTAGAGGTGGTCGCAAGTGACCAGGGTGGCCCTAATCGGGTCACTTCCTTCGAACTCTTATCACTCAAACTGCATTCACAACAATCACAAACCATCCTTTCAATGGAGATATCCATCCCAGGCCACCAGTACGCACACCTGAGGTGCTCCTTAGTTTTACTAATACCTTGGTGACCCTCATGAGCTAGGCAAATCAAATGCTCTCTGACACCAACTGGGGTAATCGATCTTCCACCTCTCATCAACAATCCATTCTAGACTGACAACTCATCGCAAACTTTAGAAAACCTCTCAGTTTTTCTCCAGGCACTATCACCTGACATAACATTCTTGAGCATGTCTATCACTATTTCATCCTTCTCCACTTCTCAACTCCACTCCAGCTCCGACACACACCCCCTGTCATGCTGCACGCCTTCTTCCACCAATCATACAGAACTTCACAATCGCTCAAATCGGAAGTCAATCTGGATAGATAATCGGCCATTTTATTTTCAACACCAGGCAAATAGGAAACCATGAACCGATAATCTTGCAACACTTCAAGCTATTTGCAAATTCTGGTGGAAATACAGTCTAGGCCCTTTTTTAGGTCTCGCCTTGCTATCGCGTAAGCGACTGCAAAGCGAGACTAAAGAATACGGTTTTCAAAAGTGCTCCCAAAAAGCGGATTGCATGGCTAGCACGCGCACAATCACACGCATCGTGCCGCCATGCAATCTGCCTTTTGGGAGCACTTCAAAGGGTCCGCTCCCCTGCCCCCAAGCGCGCGCGCGCGCCACGCTCCGCCGGGCTTGTTTTTCTTTTTTTTTTTAAACTTCATGCGCGAGGCGCGCGTGCGTCCAATGCTTGTTGATTCTGCGAACAGCTACGTGGAAACGAACAAAACACGATACATATTTAATATGTAGGTTGGAATGTGTACGCGCCTTAATCATGAAGACCGTCCTATTTTCACGTCTCTAGTTAGGGCTAACTGCGTGATACCTTACTTCAGTCTAAGTGTGACGTCAGACGTCGCAGTAAAACGCGCTGCAAGGCTATTGTGTCGTCTTCTTACGGGCTGCGGAGGCTGGGAAGCTGACGAGCTGCCTGGACGTGCTAGGTTATTCGTGCAGCTCGTAGCTTTTCTTGAATCCAGGATGCCGCGTGTCTACATTGGCAGATTAAGCTACCAGGTTCGGGAGAAGGACATCCAGCGCTTCTTCGGCGGCTATGGCAGGCTCCTGGAGGTAGACATGAAGAACGGGTACATTGAGGGTAATGAAAGGAGACCCAACCACAGATTTGCTACCTCTTCGTTTTATTGTATATCCCCATAAAACGATCCTCGCGCCAGCCTTTGGGTTTTAAAGCTCTCATTTGGACATATTTCATCGGCGATAAGCTGAGTTGTGGGTGGCACATTGCGTGCCAGGACGAGAGACTTCTCATTTTCGATGTACATGTTGTAAATTTACAGTATGCACTGAGTAAGTTGAGTCGTCAAGATTTACAGTTACGTTTGTATGCTATAATGGCGCTTACCATCGTTGCACGGCGCAGAATTCCCCCCTCTAATGGTTTGATCGGGCCGTGGAGTGGTTCTATTGCAGCTGCATTGCGCATGAGCAGTAGCCGCCATCTTTGTTCTGGCTATATAAAAAAAAAAATCCCTCCCCGATGGCTGCCATGTTGTGGTCGGAAAACAAAATGGACGGCGCATGCATAGTTAGTGTGGTGGTATGCCTCTCGTGTGATGGGTGTTTGTCTTGGTTACACTTTAATAGCTTTCGTGCATCATATCGGTGTGAGCGCTCTAATGCTGCCGCTGTTGTGATACGTGTCCATGGATGACCTGTTGGTTGGGTTTAAATGTTGCTTGACATAGCAGTGTACAGGAACGGTTGTTTACCTGTACCTTGGTGTCTACGATAGGCCTGGGCAAAAATTTCGTTCCGTTCGCGGAAATTGCGATAATTTGGCATTTTTGCGTTCCGCGGAGAGCGCGAAAATGTCAAAAATTCCGGTTTCCGCAGCTTGGCGATAATTTGTTTCTTGCTCGCGCTGTAAAATGATACATTCTCGCGCGCGCGCGATCGCCTTACCTGAATCCCTGCGTTCGCCGACAAGTTTTCTTGATCCGGTCGCGTTCTCCATGAGATGTTGTATTGTTTTTAGCCATTTGCGCTGTCTCGCGACAGTTCGCGCCCGCAGTGACGTCATGCGTCGCGCGATCACGTCTTTCTTCTCGCGATCATGCACCGCGAGAACAACTCAAAACAAGATGGCCGCGCCCGCAAGCAACCACATGGGTAAGTTGGCGACCCGCAACCATGCAGAAAATCTCGCGAACATGCCGGAAAAAAACTTCCGCATCTTCGCGATATTTCTGCTTGTTTGCGATAATTTTAAACATTCTCGCGATAATTTGCGAAGGTTAATTCCGCAAATTCCGCCCACCCCTAGTCTACGACAGGGTTTCAAATCTATGGAATGTGTGGCAATCTGGTGGGACAGTTCACGTGGCGCAAGTCACAAAATGGCGGCTTGTGTGAAAGGGCCTCCAGTGTCGGCGAGGACTGCCCTTTTTGTTTTTTCAAGTTCTGTAGAAAGGGGATGGTTAGTAGACCGACATAGGGCAGTCTTGCGGTCCTTCAGTGCTACGCAAAGCGGCATACTCATTCTGCCCCAAAACTTTGCAGTTATAGGCATGTACATTTCTGTGTATTTGTTTTGTGGAAGTGACAGTAGTTGCCGAAGAGTGAGCGTGTGCGTTGGGGGTGTGAAAACCGAAATGTTTTTGTATGGTTAGAAGAATCTGGTGCAGTTCTTTTCCGAATTAATTGAACTTGTACAACTGGAACATAGCCCGAGTAATATGTAAAGCCGTACTTCTGATGGAGCTCGCTGTGGAGAGGAGTCGTGCGGAGATAGTGTTGCATCAATCACATCGAACAATTCAGTTAGTGTTACATCAAGCAAAACAAATGTATACAACAGACAGAACAAATGTATACCGCACACGTATCCCCCCCACCAAACAATCACTTTTTATGGTCCCCTTATGTGTATGTATACGTTGTATCGCCAAGCTCATAAATGGCAATTTTCACACAAACTGACCTCAGGGACTTTACTTGTCAGAAGCGAGTCAGGGTAACATCTGCTCACGGGAGGACTCGAACGATGATACTTGGAGGTGGTTTGTGAAAACTATAAAGACGCTTCTGCTTTTCTCATGAGCATGTGGGGCTTTGTGACCTGGCGACTTCTAGACTGTTATGTTTAAACAATTAGCTGTTCCCGCTTAATGAGCAACGCACAGGTGCCCAACTTAACTGCCATCGGCTGTTTGAAATGACATGGGGATACACGCGGTTAGTCCATTCAACTCAGTGGAAGAAAAACACAAAGCCACCAGTACTCTTTAGTAAGTGTGTTTCGAGTTTGTTAATCGATTTATTTAAACTATTTTGTTTGTGATACTCAAACCTGCATCCGCCTTCTAGTCTCGCTGTCAATCATTGTCCTGGCTACACCAATTATGTGGGACAGGTAAAAGGTCGTACCTCATCGTTGGAGGGGCGGATCTTTGTAAGTGGGATACCAGATAGTGGCTTCTTCTTAGAAAAATGCACAGATGACGCATGCATACGAGATGTAACTGTTTCATATTGTTGTCTGATGCTCAATAAATATGTTCTCAAAAAAAAAAAAGTCTCCGACTCTGTCGGGGTGCTCTTTGGTATATCTGTAATGCTACAACAACGCTCCCTGAGTACCAGTACATGTATTAGAAGCTGCAGGGCTACGCTCATGGGCTCATGAGAATAGCACTCGGAGTACCTACTGTTCTGGTTAGGTATGCCTCACTAAATCCAGTGTGATTAGCCGAGGCACTCTTATCAGGATGATGCTTCTTTTAACTAGAGCCTGCCATGCCCCCCGGATCAGTTAAGGCCAGCCCCCAGTTTGAAGGTCTCTGCTCTACAGACACTTATGCCAACTTTGACACCCCCGCCAATCCTCAATAGCACAACGTTCAGAGGTTTCTGAAACCCGCCAAGGAATACTCCACAACAAACATGGATTACAAACCAAGGGGGTATATCTTCAAGCCCATTTTCACTGCTTTAGCGGCAGAATTTGGCCGAAAAGTGGCAAAATACTTATCTCACTATTTTCAAGGACACGCTGACGCGTGTTTCCTTGATGCAGTCGCCGTTTTTTCACCATTTTGCATGTCAGCGATGATTATCGCTAATGACATGCAAAATGGGCGTTCCCCACAAGGCCTGCTTCATTTACGTGGCAAACAGAACTTCCCACTATTAACAATGCAGCCCCAACGATGTAAAAAAACCGCGGTTATTGCATGAAGTTAACGTCTGGACCACACTCCCTATCAGCAAGCATCTCCTTTATCATCGCTGGATTTCAGGCGATGTTTCTAGTCTATCGCTGGAATTACATCGCCTGTTCGCAAGGCGTTGATAATACGCAGCTGACACAGCGATGTGATTCTGCAATAGACGGCGATAAACAGAAAAGCGCTAAGTGCGCTTAGCGATGTTTATCGCTCTTCCTCGATAATATGATCACAAGTTAGATGTGGAGAGAAAAAAATGACACTTGCATATCCAGATGTTCACTCCTCGTCCTATTGACGCAGCGCCACAGTCTTCAAATCTATTCCTTTGGGTGGCTGCTTGAATTGACTCTTCAGGTGCCCGTGCTATCCACACCCCTGTGGGAGTGGAGTGCCCTTCAGTTTATCTTGGTTATAGAGCATTATGTTCCTGCCTCAGCAGAATACTCCTCACGTTCAATATAATGCCTGTGTGACAAGCAGGTACTTAAACAAGCATTTGCAATGCAATAGGTCTCGCATTTACGCGGGTTTAAGCTATTGGCATTGTATATGACAATGCCTTTTATTTATGTTTTGAAAACCAAAACATAAATAAAGGGCATTGTCATGTACAATGCCAATAGCTCATACTGCATAAATGCGAGACCTATTGCGTTGCAAATGCTTGTCACAAAAGCATCTTGTAAGGGCTTGTGATCAGGACACACTGTGAACATCAAACCCCACAAGAACTGTCTAAATTTTCGAATGACCCAAAAAACCACAAGAGCCTCTCTCTCGATTGTGAATATCACGTCTCAGCACCCCTCAATGATCTGGGTGCAAACAGAAAGGTAACTTCCTGCTTACACTGCCTCTGCTTCATGACAGCTCCAAACCCTTCTCACTAGTATCTGTGCATAGAACACAAGGCATTCCTGGTATAAAACTCTTAAAGCATTGGCTTGACCCTAAAGTGACCTTGAGGTAAACAAACTCTTTATTACATTCCTCTGATCACTCAAAAGGTACGTCTTTCTTGAGCAACTCTCTCAACCCTGTTGTCCAACTTGCCATATTAGGAATAAAGCGAGCATAAAATTCAACCATACCCAAAAAAGTTTGAACTTCCTCTGTCTTGGATGGTGTGGACAACTCAGCAATGACACAAACTAGTTCAGGTTTGGGTTTAACCCCCTTGCCAGAAATGACAAGACCCAAATAGGTGATCTGTGGCAATCCAAACTTACACTTACCCAGTTTCAAGGTAATGCCTCTATGCTCAAAGATATGTAACACATCCTTAACTTTGTTAACGTGATCTAATGAACTGTCACCAAATATTAACACGTCATCTTGGAAGAACTTAACTCCATCCAAATCTCTAAGCAAACACAACATCAGTCTCTGAAAAGACTGACGCAGCCAAGCTCAGTCCAAAAGGCATGCGATTAAATCAAAAAACACTGAAAGGTGTATTAAAAGAGGTAAGATTTTTTTGTGTAATCACTCAACCTGACCCGGTGGTAAGCAGACGTCAATCTCAGGGTGGTGAAATTCTTTGCATTTCCCACCAAAGTAACTATCTCCTGAATGTTTGGCAGAGGGAATTTATCTTCAATAACAGCTTTGTTGAGATGACTCAAATCCACACAAAGACGGATCTTGCATGAGCTTTTGGTCACCACTACAATGGGAGCCACCTGTTCTGAGGCCTTAACTGGATCAATAATTCCCTTACTCTCCAGTCTTTTCAATTCCTCCTTTACCGCACTCTGGAGACTCAAAGGTACTCTTCTGACCTTGCACACATAGGGGTCGCCCCATCCTTGATTTCTATATGATAGACATAAACTTTCCCACAGCCAACTTTATTAGAGAACACCGCAGGAAATTCACTCTGGAGCCTCTTAGCCAAACTATCCACCTTTCTGACTTGAACCGGAGGATCAAGATTGGGATCTAGAAAGATCTCCAACATCTTCAGTTGCTGCCAGCTCAAAATAGAATCTCCTTTCACAGGCACATACAACTTCCCCTTTGTTCGGTAACCCTGAAACTCAAAACCAGCCTCAAAGTACCCGACCAACTCAATAGGCTTTCCACCATAACTGCATGACGTGACATTCAGTGCCATCAGTGAGTCTTTATCCTTGAAAATCCTCTCAAAATCCCCATCAGATATGAGGGACAGTCTTGCGCTTGAATCCATCATCATCATGACATCCATCCCATTCACAATAACCACATCCGAGGGATGCGAGCATGCTATCCCGTGCAAATCATTTAAATTGACATCTGAAATTTGTAACAAAATCTCTTGCTCCAACTAACTTACGACATTCACTTTCTCTTTAATGATATACGGGGACTTGCAACACTTAGCGCAATGCCCTTTTTTCCCACACACGCAGCACATCACTTGCACAGCAGGACAATTTTTAGAATTTGCATAGTGATTCGGGTTGCCACACCTGTAGCAACACGCTTTTGGCCTGGAAATAACACTAGGACGACCTTTGGCGGATGCAACAACATTAACACCAGACACTTGCCCTTTAGCCTCATTCTTATACTTCTGCAACTCCTGTATGCACTCCATGGAATGTTCAACCTGTTCAGCAATGGTGAGCACCTCGGTAAGATTGGGATCATTTTTACCCCACAATTCCTCTCTAACTTTATCACTCTTAACCTCCAACAGGAACTGATCACAAATCATTTCCTCCATGTTTTCACGAAAGTTGAAAAGTGGGGCAAGTTTTCTGAGTGCTGTCACTAAGTCTTCAACAGACTCTCTATCATTTTGCTTTTTTTTGCCGAAATAGAATCTTTGTAAAATTATAGAAACTCTTAGTAGGTAATGTTTGTCGATTTTTTTTTAAAGCTGATTCAAATTCACTCAACCCATCACCATCCCCATTTCCGACCAATTCAGGTAAGTTCTCATAGACCCCTTGACCCACAGCACCCAAACATTGAACTAGCAAAGATGTTTTCATCTCGGAAGACAAATTAGGTCCAGTAACCTTTACATATTTGAGAAACACTTTTTTCCAGGCCTGGGCATTGTTCGCAGAGTTTCGGTTTGCGAAACTCCCCAAACTGACAAATAAACTCTGCGGAGTTTGGCTAGTGGTGGAGTGCAGTGTGAACTGCCATTCACTGTGTTTTTTCTGCTGCTCGGGTAGATTCTAGCCAAGCAGCAGCTCGCGAGCGTGATCGGGGAAAAAACTCCTCTGCACTACCCGGAGCACAGTTTTCTGCACTTCTCGAGCTCCGCGGAGCAGGGAGTGCAGAAAATTCCACAAATTCCGTGAATGGAGCAGAGTTCACCGCCCAGGCCCACTTCTTTCCACTTTGACCACAATAATAGTGGATCGCCAGAAGAGGAGAGAAAGAAAGGAGGAGGTGAAATGTGTTGCATGGTAATACCTAAATTGTACAGAAACCAAAAACAACACCCGAGCTGGCGTCCGAATCCTCCTGCAAGGAAAACAAGAGATAGTATGGAAAAAGAGGAACAAGGATGAGGAAAAGAACAAAATGTTAAAAAGAAAGGGAGAAAATTAAAGGGCAAGAAAATAATAATAAGAACAAGAGCAGCAAATAGTGAAAACACAAATATTTTTTGGGGGGAACAAGTTGAAAAAGATCCAAAGAATAGTTGAGAGCTGATTCAGAGTTAGGACATTAGTCCTATGTCCATTTCCATGAGAACAAATTAGAATAAGGAGGACAGAAAGTAGCATCATCCTTCACGGTTGTGAAAATCAGGCAGCAACCAGACAGAGGACGAAGATTGAAGACCAGCGAAATCAAAGGAGCACATAGGAAGTGAAGTGGTAGAATTTGTGCGCATGACAGTGGACGAGAGAAGGTGGAAACATAATGCAGCAGGGACACATACTTTGTTGAAAGTGTAAGGACTTGTGTTTGTGCTGCACCGCACTCATGTTAACAAGCAGGATGAGCCTGTGCAGTGGAGCGCTCGTGCTCATGAACAGTAGGCTCGAGGAAAACAGCTCGAGGAGCTCGAGATAAGCAGCTTGTAATATAAAAAAAAGTAGCAATTACCAGGGCGAAAAGAAAAGACGGGTGAAAATCACCAAATTCTAAGTACTGCTCAGCAGAATAACTTAATATAGGAGTCAGCCACCCCGCTTCGGGTTGAGTGTAGGCACAAAATATAAAACAAGCAGTCAATATAGAGTTCAAAAATTGAGAAATGTAGCAAAAAATTTTCATAAGGCACATAAGAGTATGGGAAATATTTGAAAGTCACAGAATGATGACGTTGAGAACCAAATTCCTCACAAACAAGTTACCAGGTGCTGAAGTTTCCTCAGGCAAGCGTAGGATTGAAGAGCCAATCGTCCCCAGTGTGAAGTTCTTCATCAGTAAATCCAAGAGCCCACGACCGACTAGCTATAGTGTCTAACTCGATCTCCTACTCACAAACTGAGAAACCAATGATTAGACAACCCAGAACACAACACTCCTGGATCTCTCCAGAATCGCGGTAACAAGACACACCTTTTGGCTCACACACTCGTGCTTGTCCACAGTGAGATCTGACAGACACGAGGATAGTTAAATATTTATTTTAACTAATGTACTCTAAAATGCAGTATGCGTGCCCCAACCAGCAGCAAAATGCATAATATCAATACAGTTTGCATTGCAGCAAGGCCATATATCATCAAGGGAGATGTCATTTTACAAAGACAGTGGGTAAAGGTCTCTAAGGCTTACCCACCCTCGCCTTGGTAAGCAGAAGTATTATGATATAATAGAAGATCTCCGGGCTTTGTCAGCAGACCCCATAAATCAGGCCATAGATTGCATTTCTACATCACGGTTGTGTCTTGCTCTTCTTCTGGGAAAAGTCCCTCTCCAAGTGTCTGTTACCTAAACATGAATCCCCATAATATCAAAGTACGAGCTTCCAGCAAAAACAGCTGCATTGGTATGTTTTGAGTGAGTGCTAGGGCCTGACCAGAACTGAATAACAAGAGTCAGTGTTTATCGACCTTGCTCACAATGTTCAGACTAAACTCCAGGAACAGGCAGAGAACGAGCAGAGCAGAGAGTTCTCATGTGGCAGGTATAAACAGAGCTTTGTAAAAAATAAGACATGGAGTGTCAAGCGCAAAAGCAGCATCATGGCTACTGGGCTCATGCTAACATAAAGATGTCGACAATGACTCTAGCAACCACATGACACCCACCCCTTGGCCAGGTTGTAGTGCATAGACAAACAGGTCTCAAAGATAAGCAGCGCCACATTGCCGTATATTCCATCCAAATAGAGTCAATCAGAAAGGACAAATAAAAAACATTAAAAAGAAATATATATATATGTAGTCTAGTGAGAAAAATCCAAAAGATTGCGTGCACCACGGAATGCAAGGTGATCCAAAAGGACATCATTGTCGGTAAGAGAAAAGAGAGATGCCATCCAATTCAGCAGAGCGAATGCACATTCATGTTCTTCGTAATCCAGTGCATCAAGCAGCAGAACAGGGCAACTTGCGTGATATTCAATTAAACTCTCCTGCAAGAGGCGCTGGGCAGCCTCACAGGTATACCAGCATGTTAACACTCCAAGTGCAGTCGCTCACACCATACAGGCACCATCAGAACAGATCTGGTCATGGGTCAGCGCTTGATGTTGTGGAGAGGCATATATCCAAGGCCCAATAGAAAGGGCACCGTTAGCAGTGGAACAAAGGTTGCACGCAAGTGAAGTAAGCGAAGAGAAAGGTAAGCCCATAGCGTACACTCAGCATAGCCAGGGGCAAGCATCCAAAAGTTGTTGCATTTGTTCACAGTATAGTCACCATGCTCCTGGTCTGTGCAAAACCACAGGATGTGCATCCATTGTGTAACAGGAGCAGAAGTACCAGCACTCCACACGCCAGCAAGAGAATACGTGGAAAACCACCAAAGGCGCTGAAAAAAATAGAATGAATAAAGGCCAGTATTACTCTAAAAATCATCTGAAAAGATTAAACAAGGCCAGAGCCCACAAGCTTAAAAAAATGTGCAAGGCCTTCGGTATCAGATGCATTAAACATTTGGTGAATCAGTTCCCCAAAATGTAGTGGGAGATTCGTTTTCAGAAGTGACCGAATCTCACTAGATGTTCTAGCCACCTGCAATTCGAAGGTCTCTTAAGCCGAAGTGAGAGTGACTTCTTGTTGAAACAATAGCACTTTGAGTCTGCTTAGTTTATTGAAGTCTGTATTCAAAGTGGGAATTGAAGGCCACAGCGAGCTATCTGCCATCCCATGCGGGGGCGGAAAAAGAACATTGCTGCAATAAGTTACTCTTTCGGAAAACGTTACTATATACTGAATCCCTGCCCATAACCTGCAGCAGTTGTGGTTGTGGTTGTTTTGGATAAGATAACTACCATTAGAAAGCAATGTAAGCATGGGAATTATTGACAGGCCTAGTGTTCCTTTTAGAAAACAGGCCAAATTGGGCACTGATACATTGCAAACGGCACAAAGCTGAACTTGTGTACAGACTAATGCGTATCCCACAGTAGAATCACAGTCCTCCCAGAAACAGCAAAATAGTAAAGAACAAATTTCATGCAGAAAGATACTACCCAGGGATTCAAATCTTCCGATAAGGTAATGTTTCATACATGCACTAAAATGAAGGAGTGAAATGGGCGAAGAAATAACCCCAT
Organism: Triturus cristatus; assembly: GCF_964204655.1. Lineage (NCBI taxonomy): Eukaryota > Metazoa > Chordata > Amphibia > Caudata > Salamandridae > Triturus > Triturus cristatus. The sequence goes on from NC_140595.1 coordinate 716,711,926, forward strand.
GTATTAACCATACAGAGGAATCGGTCTCTGCTATTAAGAATGGCAGTTGTTGTAACTTCTCAATATTTAGCAAGGTGAATGTAGAATCTTTCATTGACATAAGCATTTGTTTATCTGTCAAATTAAAAGGCAAAAGCAGGGCAGTTGTGTTCAAATAATCCCAAGGTACTTTCCCATTTTTCATTGTTTGTAAAGTCCAGCCAAATTGCATTACAGAAAGCAAATGATTTTGACCATGATACAAAACAGACACATCATTCTGCACAATGGCAAAACCAGATGAAACAATATTGTCCAAAGTGTAAATACGAGAAGACAAAGTATTAATGATGTTGTCTAACACATCCAAAAGTATACGCATATTGTCTTGATCTACTTGACGCAACCTGAAAGCTACGTCCATTTGGGACAGTTTCCAGATTTAATTATATGCTGCATAAGCAAAACGTTTCAGACGAGGAGACCTGGGACCTAAGAGGAAATCTGCCAGATCAATGTTTTTATTTAAACGTGAGAGATGTTGTTTCACAGATGATAACGATGACTGTCCCAACCACTGTTGACACAATTTACCCATAGAATATGTAGTAACTGTATGTGTTTGTTGAAAGTGAGGGTCAGGTCTACTAACCATAAAACCCCTATAGAATTTTCAAAAACGCAACTGGCAAGCATTAGTATTGAGCGGACATACTAACCATCCCAAGGGAGTAAAAATGGAAGAATTAAAGTTACCATTGCGTAGAATAATGTGTAAGTCCTCCAGAGAATAATTTGTATATTTCTGCATGTCGTTATAAGTCGCTAATGACGGGAATGAAAGAGAATTAAAAAAATGTGAAGTAGCCAAACCAAAACATGTAGTTTGCTGCACAATCTGATTCAGGAACAACAGCTGTGAGGGTATCAATCATGCACAATGCAATGATTCAGTCCCCTGTACCTGCCAATTTTTGGTACCCCATATTGATTTCAAATCAATTCTGTCTTTCCAATAATCATAACCTTTTAAGGATAAATCGGTTATCAAAGTCGAAGAATATACCAATTTTGTATGTGTCAGCATACATTTTTTGTGTGTTTGTGCACTCAGTTTATACTAATAGGATCTCGAGTCAGATAGATCATAGCCAGAAAAGTAGACAAACATATTTTTCTGTGTTTGAGAACTACCTTGAACTGGGGCAGGACAATGTTTCCATTGCTTATAATTAACCTGATTACGGACTGTGTTTGACTTATGTACAAAGTGATGCCCATAATGTTGAAAATAGAATAAATCAGCATAATTGGCAGAATTCAAATACAAATTCTAAGTTTCAAAAGCAGTGTAATATTTTAAATCTGAAAATAACAAATGTACGGCATTAACATCCCAAAGGTCGGAGTGCAGTCCAGGTGTGATGATGTCACCTAATGAGACACGAAATACGTATGGCATTCGAATCGTCTCTGTTGGGTCGTATACCCCAAACAATGCCATATATTACTGGCACAGCAGAAATGTTAAAGTGGGATTGATCCCTTTTCATCACATGAGATGAGGTGAGTGGGGCCAAAACACCATCAACCAAAAGTACACCAGAGGATTGAGGTAAGTAATGACCATTAATCAAAAGGAAAAAGACAGTCACAAATCCAATCCACATGAAGAGAGAGACCAATGTTATTACCAACCAAATGTAGGTCCAAGGAGGAACCAGGGGGCATATTATCAAGGATGGCGTTAAAATTATCGTCGGTTTAGTGGCAGAAAACTGCCACTAAAGCGGCGATAATGGGCTTGATAATATGCCTTGGAGAATTCCAATAGAAGCCCATGTTCACACCAGAACATGTACTTCTATTGGAATTCTCAAGGGCATATTATCAAGCCCATTATCTCCGCTTTTGCGGCAGTTTTCTGCCGCTAAACCGGCGATAATTTTTAACGCCATTCTTGATAATATGCCCCCAGATTTGTTCTGCGAAACCAGGAAAAGAATATAGAAAATTTACTGGGGGGTTTCTCCGTAGTAGAATTTGATGAAGAGGATGATGAAGAAAAATTGTCTCTGTCCATGTAATAACCAACAGTTCCCAGTCGATACACAGGGGGTCGATCAGCATTAAAAGATGATTGGAGTGCATGTATGGGAATGGCCGCCGAAAGCTCTATTCGCAGCGAGACTTGATTTCGCAGTGTAGTCATTGAAGCTGTTGACAAAACAGGCAGCCCATCAATTGAGGTTTAGTCATCGTCGAAGACCTCACAGGAAGTGGAACATCTCTAAGCGGGAAGGGTTTAGACATACTATTCGCTATCCACCAAATGGTGCAGTTTGACATGTTTAATGAAAATGTAGCAATTTTCCTTGCGTCCAGGTAGTGGAGGCAAAATCACAGTTCGGATGCCCTTTAATCCAAGAACAGGGACTGGTGCCCAGTAGGAAAGACCAAAGACTTTTTTGTTCTCTATCTTCTCCCAGACCAGATCTCCAACTTCAGTAAGCCATCCTGTGACTGGGATCAGCACCGCTGGGTCTTCAGACGAGTGCAACTCAGCTTTCGCAAGAGTGTCTCAAGTCTTTTGTAGATCCTGTAACATAGCACAATGGTTATCTACATCAAATGTTGCGGTAGCCACCACAATGTCTAGACCATCAGGGTCTGGCACAAACATTTTGATGCCAAAGAGCATTTCTTTTGGGGTCCTCCAACCCAGAGATCTTCTTGGGAGATTATTTAATGCACGTTAAACTCCATATAAATGAGTCAGCCAACCCCTGCCAGTACCTAAGACACTAGCTGTCGAAGATTGCTTTAAGTCACGGTTCATTCGCTCCACTATGGAATTGCCATCAGGCCTGCATGGAGATAAAAATTGCTTGGACAATGGCAGGATCAGCCTCTCTATTCAGCCACGTTTCTGTTAGGAATAGCACGTCAGGGCTCTCTTCTTCCAATAGTAGGTGGATTTATGTTGAGTGCTAAGGGATTGATCGACCATTAAGTAAAAACATTTCGAGAGCCTTCTTGAGTGGTATAAATACTGGGGTTTTGAGAGCAGGACAGAATTTAAAAGGACAGAGGAGGCAGGGACTGATAGTGCTGTCAGGCATCATTGAGTGACGGCACTTACTTCTCATTGCTCCTCTATAGTGGCTAAGCTGATCAGCGGTGTAAATATGCTTTTCGCTTGTCGAACGGGCAGGGATTCTGGCCCCTGGTCCCGGTCGGGCGTGGGCAGGCGCGGACGGGTTTGCCTTAGGCGCACCTGCTGAGCATGTCCACTGCACTGTCGCGTCATCGGCCCCCTTTGCGGCCAAGCATGCCTGCCAGGATCCAGAGCCTAGAGCGCTGACCTGTATCTAAAGTCCTTTATATTGAATTAACAATGCCCTGGAGCTATAACACAGCTCCCTTCAGTGCAAATAGCAGTTTTAAAGTGCAACGTAGTAAAATACAGACAACACAGTTTAAAAGCATAAAAACAAGTCTTAAGTCTAACACTGCTCGTATCTACATTAAGCGCAGCTGCACGGTCGTGTCATCAGCCCCTTTTGAGGCTGAGCGTGCGTGTCAGTGTCCCGAGCCTAGAGCGCTGACCTGTATCTAAAGTCCCGTATATTGAATTAACAACCCCCCAGAGCTATAACATAGCTCCTTCAGGGGGAACCACCTTTACAACGCAACTTTTACAACGCTATGCTATTACAACGCATTTTTTACAACGCAAAAACTTTTACAACGCATGCTTTTACAACGCATGCTATTATATGGTAAGTACTTTTACAACGCATATACCTTTACAACGCATTATTTGAAAATGCCTTTACAACGCATGCATTTACAACGCAAGATGTTATATGGTAAGTACTTTTACAACGCATATACTATTACAACGCATTTTTTAATGTTGGTATTTTAATTAAAATAAATATATATCGTATAAATATTTTTTTTTTTTTAAATTGTAATAGAAAAAAAGTGAGTAGTTTATCAAAATATTAATACTTGAGTATTTTGTCTAGTAGAAATGTTTTGTTGGATAGTTAAATTAATACTTGAGTATTTCAATATTAATACTTGAGTATTTTGTCTAGTAGGAATGTTTTGTTGGATAGTTAAATTAATACTTGAGTATTTTAATATTAATTCTTGATACTTAATACTTGAGTATTTTGTCTACTAGAAATGTTTTGTTGGATAGTTAAATTAATACTTGAGTATTTCTCAAAATAGAATGAGTTTTTTTATATTTAATTTTATAAATAATTGAGAATTATTCTAAATTGAAAGAGTATTTAATATTTTATTTAAAATAAATAAGAGTGAGTAACTAAATTTTAATAATAGAGTATTTTTAAAATATTAAAGTGTATTTCTTAAATTAATTTAGTTCATTGGTTTTTTCAAATTAAGAAACAGCATATTTTAAATTTAATTTATTTAAAGTTTGTGAGTACTTTTTAAAAATATTAATAATACAGTATCTATCAAAAATTTAAGTAATCAGATATGTAAATACTAGAGTATTTATAAGTTCCAAAAATACAGAACATTTTTTTTAAAAAAAGGAAGAGTACTTTTGGATTATTTATTATAAAAATTAGATAAATTTATTAAAAAAAATAAAAAATATAATAATAGTTGAAATATTAAAAGAGTAATAAAAAATGCATTTTAAAAACAATAATAGTTTAAAAAAAATAAAAGAAAATAATTACTTACTTTTTAAAAAAAATTCCCACGCTTTTCCATTGAAGTCTATGAGCGTCTTTGTCCTTTATTTATTTTGGCAGCATCAGAATATACAACCCGCGGAACAAGAAAAGAAGGATCAGAAAGTGAAGAAAGAGAAAGTTTTGAAGGGAAAAGACAATAGAGTCGAGGTAAGGAACATATTTAGTAAATTAACATTTAATTAGTTACAATTTTGAAGTTTAAATAACTATTTAAAAAATAATGACAGCAAACAATTTTTGTTTTCACATTTTTTATTTATAGAAAAATTTTGAAAAAATAAACCATATTTTTAATGAATTTTGCAATGTAAGTAACATTTTTAAAACAAAATATAAATATTTTATTTACATTTATAAACATTTATTTACAGATTAGTTAAATAAAGTAGTCCGCTATAAATTTAGATGCACGCGATGACGTAATGACGTGAGCGTCGACGTAATACGCCATTTTGCAGAGCATCGGAGGAGGAAGCAGCAGGAAGCTGATCTGCGGCCAGGTAGGAAATATTTTCATTTGTAATTGTAGAATAAACCTTTAAAAGGGATACATATATAGTGAGGAAAGAATAAGGGGAGGTTGCGGGAAAACTAATTGATTACTTAATTGTTTTTAAACATGTCCACATTAATGTCATTAATGTATGCCTATGTCGGGTCGCTAAAAGTTATTTATTTAGTTTAAAAAAGTATGTAACTGTTAAAAAATTATAAGTTACTGTTCAGAAAGTTGATTTGTTTATTTAGGAAGTAACAAAAGTAATGTCGATCTTCATTTCTAAGTGCAAAAAAGTTGCGTACTTTTAAATTTTGAAAAATAACGATTGTTATAAAAATGATGATTAAGCTGCAAAGTACATTTCGGAATATGGTTTGAATTGTAGAATTTACATATGTTTGAGTTTTGGTGATTTGTTTTGACGGTAATTAAATTGGAATTTTTCGGTAATTTAATTAATGGAGTTCCGATGTCGAACAATAGTTCAAATACTATGGGACAGTAAATTTGTAGACATTGGTAGTTTTTGCTTGAAATGAAGATTTGTTTTAAAAAAAAAGAACCCGACTTGTTTGTTTGAAAAAATTTTTAGAAAATACCTTGGTATGCCAATTGTAATTTGAAAATTAGTAAAATTTAAAGCAAAGCAGGAAAGTAAGTAATTACATTATTTTAAAAAGAAAGAATGTTAGAAAGATTTTCCAGGTAGTCTATAGCCACACACAACGAAAATTGTTGTAGAATTGCCAATAGTCTCTCAGACATTTCCCTTGTTTTGACTGTTACTCGTGGGTTTAGACTACCTGCGAGTGTTTGTGCTATTCTCATTTCTTGGAAACTTTGCTCCTTCTTCAAAGTTTCCAAAAATGAGTAGAAGTTAGGATGTGGTTTACCAATTGTATGGTTGAAGGAGTTATGCCATCCCTCAATGGCATTGTTTGTTTTTGCTTCTCCCTCTAAACAACTCGTGTAGCAGTTCCACCACTCCACATGGAATCGTGGCTTCCTCCTGCGACCCGATCTGCTTAGGTGTCCAATCCATGTGTCCTCAAAATAATTTAGAATGGGTGCCAATTTTTCTTCGTTACTCGTATAATAAACAGATTCTATAATTGCAGTGTAGTACTCGTCCACACTATCGGGAGGAACAAAACAAAGTGCAGTTAATTTTTTTAGTTCAAATTGTAGTTTGCTATCCCGAGAATATTCTGCAACTAGGGATGTTTTCTGTAATTTACGCCAAAATGCCTGCGAAAAATGGAAAAAACATCCCTGAATTTGGGTATCCGTGTACGTTTTAGTGATCACATTGATCATGCTCAATTCAAAATCAATAATTATTTTTCGAGGACTTGAAGATGTTTTACTTTTAATCACTGATAAAAGTTCAGTGTATGTTGCAGAAGTCTTATCAGGTAGCAAACTATAAACTAAGGGAATTACACTATTGTTAATTTTAGCATGTATAGTGTAAATTTGAGTGAAAGGATGGGGTGTACTTTTAAACGTCCCATCCATCATCCAAATTTCACTACTTTCTAACTTAGCAAGGTTACGTGGGGTACTAAAAATTAGAATACGTTTCTGAGGGTTTTCGTTGTCATGCAGAAGGAAAGGTTCATCAGAAAAAGAAATAGAAAGATCATGAGGAATTCTAATGTCAGAGAAAGTATGTGGTGTAGATAATTGAATGTTACTTGCCTGCTTTTGTCTCTGAATAATTCTTCTCAAATTAGGTATTATAGGCATGTTACTAGCAACATGACTGGGGACATGCTGTGCAACCTCTCTTAAAATTGATCCTGTAGAATCATTGGAGGTGCTTGCAATAGCTTTCATCTCGTTTATTGTTTCTCTAATTTCTACATCCATTGCAGAGGCAGAGTGGTTATGTTCTGTGGTTTTCACAACCAAATTATCAACAGTAACCGCTCTGCCACTGCAATGGGTAGTGTAGTATTGCACACACCTCCAATGATTTCTAGTTAAACTTATTCTTTCCTTACTATATATGTATCCACCATGGTTTAATAAATTTTTGCCCTTCCTGGATTTAATAAAGTTGGCAGCTCCCAGGCTAGACATTATCTGAAAAGAGGAGAAAAGACAAAAAAATTAGCCTGAATAAATTTATGAATAACCTAAAACATAACATTTACACCATCCAACACATTCCCTACTGATGCACCTTCCTGGAGTTAGAATAGTAAATTGCACCCCTACACCATCCAACACTTTCCCTACTGCTGCACCTTCCTGCAGTTAGAATAGTAAATTGAACCCCAACACCATCAAACACATTCCCTACTGATGCACCTTCCTGGAGTTAGAATAGTAAATTGCACCCCTACACCATCCAACACTTTCCCTACTGCTGCACCTTCCTGGAGTTAGAATAGTAAATTGCACCCCTACACCATCCAACACATTCCCTACTGATGCACCTTCCTGGAGTTAGAATAGTAAATTGCACCCCAACACCATCCAACACTTTCCCTACTGCTGCACCTTCCTGGAGTTAGAATAGTAAATTGCACCCCAACACCATCCAACACATTCCCTACTGATGCACCTTCCTGGAGTTAGAATAGTAAATTGCACCCCAACACCATCCAACACTTTCCCTACTGCTGCACCTTCCTGGAGTTAGATTAGTAAATTGCACCCCTACATCATCCAACACTTTCCCTACTGATGCACCTTCCTGGAGTTAGAATAGTAAATTGTTACCCCTACACCATCCGACACTTTCCCTACTAATGCACCGTCCTGGAGTTAGAATAGTAAATTGAACCCCAACACCATCAAACACATTCCCTACTGATGCACCTTCCTGGAGTTAGAATAGTAAATTGCACCCCTACACCATCCAACACTTTCCCTACTGCTGCACCTTCCTGGAGTTAGAATAGTAAATTGCACCCCTACACCATCCAACACATTCCCTACTGATGCACCTTCCTGGAGTTAGAATAGTAAATTGCACCCCTACACCATCCAACACTTTCCCTACTGCTGCACCTTCCTGGAGTTAGAATAGTAAATTGCACCCCAACACCATCCAACACATTCCCTACTGATGCACCTTCCTGGAGTTAGAATAGTAAATTGCACCCCTACACCATCCAACACTTTCCCTACTGCTGCACCTTCCTGGAGTTAGATTAGTAAATTGCACCCCTACATCATCCAACACTTTCCCTACTGATGCACCTTCCTGGAGTTAGAATAGTAAATTGTTACCCCTACACCATCCGACACTTTCCCTACTAATGCACCTTCCTGGAGTTAGAATAGTAAATTGAACCCCAACACCATCAAACACATTCCCTACTGATGCACCTTCCTGGAGTTAGAATAGTAAATTGCACCCCTACACCATCCAACACTTTCCCTACTGCTGCACCTTCCTGGAGTTAGAATAGTAAATTGCACCCCTACACCATCCAACACATTCCCTACTGATGCACCTTCCTGGAGTTAGAATAGTAAATTGCACCCCTACACCATCCAACACTTTCCCTACTGCTGCACCTTCCTGGAGTTAGAACAGTAAATTGCACCCCAACACCATCCAACACATTCCCTACTGATGCACCTTCCTGGAGTTAGAATAGTAAATTGCACCCCTACACCATCCAACACTTTCCCTACTGCTGCACCTTCCTGGAGTTAGATTAGTAAATTGCACCCCTACATCATCCAACACTTTCCCTACTGATGCACCTTCCTGGAGTTAGAATAGTAAATTGTTACCCCTACACCATCCGACACTTTCCCTACTGATGCACCTTCCTGGAGTTAGAATAGTAAATTGAACCCCAACACCATCAAACACTTTCCCTACTGCTGCACCTTCCTGGAGTTAGAATAGTAAATTGTTACCCCTACACCATCCGACACTTTCCCTACTGCTGCACCTTCCTGGAGTTAGAATAGTAAATTGCACCCCTACACCCTCCAACACATTCCCTACTGCTGCACCTTCCTGGAGTTAGATTAGTAAATTGCACCCCTACATCATCCAACACTTTCCCTACTGATGCACCTTCCTGGAGTTAGAATAGTAAATTGTTACCCCTACACCATCCAACACTTTCCCTACTGATGCACCTTCCTGGAGTTAGAATAGTAAATTGTTACCCCTACAGCATGGTACATTTTTACAACTGCTGCACCTTAGAATGTTGGATAAAATTACCTTTTTCTTTCGAAGTTGCTTTTCTTGCTGACTCTTCTTAAGTGGGAATGGCGTGTAGGCTGGAGTAGACACTTATGAGGTGATTGGATTTCGAATGGAAAAATAAATGTCTGGAAAAGTGAAAAAAGAAAAGAATGAGAAAACTGAACGATGTTGAGAAATGCGATTTTACAATAATTTTTTAAAAATTGTATATTTGTTATAAGTTGCAGTAGATAACACTTTCCCTAATGCTACACCATCCTTTAGTCATGAAATAAAATTCTGAATTCTGCAAATGTAACCATAAATAAATTGGGTTTTTTTTCAACATTAGCAATGAGATAGCTAGTCTAATATATTGAAGGTTAAGAAACCATCATGAAAATCAATACCTTGTTTTGTAGAACTTGCTTTTCTGGATGAGGCTTCTGAAGATGATTTGGTCTGTTGGTTCAAGATTTAACGTGTGTGGTGGAAAGAATCTTTCTGTAAGGAATCAAATTGTTGTCTTTTGAAAAAAAAGAGGATAAAAAAAAAATTAACGTTGGTTTGAAATGTAAAATCTGAGTATATTTAAATTAATAATGACATACAATATAACTAATACTACATGACACTGTACTAACCAATGCACCTTCCTGTAGTTGAAATAGAGATATGTACCCCTACACTATAAAAAAATCTCCCTAATGTTGCACCTTCCTGGAGTAGAAATAGTATATTGTTACTCTAAACTATCCATTTTTTTTCTAATTTGGTACGTTAGAGGAGTAATAATTGCAAAAGGAAGGATTAAAAATGTATAGTAAAAATAATACTGAAAAGGTAACATACCTTTTTCTGTTATTGTTTGTTTTCGTGCCTTTAAGGTAATGCTTGCAGCAGGATAAATTTTTTTTTTGGTACAGATGTACTCTGGGAAAAAAAAAAGTTGAATAAATTAATGTTCCTTAGCCAACGTTGGTTGGAAAAAAAATACAATTTATAAACAATTTGATATATGACAAAGGAGTATGAGTAACAATTGGTGAAAGAAAACATATTACACATTTAATGCATTTTTCAAAAAAAAAAAAAGGTTAATCCGATACTATCACTAAATTACTATAATGCAGAACATTCTAGGACTTTGAATAGAAATAGTTGCCCTAGTAATATGAATTGCTTTTTCAGATGTAGTACCCAACTGAAGTCTTATTAGTAATTGTTACTCCTGCATCATGGTATTTTTTCGTTTATGATGTAGTGAGATTGAGGTTTAAAAAAAAAACACCATTGCCATACATCACTTTAGGTAATTTTTAAAAATATATTTTACAAGTAAAACCATTACAAATAAATTACATTTACCTTCACAATTTTATATGTCAGTCGTTAACGTGGTGGTGATGCTCAATTAGGTACACCAATTGTTGAATCTCAAAATATTCCGAGTTTCTGTTTTTGGAAAATAAAATACTTGTTTTAAGTTGGTGTATATTTTTAGTAATAATAAATTAGAAACAGTACATTTTAAAAGTTATTATTAAGAATTTTATTTAAAATTTTTTTGGGTTAAGAAAATATATTTTCCTCAAAACCAACGTTTAAAAATATTATAATGACTTACTAGTAGTTGCTCTATTGTAATGCTTTTACGAATGAATTCCGTGCTCTCTCTGAGGAGGTCGCAGTGGAGGTGACAGAGGGTCAGCTTTTCACGTCTGGTCTCTCTGCTAGTTGATAATCAACTGAGTGCAAAATGGTGTCTTCCTTGTATTTATAAGTTTTACTCTGTGTCACTATTAATTTTTTTAAAAACTGCGTTCGTTGTGTTTTTTTAAATGCTTTGTTTTACTGTGGAAAATGATAATTTAAAAATGCTTTTTAAAAAATATTGTTTTCATTCATTTGCTCCGTTTTGGCATCCATTTTGGAACATGTCTTTTGGTATTGTTTACATAGAAACTGTGGTAGGACAAGTTTTACAAGTGAGATGGTTAAAATGGCGCCTATGTGTATGTGTCTTATGTTTTACTTTGTTTACTTACTTTCCGATCTAATCATGATAAAAATGTCTATGTACTGTTATTTAAATTTTCGTTATTTTTGTAAAACTTTGAAATGTGTGAAAACGGAATTTTATGGGGGATTTTGAGTATTAATTTTAATACTCGAGTATTAATTTTAATACTCGAGTATTAATTTGGTAATGCGTTTCAGTCGATTTACGTACAGTTTTTCTCCGCGTTTTAATACACTTCCCCACCCTAAAACCCCTACTTTCCCTGCATCCCGTGCCAGATTTTATTGTACTTTTAATTTTAAAAAAAAAAAAATCGCGTTGTAATGGTATGCGTTGTAATAGATTTCGTTGTAACAGCACTTTTCAGTATTTTAATAGGTTTTGCGTTGTAAGAGTATTCGTTGTAAAGTAATGCGTTGTAAAGGTATGCGTTGTAATAGCATGCGTTGTAACGTCATACATCCCTCCTTCAGTGCAAATAGCGGTTTTAAAGTGCAACATAATAAAATACAGATAACACAGTTTAAAAACCTATTGGAAATGTCTAACGTTGTTTTATATTTCTTTCAGACGATATTATTTATAAACGCAGAGCTGTGGTGTTTTGTACTGAATACGTACGAACATGACTGTTCAAATGTCTATAATCCAAAGCAATGCGATATGAACCATCCAGTTTTGATATCAGAAAAGGTGGATTATTTATGGATGAAACACAGGGCTCAGCTACACCTTGATATTCCAACTGGGCCAAAATGTCACTAACGGACGCTCTTGCTTCCTGTTTGATCAAATATTGTGCCTGAAGCTGTGGCATTGATCGCAAAGGTATCTCATGTGCTGGTGAATCTATCTCCCAAACCACCTCATTGCGATACACAGAATGTACAGCGAAAAACTAAGAAGTATCACGTCTTCACCTCAAGAAGAATGCAAAACAAATGGGGGAGGCCAATCCTCCTCCGCAAACAAAATGTTGTGTGACGAGGTAAAGTTATCCCAAAAGATACCCTTAATTGTACGTTGTATATCACCTTACGTTTGGAGGACTATTTCATAAAGTCTATCAGGGGGTGAAACTCTTGTATCAGCTGTTTTCACTGGAATAAATGTGTCAGTTGCTCTTGACTCCAGACAAGGACAGAGATCCTCCCATACTGTGGTAACTTCCGCCGTGCCATTGAGAAGTGTCACAGCCCATCTCCAATCGAGGAGCAGGTTTCTGTCCATCTGAGGCACACTTCACTGTTAAAGCGGCAACATTTTCTTTTGAAACGGGGCACAAAATGGCAATTGTCCCTCCGGTTTGGCTTTTACGTCAAACTGGTGTGGCAGATCACGTTGTTGTTGCTTGGTCTCACCTTGTCTAAAATCTTGATGCTCCCCTCCACCGGAACGTTGATCCGGTGAGTCCTGCAAGGAATGAGGGAAATGAGGATCAAGAACTTTAAACCTCTCTGGTGTCTTAATCTTAGAGCGATCATGCAAATCATAGCTTCGCTCAGAAGCATCAGGTGTCGGTGAAATAGCATGCGAACCCTGCTTCTGCTGCAGCTGTTGTTGCCATTGTTTATTCTTGTTGAAATTCTTTTTAGGAAAGAATAGACGCCTCTCATTTTCATGCAGGTGATTTAATCTGCGGTTGAGTAAAAGGTTTATTTCCCAAATTATTACGCCCTAATTCTTTATTCACTTTAGCGATAATCGTAGGCAATTTGCGTTGTTTATCAACGTCTGCTATTGCCTTAAGGCGCTAATTCACTTGCAAACTAACTGCTTCCCCTTTAATATTGGCTAATATCATATCAGAGACCATGAGAATACCCCAACCAGTCTCATTCCCAACTCCAGGGTGTCCTCTGCCCCATACTCCTCCTGAACCTTCTTTAGAACTGTCAGAAGCACTGTCATGGAGGGGGTTCTAAAGCATAGAGAATACAGCACCGCAAACACCTTTCCCCAGGTGGTGCAGTCAGCTAAATTGGGATTAATACCTTTTGGTAAACTCATTGTAAGTATCCTATGTTTATCCAAAGGAGTAGTATTAGGAAATACAGCTTCGAGCTGCTCAAATCAATCGGCTAACCAGAACGGCAAATAATCTCTATTTTGAGGATGCTTTCCCATCACTGAATTAATCATGATTGGGCTAATTACCATTCCTCCATGTCCTGGCTACTGAGTAGGGGCTCCAGCCGGAGCTGCCTGGACCATGCGAGACACATATTGTATCCACCAACATGTGCCATGTGGCTCCGTTGACCGATAAAGGGTCTAAACGGACCATTTTAACAGGGTGAGGAAGGGCGCCATTAAATCAGACGGTGTGCTCCCAAGCTGACAGAAGAACCCCAAGTGTCCACTAAGGTCTATAATCGCTGAGAACCGCAGCATGTTCATAACAATAAAGAAATGATCGTTCCTATCCACCACTGGAAACTTAACCCAAGAATAAAAAAACTTGAAGTGAAAAGCAGTGTTCGCTTCAACCAGAAAGATAAAGTTTGCCCCCACAGCCAGGACTCCATGTTGAGTCAAATGAGCAGTTAACGCCCCGTGATTATGAGCACCGATATCAATAGCCAGTATCGGAACAGAGAGGAAAAGAAGGAAAACGGTAGCGCAACACTGGGTCTCAAAGAAGAAAACAAAACCTTTTAAAATCCAAGCTTGAAAAACCTACAATCTCTTTTATAAGAAGTCAATCCCTTACAGCGCGGATGTCTCCGGTAATTGGTGAAGGGTACTGCAGACAAGTATGTGCTTTACTCAGTGGTCTCGCGAATAATTACCAGACCAAATGTTGGTGGTGCCATATTGCAAGGATTCTGCACCTGCACAGAACTATGCGCAGGATTATGTAAACCTAGGTGTATACGGGCTAAGCCTTCCTACTGCCTTAATGCCCAAGGGGCCAGGACCAACTACCTATAGTATCTCACTCACTCTCCTACTCACAAACAGAGAAACCTAAGATTAGACAACCCAGAATACAACAGTCCCGGATCTCTCAGGAATCGCATTAACAAGACACACCTTTTCGCTTACAATCTCGTACTCGTCCACAATGAGATATGACAGAGACACGAAGATAGTTTAAAATATTTATTTCAACTAAGGTGCTCTAAAATGCAGTACACTTCCCAAAAACAGCAGCAAAATGCATAATATCAATAAAGTTAGCATTGCAGAAAGGTCATACATCATAAACGGAGATGTCATTTTATAAAGACAATGGATAAAGGACTATAAGGCCTAACCACCCTCCCCTTGGTAAGCCAAAATATTATTATATCATAGAAGATCTCTGGGTTTTGTCAGCAGACCCCATACCTCAGGCCATAGATCGTATTTCTACATCACAGGTGCGTGCTGCTCTTCTCCCTGGAAAAGTACATCTCCATGTGTCTGTTACGTAAACATGCATCCCCATAATATCAAAGTATGAGTATGTTTTGTGTAAGTGCTAGGGCCTGACCAGAAAGGAATAACAAGAGTCAGTGTTTATCCATCTTGCTCACAATGTTCAGACTAAACTCCAGGAACAGGCAGAGAATGAGTACAGCAGAGAGTTCTCATGTGGGAGGCATAAACAGTGCTTTGTATAAATAAAGACGTAGTGTCGTGTTGAGGTTCTTTAATTTCGACTCCATTTTACATTCACCGCCATTTTGTGTTGCCTTAACACAGGCTGCTCGATTCACAAAGTGTCTCTGCCCCTTGGACTGCAACGTGTCAAAACCCCCTCCGTCCTTGTCTTGAAACCCATCTCAGACACCAGCCGGCCTAAACTAATCCTTGTCTGGACTACCTAATCTCTATATCAACTATCTGTTAGCCTATAGTATTTTTCTCATGCCGTATCTTATCTTCTGGCCTTCGCTATTCTCTACTTGTATTCTCTCATTTCACAACTGTCCTCCAAAGCATACAAATGTCCTGCCACCTGCAATTTGAGTTGTAGGCCCAACCACTGATTAACTTTGTGGGGAGGGGTGACAAAAACAGTTGTAAGAGAGGTTTATTTGGGTTACTTGATATCTTGTTTTCAAACTTTTCTCATTGGTTATATCTTGTTTTCAAACTCTTCCCATTGGCTAAACATGTATGCATTGGGTGTGTTCTTGGTGAATCTATGTGCTATAAAAGATTGTGCGCCATGGAGTAAAGTGGCAGTCTCCTAAGAACATACCAGGTGTACTTCTGGGACAACTGTACTTAGCTGCAGCTAATAAACCTGATCTTCTACGCTCAACAGAGTGTCCTGTGTCTCTGTTCAACAAAGCAGGTGAACTCAGGAGATTAAGGCGTACCCTGCGCCACCAGGCCTAATTCAGCCTGGTTCTTCAAATGGTGCCCTCTGTGAGGCGGCTTCAGAAGTAGCGGTATTGCCTGAAGGTCGTGAGGAACCCCGCAAGAAAATTCTGGAGGAATCGCGAACCACGTCAAGCGACCCCTGCATGTCAAAGTGGTCTGAAGGTCTTTTTCAGCGAGGTTTCTCCTTCCTGACGGCTGCATCAACAAAACAAAAAGCGATTCCTTATTAGCGAAAAATAAGGAAACGTTATTAAGGAATCGCTTTTGTGAATGCATCAACAGATTCGGTAAATAATAGCGATTCCCTATAAATCGCTATTTTTACCGAATAATCAATAGCGGGGCATGCAAACACCGAAGAGCTATTAGCGATTTCGGTAATACCGAATTAGCTAATAGCGAATTCGGTATTAGCGAATTCGGCAATGATCGGGTCGCTCCGGGCACGTGTTTATGACATCACCAACCAGGAAATACTGCTGCCCCACCCTCATTTCCTTGACAGAGGAGCAAACAGGAGCTGGGACTGGAGACTGGCTGTGCAGATTGAAGCCACACCAACTGAGCTACCCTCAAACACTACCCAGATGGAGAAGGAAGTACCATCCAGCGCTGAGGCTGCACGCAAGCGGAAACGCAAGTTTTCTGACCGGGAGCTGGAGCACCTGATAGAGGGAGTCAGCAGGAAGCACGATCGCCTTTTTGGTAAGCTGTCCCTCAAGGTGCCGGAGCCCGAGAAGCGGCGCATATGGCAGCGCATCCGGGAGAGGGTAAATGCTGTTGGTGTGACGCCCCGCAGCATTGACGACCTGAAAAAAAGATGGTACGACCTGAGGAAGCGGGCTAAGGAGAGGATTGCGGAGAGGCTCCGGGAGGCATCCAGAACGGGAGGCGGGCCTTCTACAGTTCAAGCCAACACTGCCCTGGAGGAGCTGGTGGAAGGGACGATCGAGCATGAGGCCGTCGTGGGAGTAACCCAGATAGATACCTCCAGCGCAGCCACAAGTGCCCAAGGTAAGATGCATGCCTGTGCCCATATCCAGCATAGCGTAAATCCATTCCCATGCCCCCAGCAGGATCACAGTGTGCATGCAGATTTGGCCCACACACCTTTACTCTTAACACTGATGCATCATGGGAGTTGTAGTCTAGTCAGCCCAGTGTGCATGTACAGGATGAAATACAATTACAAATCACCACATCAGTTGAACATGGATAGAGACTGTTTATTTAGTGGATCACAGAGGGACATGTATGTTTACAACACTATGTAGGTGTAACTATCCCACTAACCATGCACTGTTTCACACACAGATGCATCTCCTGGGGATTCGGACGACAGCGGGCGGCTGATTATTTCGGAGATTCCTGCGGATTCCGACATGGACACAGCGCAGGATGCGCATACATCACCTCCACCTGCAACCCCACCACCACCACCACCAGCACCAGCACCACCAGCACCAGCTACACCAGCTCCACCTACAACATCCACTAAAGCGCCGAGGCGCAGGTCCCAAGTCCCAGCCATGCAGGTGATGGGAACACCCTCTACACCATCGGGACAAAGTCTGCACAGCATCACACCACCTGCTGCACCACCTGCACGTTCCAGACTCCCACAGCGGCGCAGGTCTCGGCCAAGTTCACTCTCCTCAGGCGACGTTGATGTCACCCAAAATGCTGCAATCGAGGAAAGGATGCTGCGTGTCCAGCGCCTGCAGGGACGACACATGGCGACAATCAGCTCAAACATCGTGCGCCTTGCAAGGGAAATGCGTGCCATGACTGCGGCGGTGAGGGACATGACCACTGTGGTGGCAGAGGGAATGGGCACCTGAGGGAGGACATCCATGAGCTCACCCGTGCCATGAGGGAAGGCCATGAGTGCGAGAGGAGGAGGCACCGTCAGAACTTGGTGCGGTCCGCGGCCTCTACAAAGGCCATCACAAGGATGAGCAATAGCACCGCAGTGTTGGCACGCCGCTCGGTGTCCTTGCAGGTGGACCTTGGTCACTTCTGCGGGGATGTTGCCAAGGCTCT
Source organism: Triturus cristatus (assembly GCF_964204655.1). Taxonomy (NCBI): domain Eukaryota; kingdom Metazoa; phylum Chordata; class Amphibia; order Caudata; family Salamandridae; genus Triturus; species Triturus cristatus. Next base: position 716,729,700 of record NC_140595.1, read on the forward strand.
AGGGCAGATGACCGCTGCAGTAGAACACCTGCAGAGCGGCACATTCAGTGTTGGTGCATTGGGAGGGGAAGACGGCAGTGAGGCTGCCTCGAGTGTAAGCAGTGTGTCTGTGGCAGAGGCCAGCACCAGGCACCACAGTTCACGGGGCTCCACGGGGACAGGCCGTGGTGAGGCGTCGGAGACACCGAAGAGGAGGCTTGGCGTACGTGGCAAGCGCCACTAGACTGATTTACATCCATACCTGACCGTGGTGGGGCAACCATGGTCCTCCCCTTCCTGACGCTGCACAGCTGTGACTTAAACGCACATTTGTTCTTACAGTTTTCATGGGGAGCATTAGTTTCATTGCTTGTTTGGTTGCACATACTGCAGTGCTACTGTGCATTAAACAGTTGCACCACCAATGAAATAGTAATGTATCATTCTTACCTGCTCCAGAAATGATGTTGCATGATGTATGACCGCCTCCTATGGCCCTCTGCTGTGTTAGGGATGTGTGCCTGTCGGTGTTGGGTGGGTGGTTGGTCATCCCGGTGGCCGTCATTCCTGTCCACCTCTATGGGTATCCCCCTTCTGGTCGCAATGTTGTGCAGCATTGCACATACAGCAACAATCCGGCAGCAGGTATCAGGTTTGTATAGCAAGGCGCCGCCAGTCTTATGTAGGATTCTAAAGCGGCTCTTCAGAATCCCAAATGTCCTCTCTATGACATTCCTAATGCTTATGTGTGCCGCGTTGTATTGTTGTTCCTGTGGGGTTGCTGGATTGATGTATGGGGTGAGTATATAGTCATGCAGGTCGTAAGCACTGTCACCTAGAAGATAGAAGCAAACACTTAGCAATGGTGATGTTCATACATGTGTGGTGTTCATGTGGAGAAGAGGTATGTGTACATACCAAGCAGGTGTCCCTCTCCAAATTCTCCGTTGAGTAGACGCCTGTGGATGCCACTGTGGCGGAATATGTAGGAGTCGTGTGTGCTCCCCCGGAAATTGTGCCACTAGGTCCGTTATGATGTGATTGGCATTGCACACAACCTGCACGTTGATTGAGTGGTATGACTTGCGGTTACGGAATATGTACTCATTTGCTGAGGGTGGACAGATGGGGATATGCGTACAGTCGATGCATCCAATTACATGGGGGAATTGTGCCACCTGGTAGAATGCCTGTTTGTTGTGGTCCAACTGCTGTGGGGTTGTGGGGAAGCTGATGTGGGTGTGTATCATTGTCAGCATGGCATCTAAGAATTTCTGGAAGAAGCGTGAGAGTGCGCTTTGCGATACGCCTCCGGCTACGGCGATTACCGCCTGGAAACTTCCTGAGGCCAGTAGGTGCAGGCTGCATAGGACCTGGACGTGCGCAGGGATTGCATTGGTCCGGTGTGTCTGGTGCTGCAGTAGTGGTTCCAGGTCTGCAATGAGGCGCATGATCATGGCACGATTCAGTCGATACTTCTCGTACACCTCGTCCTCATTCTGTCCGAGCAAGGTGATGCGCAGTCTGAATACTCTCTCCTGGACCCTTCTCCTGCGCTGTCCTGCCGCATTGATACGCATCCTCCTAGCAAGCACGTAGAGGGCTGCCATTTTGTGCTAGCCAACAGGGTCTCCTTGGCCACATTTAAGGGTTTGGTGAATACCACAATCAGTTGCACATGTTTGAGAATTTTTTTTTGTTCACAAAACTTTTTTTTAAACTTTACCTCCAGGTTCTGATTCCCCTTATTTTGCTCATGCTAAATAGCGATTTTTGGGATTTTCGGTATTTGCGACTGTTGTTGCATTGGATAGCGATTCGTTATTAGCCATTGGCACTTGCCGGGAGCCATTAGTGATTTCGGTGATTGCTAATTCGGTATTTAGCGATTCTGTATTTTTGCATATTTGTTATTTGCGAATCGGTATTTTTCCGGTATTTATTTAGCGATTCGTTATTTGCTCACAATTTGGGTTGATGCATTGGGAATCGGGTTTTGATACTCGCTAACGGGTGATTTTTTGCGATTCGGTATTTTAACGACTGGATTTTTGCTTGATGCATGTGCACTATTTCGTTTGATTTGGGTCTTTGATTCGGCTATTGCAAAAGCCGAAGCCGAGGAGTGAGTACAGTTTGTGCTATATTATTTGATTTAACCCCTTGATGTTTGTGAACAGTCCAGTGAAATAACGATGCCTGGTCTGACTAAGTTTAGAAAATGTTGTTGTTTTGGTTGTGAAAGGGATTCCCGGTTGGAGGACTCTTGTCCAATTCCTCCGGTTGGAACTCCCACTTATGATCTTTATTCTAAACATGGTGTTGGCCCCATTGCCTTTAATGAGGCATGGATCCGATACACGAAGCTTTGAGCCTGACATATTAGATAATTTGGAAGAAATTTTGTTTAAAAGAAAAGCCCGGCCGGCAATGTTTGACTCTTTCCGCCTTTGGCGCAAGGAAGCCAAACAGAAAGAAATAAGACAAGCAAAAAGAGATAGGAAGGAAAAGGGCATGACTGTTATACAGGCTGCCCAGCAGTTTAAAGATAATGAGAATGATTATACAATTGAGGTTTTAGATAGACAACATCGTATGGCAGGACATATAGCAGTCTGTTGGGCTGTTTTTTTTGCAGTCTTTTGGAACACTATTAAGAAGCGTTTCTTGTAAATATGACTTGCAACTAGTATTTACAAATGGTTTGGTTTAAGTACAGTCTGTGGGCTGTCCTTTGTTTCTGTCTTAAGTGTTGATCTATGGGTTAAAATGTGTGTTTCTGTGGGTTAAATGTATGTGTCCTGAGTGTTTGACCCCTTTCTGTTTATGTCTGAAATGAGCTCAATGTGTGTTTGTGGTTTTTCTTGATGTTTCAGTCTGTTCAGCAAAATGTCAGTTAACTAATATTAAGTAGAAATTAAATAAAAATCCGAAAATGAACCATGTGATATGCTAAATAGCTATATGTTGCTATATAATTTATAGAGTAAGCAATTATGCACATGTACAAACTGTTAAATGCTTAAAAAATAAAATTAAAATTCACATTCACTAGGAATACAATGGCCTCAAAAACGAAATTGTGTGTTTTGTAGAAAAATAAACTTATAGGGGCAGATTTATGAGGTTTTGCCGTAGGGGAGCGCAGCAGGCCTTCATGCTGTGCTTCCGTACGGCAAAAGAAAAGGGCAGGGATGCGCCGTTTCTATAAAATGTGGCGCACTCCTGTCCTTTTCCCCTGCGCCGGCGCACAATGGCGCACAATGGGCTGCCTGCGCCAACGCAGGCACCTCTGCACCATGGTGCAAGGGTGCCTGCGTTGCGGGGATGAATATTTTTGTACAGGAAGGGAAACCTTTCTGTACAAAAATAATCACAAGAGGTTTTTCTTCTTTGTATGGGTGCTGCAGAATGCAGCACACATAGAAAAAGGAAAAACAAGGAGAAATAAAGATATTTCTCCCCGTTGCGCCTCCCTTACGCCTCCCCTGGGGAGGGGAAAGCTTTTGGCGCTGCCTCAGATTTAAGATTTCTCGTAAATCTGGGGCAGTGTCAAAAGGCCATGGATGTTGCCGGGAACGCCCCCAGCAACACCCATTGCACGCCCCTTTAACGCATAACACTGCGTTAAAGGGACTGATATTTATGAGGCAGCATTAAGCCAAAATAAGTGGCTTAGTGCTGCCTGATAAATATCACGCTGGCTGCTGCGCCTCGGAACGTCACAAAAAGTGACGTTCCGATGGCGCAACGGGCCTCATAAATGAGGCCCATAGTATTTTTTACATACATACATTGTATTAGATATTAACAGGCAAACACTTCAGCTGAAGTAAATTTTTTGCTGAAACTCAAACGCAACACGCATTGCGTGCTCATGTTACAACACTGAGAGACAAGCTTTAATTGTCGCTAAGCAAGCAGCTCTAATAGACAGGAATGTTTACTCAGCCAGGACTTCGCCCTCAGTTGAACACGGGTGAAACTTTGCATTTCAAAATGTTGTTTTAAAAAGGTTCCAAAACTAAGGTTCATTATTTTGTATTACAGGAAGACATTTCAATTAAGGGTTTCCTCTCTTTAAGCATTTTTATAAAAATATTCTTGGTTCTAATGTTAAAATAATTGTTCTGTTAAAAAAAAAAAAAAGAAGTGGCGCAAAAATTTGTCATGTTTTAAATTAGGTTTCTGTGCTTAATGAATGCATCTAAAATGATAGGCAAAGGATGCAGCTTGCTTTTATATGTGAAATTATCAAAAATGATTGGGTTTATCAAAAATAATTATTAATTATGAAAAAGAATTATTAAAAATAAGTGCTTCTAAATTGGTTTTTTACTATTTATAAAGCTTAATGCTCATACTGTGACCTCCTAGCGTTATAATTTAATTTAAGTTGTGTTGTACTGCATAGTGAGGACATTTGTATATGGAATTTCACTTGGCGCAGGCTTAAAAAACTCATATTTCTAAAGGATTTGCAAGAGATATGTCTAATATCCAATATCTGCAATCTGTAAAGAACATTCTGAGGATGATTAATATGTAGCACAATTATAGGATATTTATTTTTAAGTGCCCCAAATATCAAAGTCGAAATTGGGTAAAATAGACTATTTTAACAGCATTCTTGCCCTTTACAATAGCTTTAAAGTGCCTTAGGCTTCAGTAAATGCATATATTTAGGTATAATACAAATTTGCAGGTTGTTCCCATTTGGGGTTGCTTTTAATGTCTCAGTGAGCCAATGTGCCCAGTGCAGAGGTTTGAGTTTAATATCAAGATTGAAGGTTCTAACTCTAGCTGGACCTACTGAGATGTTCATTCATTTAAGGTTGATGAACTGAGTACCGTTGCATAGGGTAGTAACAAACATTTGTTCTAAAACTAGTATGTTGTGTTATTATGTTCTGTGAGTTATTCACAGTAAATGTTTTAATAATTTAAGAATAGAAATAAATTGTAGCCCCTAAAAGAAGTAATATATATAACATGTGTTTTTAAAAAGGATTAAATTATTGCAGGTTAGGAAGAGTTAGGAAGGTTTTTTTGTCTGTGACAAGCTTCAGGGCTGAGGAGCGCAGAGCGCGAGGCAGATTTTGACCTCGAGGTCAGTAAGGTGGGAGTTAGAAGTGAGTGTAAACAGATGGAGAAACCATTGCTTGGAAAAGATTTTCTGACAAGAAGACATTAATGCTTGCACACTATAGGAACCTTGAAAAGTTGTGGGGGCCAGGAGTGCTCGCAGTGGCTGGTTCCGCGCTGAGGTGCTATTTTTAGCTTTTCTGATAAGATAGGACAGCCGAGAATCGTTACGGAGCCCTGTCTGTTCCCATATTGTTAAAAAAAAAAGAGGTGCTGAGAAGAAAATGATACATTGGTATTTCTGCTTTTGAAAAATAATGTCCACGTAGTTGCCTTCATTTAACAAATGTGGCATTAGCCTCAGACAAAAAATAAGATGAAGCTCTTTCTTAGAATTTTGTGGGCTACATGCCTAGGTAAAAACCATCTGCAAATTAAGATTCATTTTTCACAGGAGGAATTGTGGCGAAAGGAACACAGAGTGTCTGTGAAAATGTTTCCCTTTTAGACAGTTAAAATTAAGGTGGCTTAACATGCTTACATGTTTTAGTCATTGCAAAGTTGACAAGATGGTTACAGTTAAGTACCACTTGGTTTGTATTTTTTATTTTTTTGTGTTTTGTTAATGTGTGTTATGTTTTGTCTCCTGATTAAAAGTTATAGTTGATATTTTTGTGTGGTATGTGAAGTGTTTTTCTTTTGTGTGTTGTGTATTTTTTTTGCTTCTGTCCACAGATCATTCCTGAAATGTTCTGGGTGGCTCGAGGGCTGACAAGACTACAGTTGGACACGTGAGTTGGTTTAACGAAGATGTCAGTTGTGAAGGAATAATGGTGAAATGAGCGCCCTGAATGGCTATAGGCAGGAAATCAGGGTGAGAGAAGACTAGAAAGGACTGAGAATGTTACAGTAGGTGAAGAGGAGTAGTGAAAAAGCAGGGGTTAACAGCCAACGAAACAGCGATGGTCCATATCATGAGGTGGTGGAACGAGTGTTCCATATGTCCCTGTGGGACCTAATCAATGAGCAAATTGCAAAAAGGAGGGTGCTGTCAGCTGTGTATTGAAACAGATGTGTTTTTGCATAACTTCTTTGGAAAGAAATGTTTGTGTTTATTTTTGTGCATTTTGTCTTTCTATGAATTGTTCCTGCTGGTCCTGTGTGTCAGAAGTGACACAGTCAGTTGTTTTGACAGCCGGTCACCAGCTGTCAAAAGAGGGGAGTAAGGAAATGGAATATTATTTTTGAGCCTGACAAATTAAGCAGGGCAGAATATTAGTTGCTGGGTTGCAGGTTCATTGTGCATAAAGTGCATGACATAGTGTTGTGCGTCACCGTTCATTTACATATGATATTGAAATTTGTCTATGCTTTCTGTGCTTGGTATACAGCAAGTATACCTGATGGCTTGGCATGTCTGTTTTTATTTTATGCACGTTTTTTTTTGTTTTTGCGTTGTATTTACGCTTTTGCTGTTAATACTGTTACAAGCTCCCCTGTGTTGTGAGGAGATGGTCATGACGATGCCCATCGCTACGCAACAGTTGGTTGGACTTGTTCTGGTTACTAAATTTCACAGGTATGATATTTCATGCTGTGAATATGACAGACAACACTTCACCAGTGCATGTCTATTTGGCTATAATGGTATTGAAGGAAAATAAAAAGAGATATACAGGATCAAAGTGTGTCACCTACAGTTAGTCACGTTACTGCCCCCTAGAACAGGCAGCCCTAGATTTATGTATCCTGATTGGACGTAAGGATAAATTATAGATCTGTGACTCTTGTACATGGTGACCTAATTTCTATATTACATTAGTCAGTTTTGTTCTGCTTCCTAAGTAGTGTATGGCTTTGTTCCTTAAAGGAAACCAGGTTTCATTTTTCCCCGAAGAAGGAACTGGAACATTAGCTGAGATTACCGTACATGGTGTAGCGGCCAGCGGTAGAGTTAAAATTTGTGTACTATTTTGACTTTTGTGTATCGCCCATACTCTTGGTATTGTGTCACAAACTTTACTATCACCCGAGTAATTTCTTGTTCTTCCTATAGATTTTTCTTTTGCCACTTCTCCCCTGATTGATGTCGCATGTGCCTATTTATTGGGGATTTTAGCTGTGTCCTAGTCCCATTTCCCTTTTCCGTATTCCTTTCACAAGTCAGCCCTTTTATTATTGTTGGAGTATTGTTCAGGTTTACACTTCCAGACTGCAGTAATGTACCAGGGACCCCCATATTATGTATAATTCCCTTTTTGTATGACCAGACTGTTTTTCAAGAATTTTCTTTAGGCCTACTTCGATGTTTTCCAGTCTGACTGTCAGGGTAGTGATGGACTGGTTAACTGATTCAATACTATAGTAAGACAAGTTTTCCACCTCAATAGGAGATACCTTACATTTATTTTTTTGAATATGATAGAATTCCCATGTAACTATCTACCCTTAGATGGCAGAGGATAATGAAGGGTACCCAATTGAAGAGACTAGAAGTACTGCCTTTGAGAATGACAGTGTATTCTAGATCAGAGTTGTCCCATGGCATATGGTCACTCCCTCGCAGATTGCAGGCCACCTGCTTGCAGTCACATTGTTAAATACAATGAACTGTTTTTGTACTAAATTGAAGGAAACTAACAACTGTGCCACATTTCCCACGTCACCAGATTCTGCGGGAATTAAGTCATAATAACCTGCAGAACACTGATTTAAGCCTAATTCCCATCAGTGACATCTACAGATGAAAGGCGGACATCTTGGCCCTACAGTCCCAGCACCCAGAAAGTAGCAAGGCTGGACAGCGATCGCCAGTGCGCCATCAATGGTATCTCCAAAGCATCGTACTTGCTCCATCAGACGGCGTTGGACATCACAAAACCAGAGTTTCAGTGTAAAAGAGCGAAAAAGAAGCATCCCTGTTGTTGATGGCAGGGCTGGTTTGAGGCTTCAGTTTTCTACCTGTCATGTGCTGGTAACCTCTGACAGTGTGCAGTCCCTTGAGCCGCTTGGCCTGAGTTTTGGCCACACACCCTCTTTTCTTTGCTCCAACGGAAGGGCAGTGCACCGGAAGATCCAAAATTGGCAAAAGGCACTACATTGTAGTACCCATAATGAAAGGAAAAATTAAATGAAAGAGCAGCCCGAGCATCCTCTGACACTGAATAGCGAGTGTTGGAGCCTGAAAGTGTTGCTGAGCGTGAAAGTCTGTTGCTCTTTCCGATTAATAGTACTTGGGTCTGCACGGAATTATCTGTGCCCATGACCAGTGAAGAGCACAATATCTGTAGTGCCTGCCGCGGAGGAAATATATTGGTGCACTGCCTTGAGACATTGAGACTTTTGAGTGAGCTGTGAGTGTTTGCCAGGAGGGCACTCCAACGGATACTGAGAAGCACTATTTTCATGGAAGGCCTGAATGAAGAGGCCCAATGCAAAAGAAAACAACAGAAGCAGATTTGATGGACAATAGAAGCCTACCAGAGAGGCTTAGAACGGACTTTGGGCATAGTTATGGTTGCACAAGCGGTTCCCGTGCAATTGCATAGAATGGGTGTTAGGAGACTGATTCTTATTGTTTTGCTGGCATTGTTTTAGAGTAGTATTCTGTTTAGTAAAAGCAGAATGAAGTCTATCCTCTGTTAAAGAGTATCCCCATTTCACCTGAGAGCATTGATAAGGATCGCCACTGTTTCACCTGAGTATACAATAGTCACTGAAATGCATAAGAGCCCTGAAAAGGTTCGCTAAATAATTTTAGGATTTGCTTTTACCTAGGGTTGTGAAAAAATGATAATCCTGTTTGTAATATTGGTCATTACTTTCTTCTGCTATCTGAATGTTAATTATGACCCGATGCTTTGTTCTCTTTGTATCCCTGTTGATAGCTTACATATACCTGCTTAAATGAAATGTGTAGAATGGAAAATGCTCACCTAGCAATCAATTAGGATTTGCCTGCGTAATGGCAAAAGGAGGGTCTGAGGTTCTTTAATTTCGACTCCATTTTACATTCACCACCATTTTGTGTTGCCTTTACACAGGCTGCTCGATTCACAAAGTGTCTCTGCCCCTTGGACTGCAACGTGTCAAAAACCCCCTCCGTCTTTGTCTTGAAACCCATCTCAGACACCAGCCAGCCTAAACTAATCCTTGTCTGGACTACCTAATCTCTATATCAACTATCTGTTAGCCTTTAGTATTTTTCTCATGCCGTATCTTATCTTCTGGCCTTTGCTATTCTCTACTTGTATTCTCTCATTTCACAACTGTCCTCCAAAGCATACAAATGTCCTGCCACTTGCAAGTTGAGTTGTAGGCCCAACCACTGATTAACTTTGTGGGGAGGAGTGACAAAAACAGTTGTAAGAGAGGTTTATTTGGGTTACTTGATATCTTGTTTTCAAACTTTTCTCATTGGTTATATCTTGTTTTCAAACTCTTCCCATTGGCTAAACATGTATGCATTGGGTGTGTTCTTGGTGAATCTATGTGCTATTAAAGATTGTGCGCCATGGAGTAAAGAAGCAGTCTCCTAAGAACATACCAGGTGTACTTCTGGGACAACTGTACTTAGCTGCAGCTAATAAACCTGATCTTCTACGCTCAACAGAGTGTCCTGTGTCTCTGTTCAACAAAGCAGGTGAACTCAGGAGATTAAGGCGTACCCTGCGCCGCCAGGCCTAATTCAGCCTGGTTCTTCAAAGTGCAAAAGCAGTATCATGACAACCGGACTCATGCTAACTTTAAGATGTTGACAATGACTGTAGCAACCATGTGACAGTGCAACATAGAGATTAGGAGATTAAGCACATTGTACATGGTGAACGAAATAATGATCGATTGGGATGTGGCCCGAGTAGTTAACAGTGGCTGAGATTAATTCAAGCATTCCATCCATCAGTTCTGAAAATGCTTAAGTGAAAGCTTACGGAAGGCATTGGAAATATTTTGACAAATGGTGTGTGAACAAGAGAAAGCAAGCATCTTTTTGCCATCCAATGTTAACGGTTGATTTTCTGCTTCATGTAGGTCTTATAGGGTTTGCAGTCTCAACATTGAAGAGCCAAAATAGCACGATTAAGGCTTTCAAGCGTGATCAGGTTTCTCCCATGGTTGATTTGACTACTAGAGTTTTGAAAAGTTTCTTTTTAAAACATTGAAGAACCAGAAACCTTATGGGTCTGGCGGCGCAGGGTATGCCTTAATCTCCTGGGTTCACCTGCTTCAGCTAACAGAGACACGGGGACACTCTGTCGGCGTAAAAGATCAGATTTTATTAGCTGCAGCTAGTACAGTTGTCCTAGAAGTACACACGGTATGTTCTCAGGAGACTGCCACTTCACTCCGTGGCGCACAATCTTTTATAGTACAAAGGTGACATATACATTAACGAAGGACACACCTAAAACATACATGAAAAACCAATAAGAATAGTTTGAAAGTAAGTCAGAGCCAATAGAAAGAAGTGGAAAACAAAAGTATCGAGTAACCCGAAGAAGCCTCTCCTCCAACTGTGTTTGCCATCCCTCCCACAGGTTAAGGTATTAACGTGTCCGCAACTGACTTGCAGGTGGCGAGATACGTTTGTGTGTTTTGGAGGACAGTTGTGAAACAAGAGAATACGAGCAGAGGACAGCGAAGGCCAGAAGATAAGATAAAGTCAGAAGAGAAGAGTGTGAACCAACAGATAGTTAAGACAGGGATTAGAAAAACCAGACAGGGATTAGTGTACTAGGCCAGTTTCTAACACCAGCTTTGTAAACAGAGGCACAAGGCTATTTTGGCACAATATTGCAGGAAAAGCAGAAAAGACTTCGTTCGTCGTGCTGCCTGAGTGAGGGCAATACAAAATGGCGGCGGAGCACAAAATGGAGGTTCAATTCGATCGTGATCGAAAATCGAATTTCCTCAACATCCATTGGTTCAATGCCTTATTCCTTCTTGAAACCAAACACTAGTCTTTTAGGCTTTACAGGAACCTCCCTTTGAACCTCTTCAGCACCTTTAAACCTCAAATTACTTTCAGAAAATGCTATTTGTTTAGCTACTATCTGTTTAGGTCAGAGTTAGTGAACTGAGTGCTCCTTTGAGGGGATTTTCAAGATAGAATAGTCCTTTGTACATACTCTCTTTTTCCTCCCAAGTTCCATCAGTATTTAATTGCTCTCAAGATCTTGTCCTTAGTTCCTTTTATCCCACACCATCTTCGGAGTTGGAGAAGCAGTTGCATTATTTGGATGTGAGATTAGCCTTTTCTATTTACAGAGAGAGATCTGCTGTCTTTCAGAAAACAAAGATGTTAGTGACTTTTAGGGTTTCAGGATAGGAAAACATCCTTACTACTTGACCATAAGCAAATGAATGCACATTACAATTACTTCAGCCTATTAATCAAATGACCTTGGGGCAATCTGGTCAGGTCTAGTAATGATTTGGGTGTCATCAGCATATGAGCAAGCTTATAGTCCAATTGATCTGATCAGGTGTGATCGAAGGGAGCATAGATGTTAAAATGGGGTGGAGACAGTGAAGACCCTTGGGAAACTTGCTGCAAAGAAGGGCCTCTCTTGAGCATAGTTAGATAGAAAGAATGGATATAAAAATAATGCAAGTAATTATGTAAAATGCAAATCTGCAATTTCGTTCTAGATGTGGTAGAAGCCTATCCATTCAAGGTTTTCGTGATTACATTTTTGACTTATAATAATATTTTTATGTTTGAGGTCGACATGACGGCAGACATCAGATTGTAAACAATAAACCTGCACTGTATGAGGTGCGGACACACATAGAAGGGGGAAACCTGAGAGGTCTGTTTCTGTTCTCAGTATAAAGCATACGAACCAGTACTTTACTTACTCTCCGGTACTGAGTAACTGTACTTATTTAATTTGAGTGGGAGAGTACCTGCACTTTTCAGCTGTGCTGCAATGCATTTAATGCATAATGGAAGGGCACTGGCACTTCTCACAAGTAAATAGGTCTGAATCGAGAATACCAGTATTAGCTGTGTCTTTGATACAGACAAAGACACAGTTGGAGAAGAGAGTGGAAATACAGCCTAGGTGAACTTCACCCACCCTTTACAGGTTCACCCTCCTCGAACCGAGAACAAAAAGGAACTCCCTTTTCACTGGATAATATTGTAATCATATCAGATGTGTCCTTGAAATATGATATTTGTTTGCAAACCAAAGATTGAAGAAAACAATCAACATATTGACTTAGTGGTTCTGTCAATGAATTAATACTGGATATAACAGGACACATTGGAGGGTCGACAATATTCTTGTGTACCTTAGGCAGTCCGTACATCGCTGGTATAATTGGATTTTCTTTATTAAGATATTCATATTCTGCTTGGTAAATACGCTCATCTTCTCTCAGAATACTGTCTATCTTGGTACTATCTTTTCTCCATTCTTCTTTGGTCAATTTTCTATAGTGGGAAACATTATCGAGTAATATATGCATTCTGTTATTATAATCAACTGTATCTAAAATTACTACACTTCCTCCCTTATCTCCAGGTTTAATAGCGATCTCGTTACTATGTTCTATGTCATGTAATGCACTGCATTGTTGGCATGATAAGTTGCTATCTATCCAACTCAACTAAACCCTTTTCAATAACTTTCTCAAATGTTTCAATTTCTTTACCTACCATATGCCTTGAAGGTGTCCATGTGGACTTTGGTTTCAGGCGTGGTTTGTTTTCAGAGAGAATTTTGTTTTTATGTTGAAAGAATTTGTTGAGCCCAATTTTTCTAAAGAGATCGCTGATATCTGTTTCATATCAAAAATATTGATGGGAGAACAAATCGCAACCCCTATTCCTTTGCCTAATAATGTTTCTTCTTCTTCAGTTAGTATTCTACTAGAAATATAAATGATTGGAACTTTTTGGCAATTTAATCCTAATACTTTTGGCCCCTTGTTCTCATATATGGTTTTCGTTGTACCTGGTTCTGATAATGAAAATTTGCCCTTCCTCTCCATCTGGTGTTGTGAACAAATTTTGACTTATGCTGTTCTAAAAAAGTTAACTTTTTCCTATTTGCCCTAGAGTTTGGCTCTCTATCTCTATCTGAGTGTGAGACCTGGCCGATTTCGATTTCGGAATCAGAGCTCGTGTATGATGTGTCAGAGAACATTTGACATGTTTTTTAGGAGAATATTACCTTTTTTGTTGCCAGTCTCAATTATTGATCTATCATAATAATCCTTTTGTAAATATGGATAGACAAGCTCTACGTTGTACATGGTAACATCCTTTCTGAATTTATTGTTTTTTTTTATTCATTAGATAACCTTTTAGCTCTTCCTGAATCTCATCTAATGTGTGTTTAGCATCTTCTACAGCTGTATTTTCTTTAATTTGCGACTCAAGAATACCTATTTCACGTTTTTCTATAATTAATACTTCATGAGCTGCATCAATTATGAGAAGCATCCAATCGCGGCTGCATCTATTTGCGATGAATGCCCAATTCTCAATACATTTTTGTTGCCCTGAGCTGATTACGAAAATTGGAACCCTGCAGATAGTTACCTGCTCTCCCTGCTTGTCCTGTGGTTGCTGCTGGCTCTTATTTCTCCCGCCGCCGCTTTGCTGACTACACGGCCGCCGAGAGGAGAAAAACTTCAGCCCCCAGAATCCCCAGCCCCAGGAGCAGGTGACGCTAATCACGCGCCCGGAGGTCCCATAAAAACAAGCACACCTCCGGGGGAGTGGGTGTTGCCCTGAGCTGATTACGAAAATTGGAACCCTGCAGATAGTTACCTGCTCTCCCTGCTTGTCCTGTGGTTGCTGCTGGCTCTTATTTCTCCCGCCGCCGCTTTGCTGACTACGCGGCCGCCGAGAGGAGAAAAACTTCAGCCCCCAGAATCCCCAGCCCCAGGAGCAGGTGACGCTAATCACGCGCCCGGAGGTCCCATAAAAACAAGCACACCTCCCGCGTCGCGGGACGCGCGCGGGCGGACGCCGGGCTAAGCCCGGGCAAAGGGCGGGCCCTCTGTGGCCCTCAGTGGCCGAGGTTGGCCGGGCAGGGCCCCGTTATTTCCATATTGCTGCTCACCGCATGTATATTCTCCACAGCTATTGAAGGCGATAAAACGGTGAGGGTGATACAACTATACAACTATTGACTGGTCGCATATATAAACTATACATTGACTGTTGATTCTTAGCATATCATTGGTTAATTTATTGTGTATTAGTTCTTGTTTTTATCTTTTTATTTGATACAAAATGACAGCCAAAAAACTACGCTCTGGAAGAGTCTTAGGGGGGAGATCATGTATTAAAACTAGGTCCAACCCCCTGAGGAATAATTTTGAACATAGTCTACAATTGAAGGGACAGATGCAGTTGTTTAAATTATGGGAAAATCCAGAGAATAAACATATGGAAGTTCCAGTCACTACTGACAATGAGACAATAACTACGACGGAACTGCAGTTAGAAGCAGCCTTCGACACTAACTCTAGGTCAGCTACGGAAAAAGTTTCTCCCACCTTACTCCTGACTAAAGATGTAGACATCCTAGCATGTCCTCCTAAAGGAGATAATTCAGTCTTACTGAAGGCAGATTTGAAAGGTTTTCAGTATAATACCCCTAAGGTCACAGAAGTGAAGGTGGAGGATATAAAAGAAATCTCTATTCCGTCTAGTATTGATCTAGAATTGTGTGGTCGCTATATGGGTGAGAGGGTTGTGAAACAGCCTGATCCTTGTATTTCCTTAAACGGAGCAACGCCTTCAGGATTACGGCTATATAGTAGCACCCCCTCTATGACATCTAATGATATTTTTTCACTGCAGAGCGATTTGAAATCTCCTCAACTTAACCTATCAGGTATCTGCTCTCTTACTGCACCTGAATATATAAAAAATGAAAAACCAATTTCTGATTCTCTGATAGCACTTGAGCATCTGCTGACCTCCATATTAGGTTTATTGAATAAATTCGTTGGGAGCACTGACTGTATTATGGATTCAGTTACTGAAATATTGAAAGTATTAACTGCAAAAATGCTGGTCTATTTTTCCTATCGAACCTGTTGTCCAGAACGTTATTGATAGTAACATTGCATTAAGAAAAAATGTTTCTGTGGGGTTGGTATTAAAAGTAGATATTCATGAGCCCTCAACCTCTTCTCTACCAATCTCTGCATCTTTGAGGAAAGAATTAGAACCGATTTTGAAGGAAGAACAATCAGCAGTGGTTAACCCAACCGCTGGAAGCGAATTTTTTCCTATTTTTATCCAGGATAAAAAAGAACCTGAAGGTACTGTGGTGACTACTGGGACAGTAATAGAAAAAAGCAGAAAGATTAAAGGGAAAAATAGGAAACCAGTTCGCAAACATAAGAAGAAAAGACAGAGGAAAATTATTTTTCAAAAGCATGTAAATACAGAAGTAACTGATGTTATAGAAACTTCAGATAGTTTAATACAGGAGACTTCATCTATAGAGGTTGCTGGTGGCCTCACCGATCCTTTAGCTGAAGGCCCCCCTGGTGTCAGCACTTTGGATGGAGGACCCCTTTGTTCTGAGGCTGGTGGGATAGAATCTCTTGAACCAAGGGATGAAGTTACAAGTAATATGCCTATTGAAAAAATAGCACTTAACCCATCGGCATCTACTTTTTGGCCTTTAGCGCATGTGACCACTAATACATCTACTGTAACACTAAAAACTTCCAACCCATGTGTGGATACTTTGTTACTGGATTTTCTCCCCTTATTCGATTTAGACCTTAATATGAACAGATCATGGTTGCTGAATTCCTTCAAGGACATTGAATGTTTAAAACTTATTTTGTCAAGCGACATTGATTTGGTTTCAATAATGGGGTTTGATAATGGTCCGCGCGTAAGGGTAAAATTTTGTTCAAAAATAATTGCGAATCTTGTCCTCCAACAAGCGGAATCATTTCAACGTAGAGGGATTGATGTGCTGCCCTTTATTAATAATGGAAATCATATGCTCTTTAGAAAAGGAGCTTCTGAGCTGGGATTTGGGCAAGAAGACCCAACCATTCAAAATAAAGATCTAAAGATACGGGTTTCTAGAGGAAAGCGTATGGTCTCTCAGGTACCTTCTAACCCTGAAAATCTACTTATTTCCATGACAGAAGATAATCAACACTGGAATTGGCTTCCTGGAGTTTTATCCAGTAACACATCGAACAACTTAAGACCACTTTTACATCTTTAACAGTCAATTAAAAATTATATCCTGGAATGCTGCAGCATTACATAATTGTCCCCAGAAGTTTGATTATCTGTTCTCTCTGAATGCAGATGTGCTATGTATTCAGGAAACATGGTGCAAAGATTCTCTTTATGGGGGGAAAAATTATTTTGTATTTGAGGCCCCTGCCACACCCTCAAAAAAAGGGCACGCGAAAGGAGGAATAGCCTGTTTTTTATCTAACACATTACAATGGCGATTTCCCCATTATAAGGACACTAGTAATCTTTTTCAATCAATTACTATTAATAATCTAGTGTCCACAGGTAGACGGTCCTCTCTTGTAATTCTTAATGCATATATACCACCTGAAGAGATTTTTAATACCGTTCTGAAGCGAATGTTTTCTTATGTCAAACAACTACTAGAGCTCGATCACCCCCCATATATTTTACTTATGGGTGACCTAAATAGTAAAGTGTCCACTTCGAGTATAGACATGTTTAGAAGTAAATTTAAGGAAGAAGCATACAATATACCCCAAGCAATCTTTCCTAGTAAAATGAAAACTAACAAAAGAGGAAAGATATTACTTGAAGAACTTAGCTATGTAGAGGGGTTAATTGTAAATGGTAGGATGCCCTCTGACACTCCGGCTAAGTTTACACATAATTCCTTTAGGGGTGAATCTATCTTGGACTATGTAATTACGGATTATGATTCATTTTCTTATGTTCAGGACATGGTGGTCTCTCAATCTTGTTTGAGCGATCATAATGTGATTAATATAATAGTTTCAATACAAACCCCAGATACTGAATCATGGTCTATAATTAATAAAGGTGTTTCTATTCATTGCAAGTCTGGAAGGTGTTTCTGGGACCCTTCCACTATGAAAGATGTACAAAATATTCTCGCCCAAACCTTACTTGAACTAGATGATTGGCAGGGTAGGGAATTTTCATGTTTTGAAACTCTTAAGGAAACCCTTACCATGAGAGCTAGGAAATTAAGTAAACCTAAAAAGCCATATCTCCCTCCTAGTTTATTATTACCCCTATATAAGGAAATAAATAAACTCGTAAGGCAACAGTTCATTAGTAGAACTAAGGAAAATGAGTATAAGATAGCCTTATTAAGAAGAAGGAGAGCTAGACTTAGAATCAAATTAAAAAGAGAAAAAGAAGATTCTCTCTGGATCAGGTTAAGAGAGGTATCGGCCTTTAATAAATTTAGAGAATTCTGGACCCTAATAGGGAAAGGATGTGGGGTAAGAACTTCTCCTATCCCTATCTCTATTGCTGAAAATGTCTGGATATCATTTATATCCAGTTTGTATGCTTCTAATAATGTAGAGGGGGACAGCTGGGATTCAGCCCTAAATAGTCAGCCTAATATAGAGCTCCCATCTGAGAAAACGATCGCTTCGGTGATAAAGAGTATGAGTGCGTCCGGAGCTATGGGCCCGGATGAGCTGCCCATGTCTATAATAAAGCAAGACGTTATATCCTGGAGTAGGATTCTCCTTCCAGTATTCCGTGCGTGCTTTTTACAGAGATCAGTCCCTAATTCTTGGAGGGGAAGTATATTAATCCCGATATTCAAAAAAGGAGAGAGGGATGGCCCTGGGAACTATCGTTTAATTGCTCTTTTAGATTCGATAGGGAAAATTTTTGCAAAATATCTATTGATTTTAATCTCTGAATGGATGGAAGCGAATGACATCCTACCTTTGGAACAAACTGGATTTCGTAAAGAGCATGGTACACTTGATAACTTAACAGCATTACAGGTGATTGTCAATAAATATGTACGTGTTCGCGGTGGTGGAATATATGCGGCATTCATTGATTTCTCCACAGCGTTTGATAAGGTCGACCGACCAACCCTGTGGAGAAAACTCGCTATTCTAGGGATGCCGTTATATTTACTCGAACTTGTAAAAGCCCTTCACTCAAACACGTGGTGTAAGGTATTACAAGGTGGAGAAAGAGGTTTGTCTCAATCTATTCCCTCACCTAATGGGCTGAAACAAGGGTGCATATTGGCCCCTATATTGTTTTCTCTCTATACGGCAGACCTTCCTTCTTCCATTTCAGTGTGCGGTGGGATAGCCCCGATAATTGGAGGATCTCCTGTATCAATTTTAATGTATGCAGATGATATCCTCATATTAGATTTAACTCCGAAGGGCTTGTCTAACCGCTTATGTGCATTAAATCAATTTGCAGAAGCAAATTTCATGAAGATTAATGCTTCGAAAAGTAAAATCATGTGTATTTTTGGAAAGAAAAAATGTAGGTCTGTAAATTATGGATGGGCCATAGGCGGACATAAGTTAGAGGTGGTAAAAACCTACACCTTTTTGGGTAAAATAATCTCGGCAAACTTAAGTGAGAAACTCCATACAGATCATAACTCGCGTAAAGCATTAGCCCATGGTATGGGATTATGCTCCTTGTACAAGGCTACAGGGAAGAGACACCTTACACTATTTATGGAGGTATTTAGGGCAAAGATCCCTGCAACTTTATTGTATGGGTTAGAATTAGTAGAGTTAAAACACTGGGGATTTTTACATAGAATGGATGGAATGATATTCAGAAGAATTACTTCCATTAATACAGCTTGTTCTGTATCCTCATGTAGATTGGAGTTCGGACTCCGAAGTTGTTGGGTACAGGGGCTGATAGCTCTGGTAAGGTGGGTAGCTTGCATAGCTAGAGGTAAAAAGGATTCCTTACGGGAAGCCATAAAAAATGAGCTTCTGGGCAATTTCAATGAGTTTTCCCTGTTAGTAAAAAACTTTAGAGAAGCAGTAATTTTGTTAGAGTTGGATGTAAGTACTCTGTTCCTACTTACTCCCTCTGAACTAAAGTCTAAATTAAAAAATGCATCTTGGGAGCTCAGTTATAAATTGGATATGATTGCCCAACAAGGAAAATCGAAAAGGCAACTTCTTTTAAACACATATACATTAAAGCTGCCACAACAATACCTCACATGGAATATCCCCCACAGAGTCCGTAGGTTATGGTACCTGTTAAGACAAGATTTGCTTCCACTAAATCAACTTTTAGCTAAATGGTTTGGTGTATCTCCTATATGTAATCTTTGTCATAATGCTGTACAGGATCGTAATCACGTTCTGTTTATCTGTCCTGCTTTACGCCCATTGCGTTATAAATGGTTGAAACCTATTTGTTTACAATTAGGAATTTTAAATGTAAACACTTTTTTTCATGCACTTTACTGTCCTTCAAATGAAATGTTCTGTTTTAAAGTTTTTAACTTTTTAAAAGGTTTTTTAAATATTTATTGAATGAAATATAGAGAAATATCTGTCAATTGTCTGACCAGTGTATATGATGTATCTTCTTCTCAACTGTTTGTCTGTGATTTTATTGTAAGTATTGTTGTATAATTGTGTCTTTATTTTATGTGGCCCTCTTTGAGAGCCAAAACATAATAAACTTAAACTTAACTCATAAACTTAACTCAATACATTTTTCATGTTTTATAAAAAGAGCAGGCTCATAAGTCACCTGTAGACCTTTTGGGATAATACCCTTTTTGCAATATTCAATTAGAAAATCAGCAGTGAGTTCTGTCCGGATAACTTTTTTCTTCTGGTTCCAGAAATGTTTCCATTTTTCTTCACCACGTTTGCACATTGTAACTGTACTAATGTTTTTCGAAGAACCATTATGATCTTATTTTATTGGTCTTCTGAAAAACCAAAGGTTTTTGAACAGTCCATGATGTAGGACAAATAAGATGGAGTAACTTTTCTCAAAATTACTCCCCAGCTAACAAGCTGTACTCAGAGAATATGAAATCTCAAGAGAGTTACCCTTTTGAAGAAAAAAGGGACAGGGTATATGAACCGAGAACAAAAAGGGACTCCCCTTTCACTGGATAATATTGTAAAGATGCAAAACGAAATTGCTTTATTATAAATCAATAATATGAGGGAGAAATGGCTATTATAAATGACCCCTTAAGAGAAAAGACCACTATTTCTGGAGGTCATACAACCCTTAGATTCTTAAACCAAATGCATCAATGGGTGAACATAAGGTCATACTTTACTCATTTCAAATGTCACAAGAATCCATTCAAATTCATGAAAAAGAGATGGGAATATATCCCCGTATTGTTTATTTCATAAGACCAGTCTATAAAATCGATAAATCATATAACACAGTTATAAGCCAAAATCATAATTCAACTTTCGGTCCCCAAAAAAAAACATGTATTACTAATATTTGATAAAACTGTCATCATATTTAATTTAAAAAAAAAAAAGAGAAAAAAAGAAGAAAAGAAAGAGAGAAAGCTCTTGCATAATAATCATACTTTAAAGATCAGATCTGTTATTTTGTAGCAATCATAATCACCGATCATTTATCATGTGATCCATCAACAATACAGAAAATATTTTTTTAACAAACCGAATATACAGAAAACAGCCAGCTCCGTTGGAACTGGCTGACTCAAAACAAGTGTCAGCGTGGAGTTTCGGTGTAACAGAAAATATTAATCACCTTCTTCAGGACAAATTTTATTAAAACTTTCAATAAAAGCATGAAAGAAAGACAAATCACTGTGATTAAAATGTGGCTAAGATGGCTCGTTGAGTAAATAACATCCATTATTATTTATGTTCACTCATTTGTGCTTAGTTTTTAACGTGGGCAGAGGTCTAATTAATGCAATAAAGGCTTATCATTTTCTCAAAAAGATAAATAACTGAAGGTCTATTTAATGGATTTAAGATCTAAGTCGAGATATGTAGGCAATGATTTGCCTCAAAATAATTCCTATATTTAAGATAAAGAATTAGGGCCAGATGTACGACTATAGCATTTTCCGAGTCACGAATTGCAATGAATTGGGAGCCACAATTTGGAGTCACACAACGCAATGTACAACAGTGTCTGAGACACTATTTGCGATTCCCAATGAGGTCACAAATTGCATGCCTCATGAATATTAATGAGGCTGTCACAATTTGCGACCCCATTGGGAAAGGCTAGCACTCCAAGAGATGGTGGCATGCTGGGGTCAGCAGACCACCATGTCTGGGACAGTTTTTAAATAAAGCAGTTATTTTTTTTAATGCAGTCCTTTTTCCTTAAAGGATATATTTCAAATATAAAAATGACTCTTTCCAGTTTAAGTTTTTTAAGGGCATGTAGTGGTTCCTGCAACGACTGCCTGCCCTTAAAAACTGTTTGTGCATGCATGCCTAAAGGGGAAGGGGTCCCTTAGGGACCCCTTCCCATTTTAATGTGCTTTACCACCCTTCAGAGAAGCGTGGTAAACTGCGACTGTTTTGCGACTGCAATTGTGGTCCCAAAACATTCATATGTAGCTTTTGGAGTCGCTATTAGGAAGGATGCCCTTGGAACGCCCCTTCCTAATAGCGAGTCACTAACCCTATTTTGCGAGCCTCTGAATGTTTGTGACTCGCAAAATAGGGTTGGTACATAGGACACATGTTTTTTGTGGTCGCAAACGGCCATTAATCCCCCATGCAACACCAAAATACGGTCGTACATCTGGCCCTTAGTCAAGGACCTTGAGTGACAAATATTGTGGTATTAATGTAAGAGATTAGAGGACTCCTAGGGTTTGATGAGATATCACTTCACCTTACCTAAAATATAGGGAATTCGAGAAATCCAAAATGTCATCGGCTGGAGATCTAGGTGAATAACCATGGATAAATCTGTTAATATTATTAATAGAGCTCTGAAGTATCTACAAAAGGAACCACAAAATACAAGAATGATATTGTGATCTAGGTTGATGAATTCCCTATGTGTAAATGCAGATCCAGTGTACAGTCTCCAACTTACTTTAAAAGGAAGTCTGTACAGTGTCAATCCACTTAGGGGCTAGTCAATTGCTAGTTGTCTGGTCAAAGTTCAGAAGATAGCTATTAAAAATTCACTCGATATGTAGAGACCTTATATAGCGAAAAAAGAAGACAGGGAAAAGGAATCATAACCCAAACGATATAACCAAACTGTTAAATAACCCACTTCTAAATATATTATTACTCATAAATGGGGAATGTAAATCTCACCCAAAATGTAATTTCTCAAAATTTGAAATTATTAAACCCAAAAGTAAATTCTGGTCTGGGTACTTGGATATGTCAGGATGTCAAAGGGCTCATTAATCGGCTCTACATGGAAGAAGAAAATAAGACCTTAAGAAGATGTTTAGACTCCATTTTGAAGGGGTCCGCAAGTCTACAAGAAAATGTATTAACTAGCCAAGGAAAACTTCTAAAAGAGAATCTCCGTATGGTTTTTATGATGCTATTGGCTCTCGGTCTATAGATACCTAGAATATTAAGGGATCACAGTGTACTATTAACAACAGATCGGTAGCGTCTTACCGATGGTCCGTGTCAGTTCCATTTGGCGTCTGGAATCGTCTAAACCGCAGTGTTACTTACTGCGTCCATTTATTATGCATTGATATGTTGTCATGACATGACAGCATGGATAAAGTATGTTCTACGTCTGAATGGCTTATATTTGAATAAACTTACCATTAACTCTTTCGGTATTCAATGTTCATGATACTGTTCGTCAAGGAACTAGAATCGAAAAATATCTATTCTATATAATAAAATTGAAGATATTTACTTGTATATCTAAATTTGAATTGGCTTTACATTGTGCAATTCTATTGTGGATTGCACAAGATCTGACGCGCAAAATCTTGTTGAGATAACAAAATGAAGTTGTTATATTTTGTAATTGCGATAGCAATATCATAATTAATAACTATAGACAAAATCGGCCAAATGACCAGCGATGTCTGACAAGATATTTCAGAAGTGGAGAGCTCATAAAAATGGATGAAAAATCATAAATCCAGCATTGGTGCACGTATAAACCAATGCTCTGCTTTTACTGCTGATGGTGAAAAAAGGTTGAAAATATTAAATTATCGAGAATGTAAAGATTTTCAAAAGTAATAATGATACCAAGCAACTCTGTGCCCAGTTTTTTAAAAATAATAACGCTAACTAAAGAGCCTTATCTAAAGATCAGGGGAATCATTATATAAGTTTGAGAGTTACTGAGTATGTATGTGGAGAAAAGAGGAATATGTGTGCCCCAAAGTCCACTGGAAATCTGTTAAATCAGCCTTTCCCAATCATCTCTATTATTTAACCCATTTTTATGAGTCCCAAATTTGGACATATAGAATTGTTCTCTAATCTTTCTTTTTATCCATATTTCCTCCCTTAGTGGAGATTTGAATATGTTCCCAAATGCACCATCTAATATTTTTTATGGTGTGTTCTTTTCGACCCAATGGTCGACTAATGGGGCATTTTTACATGTAGTGCACATCGCTGACTTATGATCATTAAATCTGAGACAAATTTCCCTTTCTGTTTCGCCCATGTAACATTTGTTACAAGGAAACTTCGTAAGATAAACAAAAAATGTTGTGTGACAGTTGACCATCTTGTTAAGGCGATGTATGATACCATCATATTCAATAATATCACCTTTAATGATATTCACATAATTGATACATGATCCACATGGAAAGTTGCCTGTAAGGTAAGCTCCATTTTGTATACTGAGTTGTTTATTTTCTCGATTCTCTTTGTAGTTGTGAACTAGGCAGTTTCAAATCATATTATTTCGTCTGTAGGCGAATAAGTGTTTTTCAAGTATATTGTTATCTTCATTTAATAAATGCCAATTCCTATTGATTCGATTTTTTAATTTTATTGCTAATGTTGGTAACATTTGTTACACGTGTAATTTTTTGTTTAAGTTCGCCATCCTTCAATTTCGCCTCAAATAAACTGTATCTGTTGAAATAATTAGCTCTTTTGTAAGCTCTTGTCACAAGTTTTTTGTGGTAGCCCCTATCTAGGAATTTTTTCGTAAGGACTTTAGCGTTGATTTAAAAATCCCTTTTCTTGACGTACTCGCAGAAATTATCCTAAAGGTATATTGTCTTTCTGACTTTGTGGATAATTACTTTGATAATGCAGCATGGTATCACGATCGGTGGGCTTGGTGTATAGATCCACTTTACGGAAACCTTGATTATTTTTAATACTAATATCCAAAAAGTTATATTCCTTGTTGCTTATTGACGAGGTAAAACTAAGGTTAGGATCACCCAGGTTCAGCCAATCAATAAACATATCAAGGTAGTCTCTCTCACCATGTCATATGAAAACAATATTGTCAGTGTATCTTGACCACTGGCTGATATTTTCAAAAAAAGGAGCCAACTTGTTATACATATGATGCTCCTCAAAAGCAGCCATGTATAGAAAAGGCTAGGCTTGGGGCACAGGTGCCCCCATGCTAGTCCCTTTGAGCTTACAGTGAAAATCCTCATTAAACAATATATTATTCTTAAGGATGATCTCGACACATTCAACCAAAATTGAGCTGTGCAAATTACGCAATTCGATGTCTATTATTTGTGCAGTGAACGTAATAAAATAATTTTAAAAAATCCAATTGGCCGCACTCTTCTCGTCCTACCTGCATGTTACCCCAAGAAACTGTGGTCCATGTAGTGGCGACGGCGATTACGCCTGTGCCAAAAGTATTCAAAGAAAGTAAGTGTCGCATTAGCCATCCCTGGACACGTGTTTCGAGGTAGTTGCCTCTCGTCAGCAGGGAGTAGGTGAGTGTGTGGGGTTGCCGCGTAGACTGCCAAAAAAGTATTATCAGGTAAAGTACCACTCATGGCGCGCAGGTGCTGATCCGGGGCTCGTCAGCCCAATGGCTCAAGGGAGCCTTAATACAAAAAATCCAATTGGCCGCACTCTGCTCGTCCTACCAGCATGTTACCCCAAGGAACTGTGGTCCATGTAGTGGCGACGGCGATTACGCCTGTGCCATAAGTATTCGAAGAAAGTAAGTGTCACATTAGCCATCCCTGGACACGTGTTTCGAGGTAGTTGCCTCTCATCAGCAGGGAGTAGGTGAGTGTGTGGGGTTGCCGCGTAGACTGCCAAAAAAGTATTATCAGGTAAAGTACCACTCATGGCGCGCAGGTGCTGATCCGGGGCTCGTCAGCCCAATGGCTCAAGGGAGCCTTAATACAAAAAATCCAATTGGCCGCACTCTGCTCGTCCTACCAGCATGTTACCCCAAGGAACTGTGGTCCATGTAGTGGCGACGGCGATTACGCCTGTGCCAAAAGTATTCGAAGAAAGTAAGTGTCGCATTAGCCATCCCTGGACACGTGTTTCGAGGTAGTTGCCTCTCGTCAGCAGAAAGTAGGTGAGTGTGTGGGGTTGCCGCGTAGACTGCCAAAAAAGTATTATCAGGTAAAGTACCACTTATGGCGCGCAGGTGCTGATCCGGGGCTCGTCAGCCCAATGGCTCAAGGGAGCCTTAATACAAAAAATCCAATTGGCGCACTCTGCTCGTCCTACCAGCATGTTACCCCAAGGAACTGTGGTCCATGTAGTGGCGACGGCGATTACGCCTGTGCCAAAAGTATTCGAAGAAAGTAAGTGTCGCATTAGCCATCCCTGGACACGTGTTTCGAGGTAGTTGCCTCTCATCAGCAGGGAGTAGGTGAGTGTGTGGGGTTGCCGCGTAGACTGCCAAAAAAGTATTATCAGGTAAAATACCACTCATGGCGCGCAGGTGCTGATCCGGGGCTCGTCAGCCCAATGGCTCAAGGGAGCCTTAATACAAAAAATCCAATTGGCCGCACTCTGCTCGTCCTACCAGCATGTTACCCCAAGGAACTGTGGTCCATGTAGTGGCGACGGCGATTACGCCTGTGCCAAAAGTATTCGAAGAAAGTGAGTGTCGCATTAGCCATCCCTGGACACGTGTTTCGAGGTAGTTGCCTCTCATCAGCAGGGAGTAGGTGAGTGTGTGGGGTTGCCGCGTAGACTGCCAAAAAAGTCTTATCAGGTAAAATACCACTCATGGCGCGCAGGTGCTGATCCGGGGCTCGTCAGCCCAATGGCTCAAGGGAGCCTTAATACAAAAAATCCAATTGGCCGCACTCTGCTCGTCCTACCAGCATGTTACCCCAAGGAACTGTGGTCCATGTAGTGGCGACGGCGATTACGCCTGTGCCAAAAGTATTCGAAGAAAGTTAGTGTCGCATTAGCCATCCCTGGACACGTGTTTCGAGGTAGTTGCCTCTCGTCAGCAGGGAGTAGGTGAGTGTGTGGGGTTGCCGCGTAGACTGCCAAAAAAGTATTATCAGGTAAAGTACCACTCATGGCGCGCAGGTGCTGATCCGGGGCTCGTCAGCCCAATGGCTCAAGGGAGCCTTAATACAAAAAATCCAATTGGCCGCACTCTGCTCGTCCTACCAGCATGTTACCCCAAGGAACTGTGGTCCATGTAGTGGCGACGGCGATTACGCCTGTGCCAAAAGTATTCGAAGAAAGTAAGTGTCGCATTAGCCATCCCTGGACACGTGTTTCGAGGTAGTTGCCTCTCGTCAGCAGGGAGTAGGTGAGTGTGTGGGGTTGCTGAACTGCAGGATCCCGGTTGCTACATAATTACATAGGTTTAAAAAACGATAAATTTAAATAAAATGTTACCGTCGTTCTTAATTATAAAAGCCCTTTAAAAATATTACATATGTTATGAAGATCCTTTATCTCTGCGAGTCTGTTGTGAGGAGATTACATAGTATGCTCGGGGAGACAAATTAGTTTAAGGCTAAAAGTTAGCATAGCTCTCCAATTCTAAGAAATTTCTCCTATGCTTACAGGCCCAAAGGAACGAGGCTACGCAGAAACATACAAAAGGACCATGAAGATTTTTCAAATAGAACAGGGCAACGCGGCACTGCTTAAAATCATGCCGTATTAAAAGAGGTTTGACATATGTTGCTCTCTGCTCATTCTAAATTTGACAGAGGAAGAAAAGGAAGAGTTCCGAATGGGCTGATAGATTATCACCTGGGCAACTTGTCAAGTCACTGTGAGCGTACTGTTTTGAAGGGAAACTCAGCATTAGGGGAATTAAGTTCAAGCGGAACCTTAAAAGAATAAACCTATGCTGCAGGTTCCTTACTGCGTCCAGGTAGAAGTATTCACCCACTGTCGCTGGTGGGATGGAGTGATAGGTCTTTACAGTTAGTTTTAACTTCTGAAATTCCTCTCTTTCATAGGCTAGCTTCTCCTAAATTAGTGCCTTCAGCCTCTTCTTAGGGAACCTGGAGCATGAGGTGGGATTTACATACAGCTCAGGGACTCCAAGAGAATACAGCGTTGTTTTAACATACTCCAACCAGGGGATCTTATAAGTCTTATCCAATGAAAGGCAGTTTAGTATAATAGTCTGATTAAGATTGACTGTGTCCCTACTACATATTGAGTGCCACAACATGATCGGGCTGCTCTCACCATGTTTGACACATATTGCCAGTATCGGCAACACTCACCATCCCCCCATACAGCAATCTCTTAGCGAAATAACCAGACAAGACACCTTCTTTGTGGAGAAAATTGCTGCAGGTTTATTAGCATAACAACAATGCCAAGATTGGTGGGTTAGCTTACGGGCGATCCCAAGGCAGGCAGCCCCTCGCCGCCTGCCACCTGATGAGCCAAATTACACCGTGGCCAATCCAATCGGTGTTAGTCAGATTTGGGGGAGGGGTGACCCCTCCCACTAGTGGACCGCCAGTCCACTCCCTTGCTCACGCCCCAGAGGGGGGCGGAGCCTTCCAGGCAACCCCCGGTTGCTCAGGTCCACATCCGCCCGTAGGACTAACTGGGCGCCATCGCTCCTCCAGGGTCCAACGCGAGGACCTCCCTGGGGATATTTGGCTTTAGCACCCTTACTGTGCTCGTGCAGAGGATACTCTTCTGTGCCTTACAGCCTCTGGATCGCCTGTAACTCCGCCACAGCTCTGGGTGTGGCCACCGTCACCCCAGAGCCCCCCACCAAGATAACCTTCATTACATACACCCTGCTGTCTCCAAGGCCTCACCTAGCTCAAGTAAGAACAGGTCCATACCCACTCTGGACAGGTGTACCCCATCTTCATCCAAGTACCCTGTGGCCTAGTGTGCAGTAACCCATGACAGATGAAGGCAAAACCCCTTTGCTCAGTGAATTTCCTCATGGCGCTGTTAACCTTCCTGCGAGAGACCTCCATAGCTTCCTTAGATCGTGCGCCCTACCACACCCGCCGGGGCGTTATCTCAGACAACCATATTTAACAGGTCCCCAGCTGGTTGCTCAATTTACACATGGTGACAGTCATTTCTTGAAGCAGGACCCTTCACCCCACAGCTGTCAGGTCATTCCCTCCCCGGTGTATGACCATCACATTAGGAGGAGGAACCCCCCCCCATATCTGCTGCAGCTTATTCAGCAAGCAGGTCCAGCGCATGCCTGGGTGCCCTAGTCAGATACTGTCTGTGGCCACGAGGCCGTGCCTCCATTTCCTGTTCAGGGCCCCCCTTGATACTCGCAAGATGCCCGAATTGCCAATTACCCAGACCATAGTTCCTGGTAGTTAAAGATCTACAATAAATCAAATGCACATATTACACTTCGCTGCAAGCCACCGGCATCTGGTGCCGAAAATGTCCCTAAGTTTGCACAACCAGGGCCCCCCTCCAAGGTAGGCATTCTTATCTACATCCTGATGATTCCAGAGCCTGTCCCAGGCTCTGATCACCAAACTCACCTGCCCACCAATGGTTGCATAACTTACACCCGGAGGAATTAAATTCTGGTAGCAGGACCCTCCTACCCTGGAAAGTCAAATAATTGCCTATCCAGGTGTCCCACAGTGATGGGAGGGGAGACAGCCCCCGCCCATGCCGCTGCCTCTCCAGAAGCTGTTCCAGTGCCTGCACAATAACACTACCCCTCCCCAGGGTGGCTTACGGCCTGCTGTACCCTTTGAAGCCTTGGGATTCCCCTCGCCCAACCTGTAAGCATGTCCTGCCAAGTCTGAAACTCGAAGGGGGACCTAGTTTACGGGGCACTCACCTTGCCCAGCCTTTCAGTGCTGCCCTGCAAAGGAGAGACATAGAGGATCGACCTGGCCTCCCCATTTGGTATAATGTTATGTTATGTTATGTTAGCCGGATTTATAAAGCGCGACAGCTGCCTCGGCTGAGAGGCGTCCCGGCGCTAAGCAACGGCAGAGCCAAACAAGGAAAGGAAATAAAGCGGGCCTACAGGGAGGGGAACAAAAAGGTCTTAATAGCTTTCCTAAACTGGAGGAAATTAGTAGGCTCCCGAATGTGAACCGGCAGAGAGTTCCACAACAGGGCCGCTCTATGCCGGAAGGAGCGTCCACCGGCACAAACTTTCCTGACCCGGGGAACCGTGACTAGACATTGTCCCATAGAACGAAGGGATCGCCTAGGGATATAAGGTGAGAGAAGATCAGATAAAATGCAAGGGGAGGCCAGCTTCAAAATTTTAAAGGCAAAGCAGAGTGCCTTGAACTCAATGCGCCTAGCCACCGGCAGCCAATGTAGCCGTCGAATGGCACTAGTCACTGAGCAGGGTCTACGCAACCACAGGATGGATCTGACAGCCGCATTCTGGACTCTCTGAAGCCTCTGTATCTCAGATTCGTTTACTCCTAAATACAGCGAGCAGGCGTAATCAAGCCTCGACAAAATCAATGCCTGGACCACGGTCTGCCTAGTAGAGGCGTCAAAAAAGGCCAGAATGGGCTTCAGACCACGAAGAAGACCAAAACAAGTGCCAGCCACCTTCTTCATCTGAACCGCATAGTTGAGTGAGCTGTCCATCCAAACCCCCAAGTTCTTTACTACCGGCTTAGGGGTAGGTGCCATACCCAAACTAGCAGGCCACCACAGGTCACTCCAGTACTCATGGTTCCCCCCCACTAACAACACCTCAGACTTGTTAGAATTTAGCTGTAGACAGTTGGCGGTCATCCACTCGGCAACGGCAGAGAGGTCGCCCTGAAATTTTCTGGCGTCCTCCTCGTAGTCGCTCGAGAGGGCCACCACCAACTGCGTGTCGTCAGCGTAGGAAACCATGGTCAGCCCCCTACTCCTTGCCACTTCCGCCAGAGGTTGAACGTAAAGATTGAAGAGCAGGGGGCTCAGGGACGAGCCCTGTGGGACCCCCTGACCAATAGGAAGAATGCCAGAGGCAAAAGGGTCCATGTAGTGGCGACGGCGATTACGCCTGTGCCAAAAGTATTCGAAGAAAGTAAGTGTCGCATTAGCCATCCCTGGACACGTGTTTCGAGGTAGTTGCCTCTCGTCAGCAGGGAGTAGGTGAGTGTGTGGGGTTGCTGAACTGCAGGATCCCGGTTGCTACATAATTACATAGGTTTAAAAAACGATAAATTTAAATAAAATGTTACCGTCGTTCTTAATTATAAAAGCCCTTTAAAAATATTACATATGTTATGAAGATCCTTTATCTCTGCGAGTCTGTTGTGAGGAGATTACATAGTATGCTCGGGGAGACAAATTAGTTTAAGGCTAAAAGTTAGCATAGCTCTCCAATTCTAAGAAATTTCTCCTATGCTTACAGGCCCAAAGGAACGAGGCTACGCAGAAACATACAAAAGGACCATGAAGATTTTTCAAATAGAACAGGGCAACGCGGCACTGCTTAAAATCATGCCGTATTAAAAGAGGTTTGACATATGTTGCTCTCTGCTCATTCTAAATTTGACAGAGGAAGAAAAGGAAGAGTTCCGAATGGGCTGATAGATTATCACCTGGGCAACTTGTCAAGTCACTGTGAGCGTACTGTTTTGAAGGGAAACTCAGCATTAGGGGAATTAAGTTCAAGCGGAACCTTAAAAGAATAAACCTATGCTGCAGGTTCCTTACTGCGTCCAGGTAGAAGTATTCACACACTGTCGCTGGTGGGATGGAGTGATAGGTCTTTACAGTTAGTTTTAACTTCTGAAATTCCTCTCTTTCATAGGCTAGCTTCTCCTAAATTAGTGCCTTCAGCCTCTTCTTAGGGAACCTGGAGCATGAGGTGGGATTTACATACAGCTCAGGGACTCCAAGAGAATACAGCGTTGTTTTAACATACTCCAACCAGGGGATCTTATAAGTCTTATCCAATGAAAGGCAGTTTAGTATAATAGTCTGATTAAGATTGACTGTGTCCCTACTACATATTGAGTGCCACAACATGATCGGGCTGCTCTCACCATGTTTGACACATATTGCCAGTATCGGCAACACTCACCATCCCCCCATACAGCAATCTCTTAGTGAAATAACCAGACAAGACACCTTCTTTGTGGAGAAAATTGCTGCAGGTTTATTAGCATAACAACAATGCCAAGATTGGTGGGTTAGCTTACGGGCGATCCCAAGGCAGGCAGCCCCTCGCCGCCTGCCACCTGATGAGCCAAATTACACCGTGGCCAATCCAATCGGTGTTAGTCAGATTTGGGGGAGGGGTGACCCCTCCCACTAGTGGACCGCCAGTCCACTCCCTTGCTCACGCCCCAGAGGGGGGCGGAGCCTTCCAGGCAACCCCCGGTTGCTCAGGTCCACATCCGCCCGTAGGACTAACTGGGCGCCATCGCTCCTCCAGGGTCCAACGCGAGGACCTCCCTGGGGATATTTGGCTTTAGCACCCTTACTGTGCTCGTGCAGAGGATACTCTTCTGTGCCTTACAGCCTCTGGATCGCCTGTAACTCCGCCACAGCTCTGGGTGTGGCCACCGTCACCCCAGAGCCCCCCACCAAGATAACCTTCATTACATACACCCTGCTGTCTCCAAGGCCTCACCTAGCTCAAGTAAGAACAGGTCCATACCCACTCTGGACAGGTGTACCCCATCTTCATCCAAGTACCCTGTGGCCTAGTGTGCAGTAACCCATGACAGATGAAGGCAAAACCCCTTTGCTCAGTGAATTTCCTCATGGCGCTGTTAACCTTCCTGCGAGAGACCTCCATAGCTTCCTTAGATCGTGCGCCCTACCACACCCGCCGGGGCGTTATCTCAGACAACCATATTTAACAGGTCCCCAGCTGGTTGCTCAATTTACACATGGTGACAGTCATTTCTTGAAGCAGGACCCTTCACCCCACAGCTGTCAGGTCATTCCCTCCCCGGTGTATGACCATCACATTAGGAGGAGGAACCCCCCCCCATATCTGCTGCAGCTTATTCAGCAAGCAGGTCCAGCGCATGCCTGGGTGCCCTAGTCAGATACTGTCTGTGGCCACGAGGCCGTGCCTCCATTTCCTGTTCAGGGCCCCCCTTGATACTCGCAAGATGCCCGAATTGCCAATTACCCAGACCATAGTTCCTGGTAGTTAAAGATCTACAATAAATCAAATGCACATATTACACTTCGCTGCAAGCCACCGGCATCTGGTGCCGAAAATGTCCCTAAGTTTGCACAACCAGGGCCCCCCTCCAAGGTAGGCATTCTTATCTACATCCTGATGATTCCAGAGCCTGTCCCAGGCTCTGATCACCAAACTCACCTGCCCACCAATGGTTGCATAACTTACACCCGGAGGAATTAAATTCTGGTAGCAGGACCCTCCTACCCTGGAAAGTCAAATAATTGCCTATCCAGGTGTCCCACAGTGATGGGAGGGGAGACAGCCCCCGCCCATGCCGCTGCCTCTCCAGAAGCTGTTCCAGTGCCTGCACAATAACACTACCCCTACCCAGGGTGGCTTACGGCCTGCTGTACCCTTTGAAGCCTTGGGATTCCCCTCGCCCAACCTGTAAGCATGTCCTGCCAAGTCTGAAACTCGAAGGGGGACCTAGTTTACGGGGCACTCACCTTGCCCAGCCTTTCAGTGCTGCCCTGCAAAGGAGAGACATAGAGGATCGACCTGGCCTCCCCATTTGGTATAATGTTATGTTATGTTATGTTAGCCGGATTTATAAAGCGCGACAGCTGCCTCGGCTGAGAGGCGTCCCGGCGCTAAGCAACGGCAGAGCCAAACAAGGAAAGGAAATAAAGCGGGCCTACAGGGAGGGGAACAAAAAGGTCTTAATAGCTTTCCTAAACTGGAGGAAATTAGTAGGCTCCCGAATGTGAACCGGCAGAGAGTTCCACAACAGGGCCGCTCTATGCCGGAAGGAGCGTCCACCGGCACAAACTTTCCTGACCCGGGGAACCGTGACTAGACATTGTCCCATAGAACGAAGGGATCGCCTAGGGATATAAGGTGAGAGAAGATCAGATAAAATGCAAGGGGAGGCCAGCTTCAAAATTTTAAAGGCAAAGCAGAGTGCCTTGAACTCAATGCGCCTAGCCACCGGCAGCCAATGTAGCCGTCGAATGGCACTAGTCACTGAGCAGGGTCTACGCAAGCACAGGATGGATCTGACAGCCGCATTCTGGACTCTCTGAAGCCTCTGTATCTCAGATTCGTTTACTCCTAAATACAGCGAGCAGGCGTAATCAAGCCTCGACAAAATCAATGCCTGGACCACGGTCTGCCTAGTAGAGGCGTCAAAAAAGGCCAGAATGGGCTTCAGACCACGAAGAAGACCAAAACAAGTGCCAGCCACCTTCTTCATCTGAACCGCATAGTTGAGTGAGCTGTCCATCCAAACCCCCAAGTTCTTTACTACCGGCTTAGGGGTAGGTGCCATACCCAAACTAGCAGGCCACCACAGGTCACTCCAGTACTCATGGTTCCCCCCCACTAACAACACCTCAGACTTGTTAGAATTTAGCTGTAGACAGTTGGCGGTCATCCACTCGGCAACGGCAGAGAGGTCGCCCTGAAATTTTCTGGCGTCCTCCTCGTAGTCGCTCGAGAGGGCCACCACCAACTGCGTGTCGTCAGCGTAGGAAACCATGGTCAGCCCCCTACTCCTTGCCACTTCCGCCAGAGGTTGAACGTAAAGATTGAAGAGCAGGGGGCTCAGGGACGAGCCCTGTGGGACCCCCTGACCAATAGGAAGAATGCCAGAGGCAAAAGGGGGGGCGGCTACCTGAAAGGTCCTATCAGCCAAGAAGGAGGACAGCCAACCAAGAGCTGGCCCAGAGATCCCGGCCTCAGAGAGGCGCTTCAGCAGGCTGGCATGAGATACAGTATCGAACGCGGCACTGAGATCCAACAGGATCAGTGCCGACATCTGCCCTGCATCCAGAGCCGCCCAGAGGTGTTCAGTGACGGCCAGAAGAGCAGACTCCGTACTGTGGCCGGGTCAGAAGCCATTTTGGGACGCATCGAACCTCTGATGAGCTGTAAAAAAATCTGTGAGGAGAGAGGTAGTGTATGCCTCGGTGATTTTAGCAACCCAGAGAAGCAAAGAGATGGGGCGGAAGCTGACGAGCTTCCGAGGGTCTAAAGAGGGTTTTTAGAGTAAAGGAAGGACCTTGGCCTGTTTCCAGGCCATAGGCACAACTGCCTCACGCAAAGATCCATTGATTACTTCTTCCAGAGGATGAATGATAGAAGGTAGAATTCTTTTAAATTGATCAGGCTTCAAGGGATCAGCCGGAGAACCTGATTTGACCTTATCTCAGAGTGTAAGAAACACTTCTCGGGTAATGGGAGGAAAAAATTTGAGAAACCCGTGATTGGAATTGCTAGAGGGCTCAGAAAGGCCTAGAGGGACCGTAGGAAAGTTACGATAGATAGCCTTGACTTTCTCAATGAAGAAATTAGCCAAATCTTCGCACTGTGAGTTGGAGGAGATCCCTGCACCTACATCATTCTTCTGGGTCTTGAGCCCTGTCACTATTGAGAAGATGGTCTTAGCTGGGTTAGGGCTGACACAAATCTGTTCGGAATAAAAGACAGCACGCTCGGCATGAAGGGCCCTATGATAGCGCTTTATAGCTGCGTGATAAAGTGCTTTAGAGGCTGGGTCAAAATCCCGACGCCAAGCTCTCTCCAACTTCTTACACTGCTTGCACAGGCCAGCCAGTTTAGCATTATACCAAGGGTTGGGCTTCTTAACCCGATTCCTAGTAGGCCTAGCAGGTATAAGAGCGTTCAGAGATTGCAGGATCCAATCCGAAAAGATGGGGTAAGCCTCATTCGGATCAGCCGGAAGGACTGGCTAAGTTGTTGCAAGATGGTTTTGGAAGTGCTCCCAGCTCAATTTATGCCAAGGACGCTTGATGGACGAGGTGTTTACTGGTTTACGTATTGGCCGGATGTCGTGGATCACCATAGTGACTAGGTAATGGTCTGACCAGTCTATAGGGTCTGAAACAAAAACCTCAGGCGATAAAATATTTGTGAAAATGGGATCAAGTAGATGTCCGGCCACATGAGTGGGGCCGGGAACCCGTTGCACAAGCTGACAGGCCATAAGGTCTGCCAGGAATGATGCTATAGTCGGGTCAAGAACATTTTCTACATGTAAATTGAGGTCGCCTATAATAGAAAAATTGGGGGCATCAACTGCTAAGGTACTAAGTACCTCAGGTAGAGTAGCGCGGAACTCTGTAGATGGACCTGGGGAGCGATAGATCAGTAATCCTGACATCGTATAATTACAGTTGAAGGCTAATTTAAAAGAAGCGCACTCAGAGTCAGCGACAGTCTGTTCAATAAAAGTGCAGGAGAACTTAGATTTAAAAATAACTGCAATGCCACCTCCTCTCCTGGGTCTGTTAAGAGAGTGCATCATGTAGCCTTCCGGGAGAGCAAGTACCTGCTCCGTCACTGTATCCTCCGAAAGCCAAGTCTCAGTAAGAAACAGAACATCAGGCGACCTGTCCTCCAAGAGACAATAAACATCAGTGAAGTGTTTAACTAGCTAACGACAGTTCAGCAAACAGACCCGCACCGAAGAACGGGGCGTGGAGTTGCTAGGTTTGCCCAGAGCTACGGGTGAAAAGCCGCAGTGCATACATCCGAGTGAGCCTTCAGGGTCAACCGGCCGAGGCTGGGGGCATTTTACCGCCTGCTTCCCCATAGCACACAGCTCAGACCGGGAGTATACATACCTGGGTCTGAGCGGACTATCAGCAAGATCCACGACCGGCGCGAACGGGCGCGAACGGGCGCAGACGGGCTTGCCTTTGGCGCGCCCGCTGCGCGCGTCCGCTGCGCGGCCAGATACCTATCGTGTTTTTGAAGAGAGCCCCCAGGAAGCGGATGTGCGGTGGGGGGGGAGGAGCCACGTCTCCGTACCGGAACCGCAATCTGCCGAAACCGGAACTGGAGTACCGGGCAGAGGGGCAGCACGAAGTGTCAGAGAGAACAGATGCATGCAGGTAAGCCTCTTTTTAGTGATGTGCAAATGCGCAATAGACAGACAAGACACCAAACAGATTAAAATTAAAGCAACTGCCAATCGGTGCTGTGTTTCCACCCTGGTGTCCCTACCCTAGCGAGTGTATATGCGCCCAGGATGACCTAAAGCAAATAGTTTGGTTTGGTTCGATGCTAACATTGCCTGGCTGAAGAGCAATACCTTTGACAAGCCACTCCTGACAAGATGTGCCAATGCAGGTAGAAGTAAGAGTTATCAAGCCCGCCTTACTTCCTCTTACCCAGTTATCTGTGCATAGCGCTTGTCGGAGTATGTCCATTAAATTCAGCCAGTCACCATCCTAGGTGACGCCTTGCTCTCCCAAACTTCTGCTAGTATACCTGGGAGCAGAAAAGACAGTGTGAACCGGAGGGGAACCATATGTATAAATACCTTCCCTTTTTTTAATACTGGGAATGCCAAGTGTTCTTTAATACTTTGTAGCCCATTTGTGCTATAACCCAAAGTGCCCCCAATTTTTGGACCGTAGCACACTCGTTGGATGACAACTTCCACAACCTGCATGGCTGC
Source organism: Triturus cristatus (assembly GCF_964204655.1). NCBI lineage: Eukaryota > Metazoa > Chordata > Amphibia > Caudata > Salamandridae > Triturus > Triturus cristatus. Next base: position 716,766,716 of record NC_140595.1, read on the forward strand.
CAGCCAAGGCTATAGGGCGGGAGAATTTGCACGTTTATTGTTACTCAACTCAATGGTACTCGTTTTATCGACCTCAGAAGGATGAAATGCTAAGTGTACCTACCAGGATCTGAACCTGTGACCAGAGGTCGAACACAAGCCCCTTTCAGTTCTGCCACTCCACATGCCTGTGAACTTGTATCCCAGGGCAGACTTCAGGCCCTTAACCCTGACATGACATGCCTGAGCTAGACAACCACATCTAAAAGGCCTGCCAACCGGCTGAGCCACCAAAATTGCAGTCCCAATGTTAGCTGACAACTCCCAAGGAAAATTCGCTTAACTGAAGCAACTGGTCACATGCAATCCATTTTGATCAAGGGACATGGAGTAAACCTATGAGTAATGTACCTGCACCCTCTTAACTATGACTGCAAATGTGCTCTGGTAGTTGTCTATATTAGTGCTCCACCGTCTCTATCTCAGCACTATCAAGGCGAACCGCACCCTCTTGGGAATGGCACCCTCACGCCCCAGCTGACAGAAAGTGCCTATTCGTGTGTAGCCCCTAACCTTACGTTTTTCACTGACGGTATACCAGGATTATGCTGGAATTTAGCTTGCTTTACTGCTGAGTATGCATTGCACAATCACATATTTATCTTTGCCTCCCAGGGTTGCCCTAGGTAACTCAGGATTCACACTGAACATGATTCACTCCCTGGGTGACTTACAGACGGAAGTACCGTTAAACTTTGGGATACCCAGTCCCACTTGCATGATGCCCTCCGCCCTGCAAGCTGCTGACGCTGCCAGTCCAGGAAGATTGACTACAGAAAGCTTGCCATAACCCACAATGCCTGAAAATGTAAAGATGCCTCAATATCTGCTCTACCTGAACCAAGGTGAGAGGCGAGCTGTCAGCATGCAACTGACAATACACTCTCTTGAAGTGAGAGGGCCAGGCCTCCTGGGAGACGCAGCACACCCATATCTAGAAAGACAACCCCTGATAGCCCATTGCGAGCAGAGGAAACGCTGCTCCTGGCACTGTATCCTCCTGCACCTGTATAGCCAGTGTAAGATCCTGGTATCCCACCTGACCCCAGCAACTGGCTTGAATACGTTCACCCCATGGTATCTTGGCGCTGTATAACATGTTTATTGTTCCTCCACTCAATGGTACTCGTTTTATCCCTCAGTAGGGTGAAATTCTAAGTGGACCTACCATGATCTGAACTTGTGACCAAGAGTATCTCAGGGCAGACTTCTGGCACCTGAACCCTTACTTGGGCATGCATGAGCTAGAAACCCACATCTAGAAGGCCTGCCAGCCGGCTGACCACCTTAAACACCAGACTTTCACGCAGCCACTCCGTAGCCAGGATACTAATCCCAGTACAGATGTATCGGAAGACCTATCTCTTGGCGCATGCCTGCCATAACTTTCAACATGTATCCTAGTCTGTAAAAACCAGGGCGCAGAGTAGCCTGCAAGGCTAAGCCCCCAAAGAAAACGCCCGCCCCTGCGAAGGCCACCAGACAGGCAAATTCATGAGACTTCGGATGCTGTGACAGCCATCAAGGTTAGACAGAACCAGCAGATCTGAAAACAGCACCTAGGAGGTAACCCAGTTGACCCCTAACCCTGCTTCCCACTGGTCCTGAACTGGAACAACCGAATGAGGTTAAACGTGAGAGCAACCCTCTGCCACAGAAACTTAAAATGAGCCAAATTGTTCGCTGACCTTTAGGCCCCAGACCAGGTGAAGCGGCAGATTAGATAGATATGAAGCTGTTCACTGAGATTGTGGCCCAAACAATATCAACCTCTGTCCCTGGCCTTCCCTCATTGTGCTCCTTCTCCCCCAATAAGGCTCTTCTGATAGCTATAACAATAACATCGTTGCTGACAGTTTGGCCATGGCCAACTCCTAACCCCGGCGCCCCGCGCCCCCTGGTGGCCTATTTGTCCGGCGTGTTAGGTATTTCCGCATTGCTCCAATGCACACCCCAACGCAAGCCACCGTCGACACCTAGCTGACAGCCCCAAGCCTTCTGTTGCTAATCTCCATAAAACAACGAAAGTCCGTGAAAGAGGCCCCTGTACTACCAATGGTGCCACACCTCAAACTGGCTCCATTCCCACGTTTCCCCACAAAGTATCACTAAACCACATCAATGCGAAAAGGAGTTTCCAATCTTTGCACTGTGAATGCCTCCATGCGTCCTTTCCTTGACATGAGTCACCAGAGTCGTCAATGAAATAGTGATGGACTTGAGACATAGGCGCCCTTCTAAAACTACTGAATCAAAGGACATATCAAACCACTATGATCTATCTTGCTGAAAACGATAGAGCAGATCCCCTGATCATTATTAGTGAATGAAAAACAATATTCATTCATGTTCAGCCAAAGTGAGAAACACTGCCCCCAGGTGGCCTTCACACTTAATGGCACCCTGGCAGTACAAATTGGTTTAGGGCACCCATACTCTCACAAACTGATATACTGTTTTGCCCCAACCAGGGCACCCTGTCCGTTTCCAGTTAAGGTGGACGCACTGCCACGCAAACTGAAGGCAGTGTAAAACACAAGTTCTGACCTGGAGCAGTTCATGGCGACACCTACCTAAAAACGCCCAATGTTGCGCAAAATTAGAACGAGCATTCGCCAGTGTTACATTACACATGAGACACGCACTACCAGGATCAGCAATCCTAACACCAGCACATCTCACGTCACTGTTCGCTCTCATTCCTTGCTCTGTGAAACGCGAGAAAGGCGAGGCAATCCTGAAGAAAGACACCCGTGCCTGGCGAAGCCACCGGATGGCCTGGAATCATGCCGTTCGCAAACCTGAGGGCAGTACCAGCAGAGGGGACGCCAAGTACACCCCCTCTTCTCTCGTCACTAAGCGCTTCATAATTATTTTAATTAAAAGTGATGGACTCAAAACAGACCTGACGTATCCCCGCTGGAAACAGAGCGCGCCGTGGAACAAAGCCCCTTTGACACGAGTTCAAGGTACAGGCCTAGATTCAGAAAGGGAACAGACTGAGAGACGGTCTCCGCGAGGCAGTAAGATATTCCAAGCCTGTTAGACCTGGCACCATTGACGTGGGTCTCCCTTCCATTTTTCACTGTTGTCTCCTCTGTTTTTGCTGGTAATAGATGCTCTGGGTGCTGTACCACTGCCATTCGGTGCCACAGCGCGAATGCTCCCTGTGTAAAGATGACATGTGAATTGGTACATCCATGATTGGCTTATTTGGTTTACCTGTTAGTCCCTAGTATCATGGCCTGTGTGTGCCCAGGGCTGGTAAACCAAAGGCTGCTGGTGGGCCTGCAGCGCTGGTTTGCGCCACCCACAGAAGCAGCTTGTAAAGTGTGTCTCAGACATGCCACTGCAGTGTCTGTGTGCAGTCTAGAACTGCCATCTTGGCTGTGAAGTGCACCCACTTCCCAGCACCTGAACCTTCCCTTGGCATCATGTAAGCCACCCCTATGGTAGGGCGCATTGTATGTGTAAGGTAGGACATGCTCTGATGTGTGTAGCATGTCCTGGTAGTGAATTACACCCAATTTCGTTCTTCACTACTGTAAGGCTACCTGTTCTCCATAGGCCAGAATGGGAGGTTTGGCTATTACATTCTATAGTCCTAACTGACCCCCAGAACATGGTAGAAAAACGAATTTAGTATGCTTGAGCTCAGAATATTAAAATACATCGTTTAGTGAAGTTTATTTTTATATTCTGTGTTTGAAAATACCACTTTTAGAAAGTAGGTATTTTCTTGCCTAAGCCTTCCAGTGTGCTCTGCTGTTATGTGTATTGGCTGTCTGGTTTTGGAGGGACAGGGCAGGCTGAGTCAGACCTGGGTTGAATAGAGAGATCTGCATTGGAGTATGGGGAGGGGTAGCTCCTGGACCTGAATAGGGCTGTGCCTGGCAAGGTGAATGCTGGCTCCACCTCCCACTGTGCGTTTGACGGCAGACCCCCTCTTTCTGAAAGGAAGGATATAGCCTGGTGAACAAAGTGATCCAGGGCTGGGCAGAACTGGTTCTGGCTGGGTTCAGTGACTTGTGACTCTTTAGAACAAAGACTTTTGGGGTATAAATATATGTGCTGAAACACCTACAATTTGTATTGCTCCTGGACAACAAGAAGAACCTCTGTCCGTGTAACTGAAGGAATCTGCAGGAGAGGACTGTCCTTGTGCTTGTGTTCTGTTTCTTGGACTGGCCTGCAGTGGTTACTACTGGACTTGGAAGAAGAGGAAAAGGACTTTGAAGGAACTTTTATTCTTGCTACAGCAATCACCCAAGGGCTAGAAGAGAGCTAGCCTCCTGCTGGAGTCTCAGGCACATCAGACTCACCACCAGCCTCCTGTTTCCTCCCAGCGAGGATTTCTATCTGCAGGTGAGGCTCCTGTGAGTTCCAGGGCCTCTGGTTCTACTGTGGAGAAGAGAGTGCTGAAAATCGTCGCTAACGCCCGTTAGCGAGCCGCCGCAGCTAAAGAGCGTAAGGAAAATCATCACGCTGCTGCCGCTGACGGCTCGCTACCGGAGATCATCGCCTCGCCTGTCTGCGGGCTGCCAAAGGCTCACTGACTTCACGATTATCGCATCACCTATGTGCGGGCTGCCAAATGCTCGCTAACCAGAAGATTATCGCATTGCATGTTTGCGGGCCTCAAAGCGCTCGCTAACCAAAGATCATCGCATCGAGTTCATCGCTTCACGACATCGCAGCGCGGACGTCGAGCGTTTGCCATTTTCATCGCATCAGGATCGTCGCTCCCTCGCGGAGCGCCATTTCTTTTCATCACAACAAGATCGCACACGCAACAGGCTCGCCGCATCATCCTCCCTTCATGGCAAGGATTTCATCGTATCGCCGGCTTAGCGTGTAGAAGTTTGTCGCTTTGTCCTGCACACAAATCAGCGCATCATCCTCCCTTGCAGCAAGGATTCAACGCATCGCTGGTTAGCTTAAGGAAAATCATCGCTACAACTCCTTAGCGACATTTTGGTTGCTTTGCTACAGAATCCAGGTATCTTGTGAGTAAAAGGGTCGCAGAGACCACTGCCTTTACCTGAACTCCTCTTTGCACACTTTGAACTATTTTTGCAGCATTTTAAGAGTAACCCTATTTTCTAGTACTGTGGCTTTTTACTGTTATTTGTCTTGTGTTAAGTCTATATATAAAGATACTTATTTTTTATAACTACTTGTGTGGTGTCCCTTTGTAGTGTTCTTCACTGTGTTACTGTGTATGGTCATAAATGCTTCACACACTGCCTCTGAGATAAGCCTAGCTGCTTGTGCTACGTTACCACAGGGTTGGGCATTGCCAACTAGAGACCCCCATTTCTAACAAAGCCAGAGCAGATAAAACAGAGTGTGCAACCAGCCACCAGTACCCCCTCACATGACACCCCCGGGGCAAGGTTGCTCCGAAGTCGAATGGAGCACCCACACTGCTAACCTCGCCTCATAGCCACGACCCCATTCCAGGCCCTCAGCCCACAATTCGCGTCGTGCCTGGCCGAAAAGGAGGCTGCCGCCTCAGGGGCCCCCCCAGGGCTGGGCCCGCATATCGGCACACCCCTGGGTCCAAATCAGACTGCGAGCGTGGGGCCCACGGCACACTGTGCGAAGCAGCCCCACCTGTAGTGAGTTACCTGCACTGTACAATTCGATCAATTCTAATTGAGGGCCCGGCCACACGCATGTGGCTTGAGCCGCTCACCCCTCCAACGCACCCGGCTCAGCGTGACCTTTGGCAGATTGGCTCCCAAAAACTAGCAACCAGAGCCCCGGCTCTGGGCATACACCACTCCTGTAGCTAGCATTTGTACAGGTGCAAGTAGGCTAAGTACATAGAAGGTGTGGATCTATGTTGGGCAAACCCAGCACCACCGTTATACATCCTAAAGTGAGCAGACCCGAGGGATCCGGAACCCCAAAGCCACCACTGTCTAATTACCGAAACCCAAAACACCGGCTTCTTACAACCACCCCTGCAAGCCGGGCAATCATAGTATATGCTTGAACACTACCAGCAGTAGATATATAAATTATGCAACATACTTGGTAATCAATCCTTGGCAAAAGGGCATAAGCAGGACAGGTATGGTCCTCTTGTGACACATACAGGCCGGTCTCACCCTGCTGACGGTGTGCCCGCTAACCACAAAACCCCTCACACGATAACCAGTTAGCAAACGGGCTCGGACCGCCCAAGAGCAGCGCCGGCCCCGCGGCAAGGACCCTGCTTGGCATATATTCAAGAAGGAAGAAGAAGCTGACAATCTTACCAAGACCAACATGCAGCACCGATTCCGAGAAAGTCGCCGACCAAGCTTTCGAGGACCTGGAAGCGCATAACCAGGAGCCCGAGCCTCCCACAGAACAACATTGCGATGGGGCGACTGCGGCAAATCAACAAAGGTGAAGTGAACACTGCAAACCACAGAATTGCATAAATGGGCTGGAGATGCTGCACGGGAAGCTGTCGCAGGTGAGCACATGCGTTACTGTGTCCAGCGGGTGGAGCCCGTGACCGGCCCACGCCCCCAGAAGGCCCCCGCGGGCCGCATATCCTGACACTAGCCCTGCAGAGCAAACCCAGTCGCCCGCGGGTAAAGCGGGGACCAGAACAGCATGAGTACCCCTGACCCCCACTACAGCAGCCCTGCCGACCGGCTGTGTCGCGCGTCGCGGGCAGCACAGGGACTACCTCTACCCTAGTGCCTTCAGTCCCCGATGCCTCTTCCCAATTGGGCCCCAGCCCCTCAGCCGAAAGCACTGCATCGTAGGAAAATCCCAAGCCAATCCTGGCAGGCTTGCACGTTTAACAGTAGGGTTCAAATTGCACTGCAAGGAGAACCGCTGAGCTAAGGATGACTCTCCCTCTGCTCAGCCCAAGCCAGCAGCTCCACCACGCTGGGGAGGGCAAGGCTCCCGAGGTCCGCGTGTAAGACATGGTGGGGGGGGGGCAACGCTGCCTCGGCACAGACAGGCTCCCATAGCTTACCTGGGGAGGGGGGTGGGGTTTCCCTGCCCCCCCCCCCCCCACAATGCGTCGGGTGTCCCTAGGCCCTGGAGACCCGACCCGGGCCTGGCTGCTCTCTCCCCCATTGGGAAAACTGCCGGGGAATCCCACTCGCCTGCTAGTCAAGCCTCATTGACAGACGCCACGTGGTGGCCCTTGGCCTGCTACCTCGCTGCCCCATGCCAACGAGTGAGGTGGCCGTGCTGGGGAAAGATTTACCCCCGCATCGGAGGCCGTGCGGGGGCCGGGAGCACTAGAACGTGGGACGGGGTCCCGCCCACGTAGCGGGACCCCGAGGTGGGGCAGAAGTAGGCGAAAGCAGGCATGGGCTCAGGGCCCAGAAGGGGGCCTGCTGGTGGGGACCGCATCCCACCACGTTGCGGAAGCTGGGGGCCTGAAATTACACGGAGGGGGAAGAGATGGTCCGCAAAAGGCCCCTCACCAGTAGCAGCGGCGACCATGGGCCCAAGTCAGGCAGGGTCCCAGATGGCGCCTACCACCTGCTCTGTCCTGAATTAAAGTAAAAACCCACTCCCCGGTCACAGCGCACTACCAGGGGAGGGGTGCCGCTACCCTTTCACCCCGGGAGCTGTTTCCCCCCCAAAGCAGACCGCACAACGGCAGGGGCCGGGAGGGCCACCAAACATCGGGGGAGGGGGAGGGAGAACAGCACTCACCGCAATTAAGCGTGGATCCCGGGGACACGTCAGAAACAGCGTCGGGGTAGTGGGCAAAGAGGGCGCTCAGTGGGCAGAGAGAGGTATATGTACCTCGCCCTCCACCCCCTCTACCCGCAAGTGATGCGGCACACCGGATCCCTGAGGGTCCCAAACACTGGGAGGCTGCCTCCTGTGCCTCTTGTGGCACTAAGGCGGCCGCCCTCTTAGCGGGTCTCCTTCGTGGACCCCGGGCAGCCGGCATAGGGCATATCCAGCTCTAAGTGAGTGACAAGGTTTGAAAATGAAAGAGGAAGTGAAGCGATCCTCTTGAAAAACCCATTCTCCAGCTTCTAACAGAGCCCCCCTCTCTCGCCGTGATACCAACCTTCTCAGGGGTTCTCAAAGGGGTCTTTTTGAACCGGGGACGCGCGAGTAAAGATCCCATTTCTTCTCGGAGAGTGGCGGTTCCTCGTCCAGAGTTCACAGAGGTGAAGGAAAGCGCACCTGGGTCATGTAGACATCATTAAATGATCTTGTATCTGCTGGTGCCCTTCATATCGTTGCTCTCTCGTTGGGTTTAACGTATGTGAAGCCCTTCGTCCACCAGTCTGTGGTCTTCATACTTGGAACATCAATGCAAATATATAGGTATAATGATACACGTTTCCCATCACCCCTTTTGCAATTTTTCTATTCTCATATCAGGTTTTCTTCTTGTGGAGAGTTGGAGGGAAATAGCAAGGTTTTGTACCAAGAAATGTGTACTTCGTACTAGTGACTCGTGGATAGTCAGTACACAACAGGCATAGTGCAGAGACAAGCAGTGTAGATGCTGTGGCTTAGTTTGTTAAAGCACCTGTCTAGTGAACAGGAGATCCTGAGTTCGAATCTCAGTAGTGCCTCAGCTTTTTAAACATATTCCAAACAGACTAAAGAAGACCCTCTGTCTTAAAATTCAAATAAGTCAGTCAGTCAAAAATACTTTATTTCGGCTGTACAGCCATAAAAGCACAATACATGTTACAATCCATAAATGACATGAAACATTAGACATGTAAGGAAATCGGTTGTATTGAAGACAACAATTAACTAATTAACTAATAAAAAAAATAAAAAATAAAAAGTATATTACATCTTTACCACAATATTAAATATCACTACCTATCTACCCGACCCTCGAAAAATTGCAATAGGGAACTATCAGTGAAACCCTGGTCTCCTTCTTTAAAATGTTAAGACTATTAAAACCAGTATCAATACATTTTTCATATTTAATTACATTTTATTTAAATAAAAAGACATTAAGTAAAATAAAAATAAAAAATAAAAAGAATAATAAAAAAAAAATGTTTAAATAAAATTAAAATCTATTATCTGTCTGTTGTTGCTTTTGTTATAATTATCCACAAATACATTATAATATTGTTTAGAAGGTAAAGATGTATCTGATGGTCGAATACCACAACAAACACTGTTACAGAACAGGCAGAAAAGTTTCAAGCTTCAATGCTCCAAGAACAGGCACAGCACAGGCAGTTGCAGTGTAAGCATGATAAGGCTGTGAGTAGGCCAAGATAAAATGTTGTAAGAAAGGGGGCGGGAGCACACTGACTTCACATCGCAGCGTCATTACCTCTAGGCATCTTGGTCGATGTAGTTCATTGTTCTTAGCACAGGACAAAGTTCGAAAAATTACTTGGCTCAATTCCATAATTTTCAAAGCGTATCCCTAGACACGTGTTTCTGGATTTCTCCGTCATCAGTAGGGAAAAGAATCGTAGGTTGCTGTACATGCTGCCGCTTAATTTTTTCAGGCACAATTCCACTCAGGCCAAAATGTTGGGTTGCAGTGCAGAGGGAGCGGGAATACAGCCAGCAGGAAACTGATTCTATTTTACAACCGAGCACTGCGCACATCACTAGTAAAGCGTTATAACTAGTGCTGAGTACATTTCCAAAGCGATCCTTTGGAGTAATGTGTCTAGACCTCGCTGTCTCGCCTGGACAATTTCTATCCACTTTAGAGACCAATTCAGCCTATTGTGACTGATACCTGGAGCCCCTCTGAAGTGTTGTGTCTTGTTCTGCATAGTCCTCTCAGGGTATTGTGTCAAATACACAACGTCCCCTCTGGAGTTCTACTACATTGTTCAACCCTCACCTGGAGCGAGGATGATACTTTTAAATACCACGTCTGCACATTGTCTCCTGATCTGGCGGTCGCCTGTAGTGTATTGAGTCTGGTTCTGGAGGGTTCATCTACAGTACTGTGCCTGTCGTCACAGTCACGTCTAGCGTTTTGTTTCAAGTTCTAGTGGAAACATCTGAAGTTTTTGTTCTCTCTTGTTAGGAGGCCACCACTGTCATAAAGTGTCCAGAGCTGCAGATATCATCTTGTGACTGAAGTCAGGCTGGAAAATTGTGTCTAGTTGTAGATGTCTCGCCTAGTACATAGAATTACTTGAGGAGGCCACATTTACAGTGTTGTGTTTAGTTCTGGTCAATACATGTTGAGTGTTATTTTTAGTTTTGGACCCAAACCTGGAGACTGTCCCCATTTCTGGATGCTGCACCTGGAGTGTGTTGTTCTGTTCTGAAGGCTTTGTCTGCAGTATTGTGTCTAGTTGTAGGCGTCTCATCTGGATCTTTTACTACTTTAGGAGGCCACATTTGCAGCACTGTGTTGAGTTCTAGCCTGTTCATTTGGAATATTGTTTTCCATTTTGGAGCAATCTTGGGGACTGTTTCCGTTTCTGGATGCTGCATCCGGGGTGTGTTCAGTTCTAGCTGCTTTGTCTGTAGTAGTGTGTGTGTGTGTGTGGATAATGACAGGGTGTGTTGTGTCCAGCTAACATTGTTCACCTCTAGCACTGTGTCAAGTAGTGAAGGCTGTGTATGTGATGCTTCTGTTCAGTTATTTAGGCTTCACCTGAAGTTTTGTATCCAGTTCTGGAGCCCACTTTCAAGTTTTGTGTCACCCTTGGGAGCCTCAGCTGTAGTATTGTGTCAAGTGCCTCACACCCCGTCTGCAATATTGTGTCCAGTTCTCGATGCCTGCCTTAGAGTTTTGATCCAGCACTTTGAATGTTGGCATACCATATCTTGCATACTGAGCCAGGTCTCTAGGCCTCCCTGGGGCATTGTGTTCAATTATGGTGGCCACATTTTGTTGTGCGCATCTCTGGGGGCTCCTTCCTGGGTTCTGTGCCCAGTTTTGGAGGGCTCCTCTGGATTAATGCAACAATTTCTGGAAGCTACATCTAAAGTGCTGTATACACTTCGATTAATATCTAGCATTTTGTATAGTGTTTCATACTGAAGATCTACTGTATACAAATGCTGCCTGTATATGCGCAGAAACCTTTTTCTTTGCAATGCAGAAATAATTGTTCTTTTTAAGATGCATTTTCTGTAAGAATGTTTTATTTTTCTGTGAGGTTGCTTTATTATGCGCTCATAGAATAATAACTATAATTAATGCCACGTCCAACTTGAACGGTAAACATTCATCTCTCAAATATGCTTCCCAGTCTTAATAGCCTGGATAGAGATGGCGGCCCATTGAGTGCATCCCAGCGACCAGAGGAAGTGCTGGTAATGTTCTAGTAAACAGTACAGCAGTCCTGCTGAGAAGCATCATTCCTGTTGTGAAGCTTCAGTCAGACCGTGGGTGGGGATGGTTTGTGGCAGTGGGTGGATGCTGGGAGGGTACTGTGGGAGGGGTTCCGTCCAGCTCAACCTAGATGTAATTCTGACTGCACTGGGCTTGTTGCATGGAGGTTCAGTAATCTTAGTCAGTTCGGGAACTTCTCAGTCAGTAAACATCCATCTTATACCTGCTCTGTGTTCATCATTCTAAACCCTCTAACCATTCCAACGACCCCATCCCTAATGACATTGCCATTGATTTCTACACCCATACTCTTTCCTACTGGACCTGTCTGGTTAACCTCTTCCTCAGTCAAGGTTCCCTTCCTGTTGCCCTTAAAACAGGACAGGTTACCCACTTCTTAAAAAACCCTCAGCTGATTTGAATGACCTCAAACACTACTGCCCCATCACCAACCTCCCCTGCCTTACGAAAATCACCGAAAAATGTGTAGCGAAACAACTTTCCAAACATATTATGGATAATAATCTTCTTGACAATTTCCAGTCTGGGTTCATTCAAAACTGCAGCACCGAAACAGCCCTGCTGCAAGTGATTGACGATGCGCTGCATATACTCAATTATGGGTAGTTTTGTCTTCTGAGTTTTCTAGACCTCTCTGCAGCCTTTGACACTGTTAATTACAACATTCTCCTTAACATCTTCAACAGAGAATGGGCTTGGAAGGCACAGTGCTCAAATGGTTTGTCTCATTCCTCGTGGACAGATCCCAAATGATCAAGACAGCGGACAGTCTTTCGTCTCCATTGGTGGTAGGTCAAGGCGTCCCTCAAGGTTCTATCCTTGTTCAATCTCTATTTGGAACCATTGGGAAATATCCTAAGTAAATCTGGGATCCTCTATCATCTCTATGCTGATGACACTCAAATCTACCTCAAGGTGTCCCCCGCACACAATATCTGAACCCTCAACTCTACTCTCAACTCTATTCAAATCTTGATGTCAGCACATCAACTAATTCTGAATCCTTCCACAACTGAATTCCTCCTCCTCTCTACCTCTCCAACTCCTCCTCCTGTTCAATCCTGGATGGATCAGCTGACGTTACTCAACAATAAACCTATCATTGTCGACAGCGCCAAATCCTTTGGTGTCAAAAGGCTCAATCTACTCTCCCACATCAACTGCATTGCAAAGAATGTACGATACCAACTGCGTTTTCTCTGGGGTATTCAATGTTTCTTTCTGGAACAAGACCTAAAAACCCTGATCCAATCTTGGTTTCCCTCTAGATTGGACTTTTACAATTCTCTTCTTGCTGGCCTCACCAAATCCCACCTTTCCCCTCGTAAATCTGTTCTCCATTCAGCGGCTCGCTTTATATCTGGGGCCAAATGCAGTGACCACATTAGACCCATTTTGTCATCTCTTTGATGGCTTCCCATCGAGGCAAGAGCAATCTACAAGACTGCCTGTATCACCCACAAAGCCTTGCAAACTTCCTCCCCTTGATACCTGTCAAATAAACTGAAAGTTTCTGGAGGCTCTAGACCGTCACGTAATGCAGAAAAGTTACTGCTTGAGCCCCCCACCTTCAAGAGGAAAGATCGATGGGTCAATCCTTCTCTGGCAATGCGGTGAGAATTTGGAACTCGCTTCCTCCATTACTCCGTACCACCACGTCTAGTCAGACCTTCAAAACTGACCTCAAATCTCTTCTCTTCCAAAGACACTTCCAGAACTAATACACCCCTCTGCAAGTCCCTAATGGAAGTTATTTTCTTTATTGTAAATTTGTAATCTATGCCTGGAGAATCTTCATTCTAGTGTGTTTTTTGTTGGAAAGGCGTTCGCCGGAGGGGCGTTCGATGCCCGTCTTGCCCTCCCCTTTGACCCACCTCTCCCAAGTAGGCCGAACTAGGCGCGCACACCCTGATATACACTACGAACAGAGTGACACCACACGTATTCTTTGTAGGACGATAGGTTCTTTTATCGATGATTTTCAAGGGATCTTTATGATCCAAGATGCAAGTAGTACAGCAGTGGCACAAAGTACCGCAAATCGGTCGTGGGGAATGGGGGTAGCGGGACAGTCTTTCAAGATAGTGTCTCTGCGAAATACCCTGCGGATAGCTCACAATCCTCGAGCTGGAGGGTGTCGATTCTCTGGGCGATCTCTTACCGAGTCGTCCTCAAGGGGAGCGCCGCGAGTCTCTCAGCAGGCACAGGTGGTCGGAGTTCGGGAGCCGCGATTCCGTCAGCAGGGCTCAGATGGTTCAATAGCAAGAGGCCGCGAGTCACTCAGCAGGCCCAGGTGGTTCAGTGCTCGGGAGCCGCGACCTCGTCAGCAGGGCTCAGATGGTTCAATAGCAAGAGGCCGCGAGTCACTCAGCAGGCCCAGGTGACTTCAGCGTTCGGGAGCCGCGACAGCGTCAGCAGGCTCGGATGGTTCCAGGTCTTCTCTACCTTCGTTTCTCCGGCACCCCTTGTTATACTCCGCTTGCTCTTTGAAGTCCGGGGTCCTCGCAGAGGGGGGACTGGGGTGACGGAGGGGGTTCGGCGGGATTTCCTGCCGCTCACTTCTTTGGTCTTTTCAGGTGGGTCTGGGAGGGACCCCAGACGCTCGGCAGGGGAGGCTTCTGCTCCCCAGGGGCCTGGTGGCCGATCGAGTCTTCCCGGGGAAGGCGACCCGAGGTGTGACTGGGCTGGCGCCTTTGGGTCTGGCTCGAGGGTTCCCGCTCCCTCGGTCGGACATGCGTGGTAGGGTGTCGAGTCTGTCAGGGCTCTGGCCGGCCCTCGGATCTGGGTTGCTGGGGCTGCCGGAGTCGGAGATGTCGTGTCTTGAGGGTGGTTGCAGGTTGGCTGGATGATTGGGAGGGCAACGCCGTGAGGCCGGTCTCACACGCGTCCCCCCCAGCTGAAAGGCGTGGAGAACTACCCATCCACTGGGGGATTCTCCTCGCCGAAGCGGAAGAACCGGGACAGGTTGTCGGCGTTGGCATGATCCGCCCCGGGGCGATGTTCGACAGTGAAATCCATCCCTTGGAGAGAGATGGACCATCGTAGTAGCTTGGGGTTCTCCCCCCTCATCTGCATTAGCCACCGCAAGGGCCGGTGGTCCGTCTGTACTCGGAAATGGGTTCCGAACAAGTAGGGCCGTAGTTTCTTGAGGGCCCAGACTACGGCAAAGGTCTCTCGTTCTATAGTACTCCAACGCTGCTCTCGCGGCAGCAGCCTTCGGCTGATGAAGGCTATGGGCTGATCGATGCCCTTGTCGTCGAACTGCGAGAGGACGGCCCCGATGCCGTGTTCGGATGCGTCGGTCTGGACCACAAACTCTTGGGAGTAGTCGGGGGCCTTGAGTACGGGGGCGGTGCACATGGCGGTTTTCAAGGCGTCGAACGCCTGCTGGCACGGGGTGGTCCACTGCACCTTCTTCGGAAGTTTTTTGGAGATCAACTCCGTGAGGGGCCCCGCGATACTACCATAGTTTTTAATGAACCTCCGGTAGTACCCTGTAAGGCCCAGGAAGGCCCGGACCTCCGTCTGCGTGGTGGGGGGCTCCCAGGACTTGATGGCGTCGATCTTCGGTTGGAGGGGGGCGACCTGGCCGCTGCCCACCTGATGCCCCAGGTAGACCACGGAGCCTTGCCCGAGCTGGCATTTGCTGGCTTTCACTGTTAGGCCGGCTTGGCGCAGGGCCATGAGTACTTGTCGGAGGGGCTGGAGATGCTCGTGCCATTTAGAGCTGAATACGGCGATGTCGTAAAGGTATGCTGCGCTGAACTCCTCGAGTCCGGCCAGGACCTTGTTCACCAACCGCTGGAACGTGGCCGGGGCGTTCTTCATCCCGAACGGCATGACCCTGAAGCGGTAGTGGCCATCTGGTGTGGAGAAGGCAGAGCGTTCTTTCGCTCCCTTCGTGAGAGCAATCTGCCAGTATCCGCAGGTCAGGTCGAAAGTGCTGAGGAACCGGGCGGCGCCCAGGCGGTCGATGAGCTCGTCGGCGCGGGGGATAGGGTGAGCGTCTGCTCTGGTGACCGCATTGAGCCCCCGGTAGTCCACACAGAATCTTAGTTCGGGGAGAAGCCGCCTTCGGGACCAGGACCACCGGGCTGGCCCAGGGGCTGTCGGAGGGTTCGATTACTCCAAGGGTGAGCATCTTCTGTACCTCGGTCTTGATGCAGGTGCGGACCCGGTCAGGCACCCGGTAGGCTCGGTGTCTCACAGGCGGGCTGTCGCCGGTGTCCACGTCGTGGACACACCAGTCGGTGACCCTTGGAATGAGGGAGAAGAGGTCTGCGAATTGTCTGAGCAGCTGGCGGCAGTCGTCGGACTGTTGGGGAGTGAGGGTGGTTGAAAGTCTTACTCCCTCCACGGAGCCATCCAGGTCTTTAGCGCACGGGGGTCAGGCAGGGGTTCAGTGTCTTCTTCCGCCCCATCATCGGTGGCCAGTAGCAAACTTAATTCCGTTCTCACAAAGTGGGGCTTGAGACGGTTCACGTGGAGGACCCGGAGGGGGTTCCGGGGGGACTGTACATCGACCAGGTACGTGACCTAGCTCTTCCGCTCGATCACCTTGAAGGGACCAGTCCATTTGTCTTGTAGGGCGCAGGGCTTCACTGGGGCCATGACCCAAACCTGCTGGCCCGGCTGGAACTCGACCAGGGTTGCGTTCTGGTCATACCAGCGCTTCATTTCTTCTTGGCTGGCCTCGAGGTTAGCCTCTGCGAGTTCTCTGAACTTCCTCGTCTGGTTGCGGAGCGCCAGGATGTAGCGGAACACATCAGGGGGTGTCCCCCGGGGGCTTGTCTCCCAGCCCTCTTTGACCAGGCTCAGGGGCCCTCGGACGGGATGTCCGTATAGCAGTTCGAAGGGGCTGAACCCCAGAGACTTTTGGGGAACTTCTCGGTATGCGAACAGGAGGCAAGGGAGGAGGACGCCCCATTTCCGGCGCAGGGGCTCTTCGAGGCCCAGGATCATTCCCTTTAGGGTACGGTTGAAGCGTTCCACTAGGCCGTTGCCCTGGGGGTGGTAGGGGGTCATGAACTTATACGTGACTCCGCACTGCTGCCACAGGGACTTCATGTAGCGGGATATAAAGTTAGTGCCGCGATCACTCACAACCTCGCGGGGAAATCCGACACGGGAGAAGATCCCCATGAGAGCTCGGCCAACCACGGGAGCCGTCACGGTGCGGAGGGGGATGGCCTTTGGGTAGCGGGTGGCATGGTCCACCAGGACAAGGATGAATCTGTGGCCCTGGGCGGTCTTCGGATCCAGGGGCCCCACGATGTCGATGCCGACCCGCTCGAACGGGGTACTCACAACGGGGAACGGTTGTAAGGGAGCTTTGCGTTTTCCGCCACTCTTCCCACTGCCCTGGCACGTGAGGCAGGATTTGCAGTGTACTTCTACATTCGCTCGCATCTTGGGCCAATAGAAGTGGGTAACCAATCGCTGATATGTCTTGTCTTGGCCTAAGTGTCCTGCCAAGGGTACATCGTGGGCCAGGCCCAGGAGGAAGCTCCGGAAACGCAGGGGTACTACCAGTACCCGGGCTGCGCCTAGCTCGGCGGACTTTTGCTCGCTGTATAGGAGGCCATTGTCCCAATAGATCCAATGGGTTCCGGTTCGGTCACCGGCGGCCTGGGCTTCGGCTTGTTGTCTGAGTCCCACTAGGGAGGGGCAAGTGGCCTGTTCCTGGCAGAATTCTTCCCGGGAGGGCCCCCCCTAACAGCGCCACTGGCCCATCTCGGGCAGTTCTCCGAGCTCAGTCAGGGCCTCCGGGGCGGAAGGTTCTGGCCCTTCTCCCGGGTTAGTGTCTTCTTCTCCCTCCGAAGGAGGGTTGTCCGCTTCTGGTAGAGTGTCCCGGCTCTCGGGGATAGTGTTCGGTAGGAGGGCCTCACTGCCCTCGGAGAGAGGCAATCGCGCGGTCATGGAGCGCGTGGTGGCGCAGACCCATTCTGGTAGGCCCATCATCTCCAGATGGGCTCTTCGTTCTACTTGCCCCCACGGGGAACTCTCCAGGTCGTTGCCCAGGAGGCAGTCTACGGGCTGTGATGTCCGGACCGCTACCTTCAGTTCTCCGGAGACCCCTCCCCACTCGAAGGGCACCAGCGCCATCTGGCAGAGGCTCTCAGAATTGTCGGAGGATACGACCGGACAGAGGGCACCGGTTAGGATCTGGTCTTCTGAAATTAGGCTGCGGTGGACCGCGGTGACACTCGCCCCGGTGTCGCGGAGGCCCTCGACTCGGTGGCAGTTGATGGTCACCTGCTGTCGGTATTTCTTTGTGTTGGCGGGCAAGGGTGTCCCGGGGACCATTTCTCGATCACCAAGGGAGACCAGGGCCATGGCCGTCGGTTCCCATTCTTCGGAGTCCTCCATCTCTTCCCCCAGAGCCACGGAGGCCATCTGCCGGGCCGGGGGGTTGGTCGTTGTGGTTCGCTGATACTGGGGACACTGGGGGTCATTAGCGTAGTGTCCGGGCCGTTGGCAGCGGAAGCAGGTGATCCTAGCTCGTGGACCTAGCCGTCCTGCGACTCCGGTGCTTGCTGGAGACGGGGCTGAACCCGCCGCTGGTGGGCTGCTGGGGGGGCTGGTTGAGGACCCCCCGGGAAAGTCTCTTGGTCGGCCGTGGTTCCCTCCGCCCCTCTGGCGGGGGGGGGGCCTTGACTGTGGCGGCCATAGTCCCCCACGGGGCCTCGGGTGGCTCGGGTATTCACCCAACGATCAGCCTCAGCGGCCAGCTTCCGAGGGTCGGTGAGTTTGCTGTCCAGGAGATGCTGGCGCAGTTCTACAAAGCAATTGGCCGCTAAATGTTCCCAGGCAATCAGATCAAACAGTTCTTCGATGGTGGAGACCTTGCTGCCCTTGATCCACCCGTCCAAGGCTCGGCTGTAAAAGTTCACGTATTCTACCCACGTGGTGCCCGGTATCTTCTTACAATCTCGGAACCGTTGTCGGTACATTTCGGGGGTGAGTCCATACCGGCCCACGAGGGCTTCCTTCATGTGGCTGTAGGAGTTCATGACCGTGGAGGGCAGATCTAGCAGGGTGTCTCTTCCTTCGCTTAAGAACCGGCCCCATAGGCCAGCCCCCCAATCCTTCTGCGGGACTCGGTGAGAGGTCATGGCGACTTCGTAGGCCTTAAACCACTGCTGGATATCGTCGTTCTTGTAATACTCTTTTACCACATCCTTGGGGATGTGGACTTTGGTTTCCCCGGTGGGAGCGGGCGGTGGATTCCCGGGTGGCTGTGACTTTTCGTTTTTAGCCCGCCACTCGATCTCCTTCAGGCTGCGTTCATGTTCTAGCTGGAGCTTCTTTTCGTCGTGCTCTCTTTGGCGTCTCTTCTCTTCGAGTTCCCCTTGTAGCCGTAACTGCTCGACGGCCAACTTTTTCTCTGCTAGTTTTATTTCTCCCTCGATTTTTAGTTTTGCCAGTTCAAGTTCGTGGTTGCGGCTTCTCTCTCGGTCCGCTAGCTCCTCGGGGGACAGGTTCCCCTCTGGCCCGTTGTTTCTCGCCGGGATGCTTTGTGGTTCATGGGCAGAGTCTCCTTCCGTTTGGGTCGGTGGCGCCCCCGTCTCGACCCAGGTTTTCAATACTTTCTGGAAGTCTTCCTTTGTGCTTAATCCGGTGGTAGCGATGCCAAGGTCTTTGCAAAACTGTTTTAATTCTCTATGTGTGTAATAGTCCAATTGATCCTCTCGGAACGGTGAGCTTATTTCGGTACCTGCGGCACCCAGGGAGGTTTCTCCTTCCATCTCTGTTTGGTAGTGTGTCAGTCGTTTACTGCACGCTCTCTTTCGGTGTCGGCTCGGATCCCGTCGTCTGCCATCAAATGTTGGAAAGGCGTTCGCCGGAGGGGGGTTCGATGCCCGTCTTGCCCTCCCCTTTGACCCACCTCTCCCACGTAGGCCGAACTAGGCGCGCACACCCTGATATACACTACGAACAGAGTGACACCACACGTATTCTTTGTAGGACGATAGGTTCTTTTATCGATGATTTTCAAGGGATCTTTATGATCCAAGATGCAAGTAGTACAGCAGTGGCACAAAGTACCACAAATCGGTTGTGGGGAATGGGGGTAGCGGGACAGTCTTTCAAGATAGTGTCTCTGCGAAATACCCTGCGGATAGCTCACAATCCTCGAGCTGGAGGGTGTCGATTCTCTGGGCGATCTCTTACCGAGTCGTCCTCAAGGGGAGCGCCGCGAGTCTCTCAGCAGGCACAGGTGGTCGGAGTTCGGGAGCCGCGATTCCGTCAGCAGGGCTCAGATGGTTCAATAGCAAGAGGCCGCGAGTCACTCAGCAGGCCCAGGTGGTTCAGTGCTTGGGAGCCGCGACCTCGTCAGCAGGGCTCAGATGGTTCAATAGCAAGAGGCCGCGAGTCACTCAGCAGGCCCAGGTGACTTCAGCGTTCGGGAGCCGCGACAGCGTCAGCAGGCTCGGATGGTTCGAGGTCTTCTCTACCTTCGTTTCTCCAGCACCCCTTGTTATACTCCGCTTGCTCTTTGAAGTCCGGGGTCCTCGCAGAGGGGGGACTGGGGTGACGGAGGGGGTTCGGCGGGATTTCCTGCCGCTCACTTCTTTGGTCTTTTCAGGTGGGTCTGGGAGGGACCCCAGATGCTCGGCAGGGGAGGCGCCTGCTCCCCAGGGGCCTGGTGGCCGATCGAGTCTTCCCGGGGAAGGCGACCCGAGGTGTGACTGGGCTGGCGCCTTTGGGTCTGGCTCGAGGGTTCCCGCTCCCTCGGTCGGACATGCGTGGTAGGGTGTCGAGTCTGTCAGGGCTCTGGCCGGCCCTCGGATCTGGGTGGCTGGGGCGGCCGGAGTCGGAGATGTCGTGTCTTGAGGGTGGTTGCAGGTTGGCTGGATGATTGGGAGGACAACGCCGTGAGGCCGGTCTCACATTTTTGCTTTGTGTGACTTTGAGTGACTTCCATCTATTGCTTTATTTTACCTCTTCTTGTTTCTCGTTTTATTTTTGTAACATGTAAATTTTGCAACACTCTCCTCATGAATATTCTAAGCGCCATTTTGGGTATTAATGTCCCCCGGTCTGCTGCGTGTGATCTATGTCTCCTCCTGGGCTTTAAGTGGACCATGTCTCACCGGTGCTGAGCACGGCAGATTTTTAAAGGGGACCTCAAAACGGGTATCTATCGGGCTCTGTTTTGTGCCCTGGCAAAGGAGGTCCATTTTTTCCCGTACTAGAGTACCATTGATGTGTGTGTGCTCACACTGCTCACTTCTCACTAGTAGAGATGTTACAGCATGATGTCATGCCAGGTGAGTGTTTTAGGGGAAGGGAAATCCTTTAAAGAGAGTGATTTCCTTTCTCTTTTTGAAACTCAGGAGCAGCAACATTGTCGAGGGGTCACAAAGGCTTTAAGTGGAAGCTTTTTTAACATCATATACAAGCCGTAGTTGCTTCTTATTTATCTTATGCAACTAACAGCCACTGACAGAGTCAATAGTCCTGCCTTGTAGGTATGATATTAATTTTAGTATCATATATCTGGGTGCAAGAACACAAACAGCAAAACACAAGTCAGGCGGCACACTATGCTAAGCACAGATTTTTAGCTTATGTGTTTTTAAGCCATGCCCTTAACTACATTGACCACGCCCCTTTGAGAGACCCCCCAGTTTTTTCATCCCACTTAAAGCCCTGGTCTCCTCTCACCATACATGAAGGCAGGGCGGGTCCTAGGATATGTGGGGCACCAGGCAGAATAGTAGCATGCGAGGCCCCTATAATTTGCAAAAGATTTAACCTCCCAGGAAGTGACATCATAGGAAGTAATATCAATTGCCCATTATTTATATGGCATTGATGAAGTGGCTTTGCAAGAAGCTACTTACCTAGTTTGGATATCAGTAACATGGTTAAAATAGCATTAATAATCCTGATAAAATACGTACATAGATATTTGATTGCTATTAAGTAATAAATGAAGTTTAAATGTAGTTTAAATGAATTAAACTTGGATTTTGTTCTATTGAATGGGATGAATGAAAATGATATGCTAACTGGTCATTCTGATTCTGGCACGAAGAGATGTCCAAAAGAGATGTGCAAACTTTACTAATGTGGAGAAAAGTTTGTTTTGAGTGTATTTGCAAAAGACTGGAGTTATGCCATAGCTCAGGAGGGTGATAGTTCTAGTCCTGCACAACTAGAAAGGAGAAGGTTCTGCCTCCAATCAGGGCCATCTACATTTTAGGATGGCACAGGAGTTTGGTATCACAGAGTGTGGGGTGCTGGACTGAACGTGTGGAGTGCTGTCGAAAGATAGACCCTTTTTAATGCAGTGCACAGTGAAAAATAGATATTGCTTTGTCGATAGAGGGGTTTGGACCAAAGACCCAGCAGACAGCATAAAGGTGAAACAAAATGGCATAGCGATGCAGCCATCTCAGATGAGGAGCCTAGCACGGTTATGAATGATTTGAAGGGTACTGAATGCAAGAGGGCAGGAAGCATTTGCTTAATCTAGTGAGAAGATAATTGAATGGAATGATTTTCTGTTGCTTATGGATGTAGTAAAGGCAAGTGAATGAAAAATGCTTATTATATTCTGAAAACAAGAGAAGATGCTGGAAAATGAATCCAAGATTGTTTTGCTGGCTCTGCCATGTGGGTGATTGACTTACTTCCACCAGCCACCAAAGAGAACACCATATGGTATGAGATCCTTTAAAAATGAGAACCCTTGATTTCTCACTATAAGGTTTGAATGAATTTGTCTTCATTCAGAAATCAACTGCTAGCAAGCACATACAAACATTTTCTTCAGCAGAGACCTAATTGCCACTGATGGGAATCATGTTTGGGTATCAATATGTGCAAGATATCAGCAAGAAACCAGAATTATAACACAACAACTGACATACACCTAAAAACAGCCAGGAGTATTGGTTTTGTCAGTGGTTGTTAGCTGTTTAAGCTAAATGAGTAACAACAATAAATTATTTTACATTCACATTGTTGTTTTGACCAATAAGAAGCTCCTTCACACACATTTGCATAGAATCACAACTGGAATTCAGGACCATTGCTCTTTCTGCTCTGCAGAGAAGCCGTATTTTGAATGATCATGTAATCTGAACACCCTTTTGACCCACAGTCAGGCACAATGTGAAATGTGTACTGCCTGCAGCCTCAACTGCAAAGTGCTCAACTGTAGCCTGTTATAAACACCTGGCGGCGACTCCGTACAAAGTGTGCATCACCCTAGAGTAATATGCTGTGAAATGAAATACAGAAACACACATGTTGGAGATAGCTAGCACTCTGGGGGAATGCAAGATTAAGTAAAGCATGGGAAATATAAACAGGAACAAAATCACTGCCATGGATTACCCTAACATCAGGAATTAAGCGGCAGGAGAGGGCTAAATTATGTGGCAGGGTGAGTAAATTATGCGAAAAAGCAAAAGGCAAATTATGAGGCATAATGTGGCAAATTTTGAAATGGTTTTGCCTCATTTTTTCCATTTTTATACTTGGTAACGCTGTTTGGGCATTGGTTGTACCCCATAGTACCAATTTAACACCCACATGTAGAAGTGGGTACAGAAAGTTGACTATCCCAGCTTTTCAAAGGGCCTTCCCACATGCGGTAAGATGTGTCGCTGCATTTTTAGTAACTTTTGAACCATTTGAGATAGAAAGCAATTTTGTTGTGAAAATCTGTAGATTATGCAGCAGATGATGAATTATGTGGCAAATGCATAATTATGCAGAAGTCGCTGCCACAGCACAATCGCATAATTCCAGTGGCCCTGCTTAACATGCAGCATCAGACTGGGACAGAGCATAGGCCCCCAGCACCGAAATAAAAGGGGCCCCCATTAGTGAGTTAGTTAGCTAGAAAAGTGTCCCATGTTTGCAAACTAGGGCAGTTTTCAACTTGTAAAGACATGCGGTATAAGTTATTTATAAAGTATAGAATACTGCATTGATTTGAGTTTGCTGTAGGCAATGTTTGCTTTGTTATCATAAAAATCAACAGGAAAAATCAGCTCACCTGACAACAAAGCAGGATAACAACTAGCCAAAAAACAGCCTTCATACTGACCTGACAGCAGGGCTGTAAGTGGGATGAAAAAATTGTGTGTGGGGGGGTCTTTCAAAGGGGCATGTCTGTTGTAATTAAGGGTGTTGCTTAAAAACATGTAAGCTATGAATCTGTGCAGAGCATAGTGTGCCGCCCGACTGGTATTTTGCTGCTTCATTCATTGCCTCAAGATGAATAATACAACAAATAGCATTACACCTACGACAAGCCAGGACTATTGGCTTTGTCAGTGGTTATTAGTTGCATAAGATGAATAATCAACATCTAAAGCTTCGTTGCATATGATATTGAAAATGCTTTGGTTCTGAAATGATAAGACTGAAAGAACTATAAAGAGTCTCCTTGAAGTTACATTACAGGCAGCAAAGGGTGGCACTGCTGCAGAGTTAAAAAAGAAATTCACTCTGAGGGTGAAAATGGAGAGTGGGCCCGTCTCACCGCCTGCTTTTTGGAACTTTCATTCATTGTGCAGACACTGGATCAATGTTTTTACAGCAAAGTTAAGGAAATGAATATAGGGCCCCTTTTCAATGTCCATTTTAATTCACTACCGGGTATGAGGCTTGAGTGACCCAGCACATTTGAAACCCTGCTACGTCCACTTCTATATGCTGATTCTGCTCCTCTGCGTGCACCTCTTGTCTCACTGCCGTACTCACACCTATCTCCCCCACACATTATTCCGTTTGTCTTACCCCTTTAATCCCACTCTCAGCTCCATTTCCACTTGTCCTAGGTGAGCAGTTTCCATTGTGATGCGCCGTCATTCTATCTTTTGCTCTGCGCCCAGCAGAATGCTCTACTTTTCATTGATACAGGGACTGGGCAACATTCCCACGCAAGGGCACTTTAACTGTCTAATTGCTTTCATCAACATACATGATGCAGACATTAGGCCCACAGATAGGGGTCAGCAGAGGAGATTGATAAAAACAGAAATATGTTAACTCGTAGGCGGCCCCCTGGGCCTCGAAACTCTGGAGCCTTTAAAGGTGCGAGGCCCCACGGCTGCGAGCAGATGTGCAGCCCTGGGCAGATGCCCACGCTGCCCATGCCTAGCGCCGGCCATGCTTGAAGGGCCAATTGTTCATTCAGCCAAAGCCCGTATAGGGCGTGCTACCTTGGCGGTGACGTGGGGTGGGGGTGAGGCAGGGTGGGGGGGTTGTAAAATGCAGCATGCAGCCGATTTCAGGTAAGTAACGAAGAAAAAAAAACGAATTTCGTTGCGCACGCTGCAAAATTTGTTTTATTTCTTTCTTTCGTTACTTACCTGAAAACGGCCGTATGCTGCATTTTACAACCACCCACACTGCCCCTCCTCCGCCCCACGTCACCGCCCCGGTAGCACGCCCTATACGGGCCGTGGCTGGGTTCATTGTTGTCTCTGTTCAGTACAGAAAGCATTGTCTTTTCATCGCCTGCGGATGTCAGTTCTGTGACTTCTCATCATTTCCGGCATGGGTTGTACTGTGCAGCATCGTTGTCTCTGTCAGGTTCAGGTACAGCCCGGGTGGTTTAGCGTTGACTACAGCTAATGATTCAGCACCTGCAATGGTCAAGTTTGATCATCTTCTGTGTGTCACATGTACTATTGAAGCATCTGTGGTTTACAGACAGAACCCGTCATACTACATGTGAGCTCATAGCTGCTCTCTTTGTGGAAGCATGGGTACTTTATAAGAACTGCCTGTGCTCCTGCCAGCCTCAAGCACAGACTGGAGTTCAATACAAACACACTGTCAGTTCGGAGTACTGTCATATTGTTCAGTACATCATTGTGGCACATAATGACAAGCGAGGCATTGGTGGTTCAGTGGTAGAATTCTCGCCTGCCACGCGGGAGGCCCGGGTTCGATTCCCGGCCAATGCAGCTGAGTATTTTAGTGCATTTGAAGTGATTATTTATTTACTAAATTCTGAAATATTGGGAATTGTCTTAGAACTTTAATATAAAGTTGGCTATAGATTGTGAAATGTTGTATCTAGGTTCCTGTTTCATTCAAAGGGTTGTTAGTTGTGTGGAATAATCCCCTCAAAGCAGCTTTCTAAACTGTTTCGAAAATTCAAGCTCCAAGCCACGTGTCTGGTTTTAATGTGTGTAAAGCACAGCAGGGGCGTAACACAGGCACCCGCATTCCCCGCAGTGCGGGGGCCCGAGCTGCAAGGGGCCCCCTCAGCACTGTAATCACACCGGAGAGCTCCGGGTTAAGTCCGAAGCGGGGGCCCCTCTGAGGAACTTTCGTTACGCCACTGAAGCACTGTGCAGCAACCTCGCTGATTTTTGTTTCCCTGCACCCCGTCTCTTACTGAAATGACTAAACTCATTTTTTTAAGAAAAGTAACAAAATCACGAAGGTTTGTGTAAATGATGGATGACTCCGCAAACGTGCTTAGACGTATAGAGATCCCAAGAAACTGAACCTGCGAGAGATCTCACTCGAGCTTTAAATGGAAATAAAGACGCGCAGATAAGCACTCTTTCTCCCAGAGCAGCTGTCTGCTACGAAGGAGTGCTGGCACTCTCCCATTTAAACGACTAGAGCAGTTCAGGCAAGTGTTGGTACTCTCCCAGTAAAAGCACTGGAGCAGTGCTGGGAAGTGCTGGTACTCTCCCTACTCTCCCACTAAAGTCACTGGAGCAGTGCTGGGAAGTGCTGGTACTCTCCCTACTCTCTCAGTAAAGTCACTGGAGCAGTGCTGGGAAGTGCTGGTACTCTCCCTACTCTCCCACTAAAGTCACTGGAGCAGTGCTGGGAAGTGCTGGTACTCTCCCGCTAAAGTCACTGGAGCAGTGCTGAGAAGTGCTGGTACTATCCAATTAAAAGCTCTGGAACAGTGCTGAGAAGTGCTGGTACTATCAAATTAAACGCCCTGGAGCAGTGCTGAGAAGTGCTGCACTCTCCCTTTAAAAGCACTGGAGTGGGGCCGAGAACTGCTGGTACTCTCCCATTAAAATCACTGGTGCAGTGCTGAGAAGTGCTGGTACTATCCAATTAAAGTCACTGGCGCAGTGCTGGGAACTGCTGTACTCTACCATTAAAGTCACTGGCGCAGTGCTGGGAAGTGCTGGTACTATCCAATTAAAAGCGCTGGAACAGTGCTGAGAAGTGCTGGTACTATCAAATTAAACGCCCTGGAGCAGTGCTGAGAAGTGCTGTGCTCTCCCTTTAAAAGCACTGGAGTGGGGCCGAGAACTGCTGGTACTCTCCCATTAAAGTCACTGGTGCACTGCTGAGAAGTGCTGGTACTATCCAATTAAAGTCACTGGCGCAGTGCTGGGAACTGCTGTACTCTACCATTTAAAGTCACTGGAGCAGTTCTGAGAAGTGCTGCACTCTCTCATCATAAGCGCTAGAGCAGTGCTGCGAAGTGCTAGTACTATGCAATTGAAAGCACTGGAGCGGTGCTGAGAAGTGCTGTACTCTCCCATTAAAATTACTGGAGCAGGGATGAGAAGTGCAGGCACTATCCAATTAAAAGAGCAATTTGATTCCTACTGAATGTTTTTATGTTCCTTTTATCGACTTTGCCCCTCCACTCTCCTAGAAGTGTGAAAGGTATGTTTTTTATTTTTCGTTTCAGGCATTTAAAAAATACATATTTTGCTTCGGTGCCCTAAATACGAAGAGTTACATTAAGTACATTTCAGCGAGTCAGTAAGCAGATGTGACGAGGGTTCAAGGAGTCACTTGGAATCCCTTCTGCTTTTCCCCCGAACCTTCCATCCGCCCGGCGATCTTACTTTTCTCAATCCCCACATTTAAGATTGTCCGTTTTGTGATGCCTCGGCATATTAATGCTAGGACTTGTAGGCATATTATTAAAATATAGGAAAATGAAAAAATATAAAAAAAGAAATCAATAAAAAGCATTTACGATCAAAAGCAAGAATTATCAAAATAAAAGAAATGAATTTTAAAATATGCACGCCCAACGTGGGGCTCGAACCCACGACCCTGAGATTAAGAGTCTCATGCTCTACCGACTGAGCTAGCCGGGCTGACGACTCGAATACGGAACTACGCCTATCTGTTCTTTCCCTGTTCTGAAGGTGACGTTCAGTGTATATGTGCTTGATTTGTGGGGCATTCTCTTGCTACTGTTTCTTTCCCTTGGTCGTCAGATTTACCTTTTCTCCACTTCCCATTGACCCAAATAGAGCACTAAAGGCCACTTACTGAGTGACCCCTGGGTCTTTAGCGAGTGACACCTGGGTCTGAGATTTGGTTGCTTTAACTTTCCACCTGTCGTCGTCTGTATTTCCGTGTTTGTCTCCGCGTTCGCTTAATCTCTTTCTTCACCACTCAGTTTTTGTCTTAGTTCTGCCCGCATCTTCTAAGACTTTTATGAGGGAGACGGTCGTCCTGACTAATGTATAACGGAGAATCTCTAAACGACCCTCTGTGTGCCAGCGTGGCTACCGGTGGTGCAGCGGATGCAGTGCACCGGGCCCAGAGGTAGGAGGGACCCAACCATAAAAGCCCCTTGAGTCCTGAGGGGACCCATCTGTCTCTCTCATCCTGTTTCTCTCTGCCTCTCCCCCTTTCTTTCTGCATGCTTTTATTCTCGCTCTCTCTCTCTCTCTCTCTCTCTCTCTTCATCTATCTCTCTCCCTCTCTCTCTCTCTTTCTATCTCTCTCTCTCACTTTCTCTCTATCTCTCTCTCCCTCTCGTCCTCCCTCTCTTTCTTTCTCTTTCTCCCTCTCTTTCTCTCTCTTTCTCTTTCTCTCTCTCTCTTTCTCTCTCTCTCTCTCTCTCTTTCTCCATCTCTCTTCCTCTCTCTCTCTCTCTCTCTTCCTCTCTATCTCTCTATCTCTCTCTCTCTCTCGCTCTCTCTCTCTCTCTCTCTCTCTCTCTCTCTCTCCCACTCTCGCTCTCTCTCTCCCACTCTCTCTCTCGCTCTCTCTCTTTCTCTCTCTCCCTCTCTATCTCTTTCTCTCTCTCTCTCTCTTTCTCTCTCTCTCTTCCTCTCTCTCTCTCTCTCTCTTTCTCTCTCTCCCTCTCTCTCTCTCTCCCTCTCCTTCTCTCTCTTCCTCTCTATCTCTCTCGCTCTCTCACTCTCTCTCTTTTCTTCCTTCTTCTGCTATCTCCCATGCTCTATTTCTGGTTCTCTACCCCCTGCCTTTTTGAGGTGACACAGATGACCCTTCCCCTCCGAGCCTCAATGAACACCAAGATGCCCGCAGCTCGGTGATTTACCAAACCCTTTAGAAGTCAGAAATCTGCGGAAATCACAGTTTCCAAGGAGCACAACCAGGCTGCTGTGCCCGCTCCAATGGAGCATCCACAGGGGCACACGTGGTTGGAATGGTCAGAAGCCCGATTTTAGGTTTAGTGTGACGGCTTCAGATGTTTAATAGACCTGGTTTCACCCAGTATCCCCTATAGCCCTGAGCCGCATAACTTACTCCAACCACCCGAATGAATTCTATCAGCAATCTTAACATGAAACAATATGTATGTAGTGCGGTCATGGGCTTGATGCTGTGTAGCCCCACCAGGAGCCGGTATTACTATCATTCTATGCAGTGGAGCAGAGTTTATCAACCTTTACAAGGTGAAAGGTGAGTGGACCACTGAAAGTGTATGGCTAGTAACTCCACGGAGAGGCTTTACTGGCTCATTAAATGGGAGCCAGACGCAAACTCGCAAGTGAAATTGAAGTGAAGAAGGCACCATGTGTCAAAGGCATGTTGTGAAAACGCGCACAATAAATCATTGGATTCCAATTAATGGCAGCGCCTTCTGCCGGGGAACAGGACAAAGTTAGAATCCAAGAGCTGCCGCCCGTGTCCTCCATGTTTCTGAAGTCCACAGGGCGTAATATTGCGTTGGATAATAGTTGCCCGGGGTATTTATTGTGTTGAGCAATGGCAGAAGGCTGTCAGCACAAGGGCTATGCAGGCACCTTAATGTTTACTAAGATCAGCAGTGTAGCAATGGTTCAAACTCTCTAATGCGAGTAAACACAATGTGCCCCGCTTGTATGCACTTCGGGTGCTACAGACAACCATACTGGGGCCAACAGTGCCGTGTATATCACGTGTCCCCGGTGCCACTGCACCTGATGCACTGTTTATGGCTGCGCCCTGTTCAGAATTTAGGAGGCGGTGTCATTACAAGGGTGCCAGGGGCACCAATGCAAGGAAACTGGAAACCCCGCTCCTAGTATAGCATTAAAAACACCTCAAATGTGTACGTTTTGCCAGGTGTCACTGCACCTGATGTCACTGCCTTAATGCAGGTGTTCTGCAAGTCTAACAATGGGTCGTCTACATCCCGCACCAGCTCCCCCCACATACACACTCACCTGCTCAGCCCCCGGATGAGTTTGCGCCCTGCGTCCTTACAGCTGTAGATGCGCTCTCCATAGTTGGGCTAGAAGTGCACCTCGGCCCGCGTCACTCCACGGTAGGACCCGGCACAGAAGCCAGGACAGCCGAGCTCCAATGGCGGGGGTTCCACATCAGAGAGGTCGGGGAAATATGCTGCACGCCTCATACTGCTGCACGCCACACACTGCTGCACGCCACACACTGCTGCACGCCACACACTGCTGCACGCCACACACTGCTGCACGCCACACACTGCTGCACGCCTCACACTCCTGCACGCCGCACAATGCTACACGAAACACTGCTGCACGCCACACACTGCTGCACGCCACACACTGCTGCATGCCACACACTGCTGCATGCCCCACACTCCTGCACGCCACACAATGCTACACAAAACACTGCTGCACGCCACACACTGCTGCACAGCACACACTGCTGCACGCGCACACTGCTGCACGCCACACACTGCTGCAAACCTCACACTGCTGCACGCCGCACATTGCTACACAAAACACTGCTGCACGCCACACACTACTGCATGCCTCACACTGCTACACGAAACACTGCTGCACGCCTCACACTGCTGCACACCTCACACTGCTGCACGCCGCACACTGCTACACAAAACACTGCTGCACGCCACACACTGCTGCACGCCACACACTGCTGCACGCCACACACTGCTGCACGCCGCACATTGCTACACGAAACATTGCTGCACGCCACACACTGCTGCACGGCACACACTGCTGCATGCCGCACACTGCTGCACGCCACACACTGCTGCACGCCACACACTGCTGCATGCCACACACTGCTGCACGCCACACACTGCTGCACACTGCTGAATTACTCACTGCTGCATGCTGCACGACACTGCTGCACGCTGCACACTGCTGCACGCCTCACACTGCTGCATGCCTCACACTGCTGCACGCCACACACTGCTGCACGCATCACACTGCTGCATGCATCACACTGCTGCATGCCGCGCACTGCTGCACGCCGCACACTGCTATACGCCACACACTGCTGCACACCACACACTGCTGCACGCCACACACTGCTGCACGGAGCTCACTGCTGCACGCCGCACACTGCTGCACACCGACACTGCTGCACGCCACACACTGCTGCACGGAGCTCACTGCTGCACGTCGCACACTGCTGCACACCGCACAGTGCTGCACGCCGCACACTGCTACACGAAACACTGCTGCACGCCACACACTGCTGCACGCCACACACGGCTGCATGCCACACACTGCCGCACGCCACACACTGCTGCAAGGCACACACTGCTGCACGCCGCACAATGCTACACGAAACACTGCTGCACGCCACACACTGCTGTACGGCACACACTGCTACACACCGCACACTGCTGCACGCCACACACTGCTGCACACTGCTGCATTACTCACTGCTGCATGCTGCACGACACTGCTGCACGCAGCACACTGCTGCACGCTGCACACTGCTGCACGCCGCACACTGCTGCATGCCGCACACTGTTGCACACCGCACACTGCTGCACGCTGCTGCACGCCACACAGTGCTGCACGCCTCACACTGCTACACGAAACACTGCTGCACGCCACACACTGCTGCACGCCGCACACTGCTGAATACCACACACTGCTGCACGCCTCACACTGCTACACGAAACACTGCTGCACGCCTCACACTGCTGCACGCCTGACACTGCTGCACGCTACACACTGCTGCACGCCACACACTGCTGCACGCCACACACTGCTGCACACCTCACACTGCTGCATGCCTCACACTGCTGCACGCCTCACACTGCTGCACGCCGCACACTGCTGCACGCCTCACACTGCTGCATGCTGCACAATGCTGCACGCCACACACTGCTGCATGCCGCACACTGCTGCACACAGCACACTGCTACATGCCACACACTGCTGCATGCCACACACTGCTGCACACCACACACTGCTGCATGCCGCTGCACGCCACACACTGCTGCATGCCCACACTGCTGCATGCCACACACTGCTGCACGCAGCACACTGCTGCACGCCGCACACTGCTGCACGCCACACACTGCTACACGAAACACTGCTGCACACCACACACTGCTGCACGCCACACACTGCTGCACGCCACACACTGCTGCACGCCGCACAATGCTACACAAAACACTGCTGCACGCCACACACTGCTGCACGGCACACACTGCTGCACGCCGCACACTGCTGCACGCCACACACTGCTGCACACTGCTTCATTACTCACTGCTGCATGCTGCACAACACTGCTGCAAGCCGCACACTGCTGCAAGCAGCACACTGCTGCACGCCGCATGCCGCTGCATGCCACACAGTGCTGCATGCCTCACACTGCTACACGAAACATTGCTGCACGCCACACATTGCTGCACGCCACACACTGCTGCATGCCACACACTGCTGCACACCACACACTGCTGCACGCCGCACACTGCTGCACGCCTCACACTGCTGCACGCCACACACTGCTGCACGCCGCACACTGCTGCACGCCGCACACTGCTGCACTCCACACACTGCTTTTATGCGAGTTTATGCTACTGACATTGTAAATGACAATGCCTTTTATTTGTTTTTAAACCAAAACATAAATAAAAGGCATTGTAATTTTACAATGCCAATAGCTCAAACTCTTATAAATGCGAGACCTATTGCATTGCAAATGCTTGTTTTTGTTTTAGCAGGCCCTACTGGTCCCAGTGTGCTATGTGTTGGAGTGGTTGATCATGTGAGTGGGGATAATGTGCTGCATGGCTAATCTCAGAAGGTCCCAAAGGCGAGACCTATTGGCTATGCCAATGCTTGTTAATAAAAGGTATGGGAAAATGTTTTGTTAGTTTAAAAGAAAAATATGGCCATGTGGGTGCAAATAGATACTGCTTGCTTCCACTTCTGTTTACATGCAGGTTTTCCTTGCTAACATTAAGGCTCATGCCACACTTACTGTGCAGGGCACAAGAAAAAGAGGGGAGAAATATGTTTTTTTTTGGTTTGCTTACATAAGGGGCAAGCAGCCTGCTTTGGGTCTTTGGCCTAGGTGTGATGGTCCAGTGGAATGGGCAGAGGAGACAGCTTTTAGCATCATTGGTACCGCATTTTAGGCCTGGGCAGAACTCTGCGAAGTTACAAAAAAACACAGCCGTGCTCCGTGGAGTTCCGCAAGTGGTGGAGTGAGGAAAGTCACGCTGATTTTTAGTGCTCGGTGTTTGCATCGCAATGTAAAATCCATTCAAACAGCACCACGCGCAGCACAAGAGGGCACAGCTTCTTTTTTCCGCTCAAGTAGATGCTCTACTCGAGCAGCAGCTTCCTCAATGTGAGCTTCTAGCGAACTCCTGCTTTGAGAAATCTCACCGGGAGGTGATCTAGCGTTGGATTTTCCTCACTCGCGCTCGCCAACTTAGCATTGGCAAACTGTGAGAGATGAAAAACTCCACTCCGCAACACTACGCTTTTCAGAACTCCGGGCTCTACACGGAGCATGGAGTAGGGAAAACTCCACAACTCCGCAAGCGGAGCCGAGTTTACAGCCCAGGCATACTGCAGATGCAGTGGCCCTGGAGCCCAGTGGTGTGAAGAGCCAGGTAAACTCAAATTATGACTTTTTTTACTATTGTTCCTTGCTTTCAGTAGAGTCCAGTGCTCAGTGCAGTGTCACTGTTGCTTTGGGCCTCGGAGCAGTGGCACCTGGGAGGGAAATATTGATGGAGAGGAGATACCTTAGCTTGGGCTTCAGAGTCATAGCAGGAAGTTGGATGGGACAAGACAGGACGCATGTCTTTAACAAAGGGCAGAGGAGACGGTCCGCTTGGAAGGCAGTAGCTATCATTAGTGAAGCGGGTGCAGTGCCGCTGGGGTCCAGGAGTGAAAGGAGGCCATTGATATATGATACAACAAGTCACATCATACCTACAAGTCAGGACTATTGGCTTTATCAATGGTTGCTGGTTGCAGAAGATAAATTAGCAGCAACTATGACTTGTATATAATATTGAAAAACACTTCCACTCAAAGCCCTAGTGACACTACAACAATGTTTCTGCTCCTGGGTTTCAAAAGAAGAAGGGAAATCCAGAGAGAGAATGACTCTCTTTAAAGGATTTCCCTTCCTCTACAACGCTCACCACGCGCACATCGATGTCCCTGCTGTCACTGCTGTCCGGGGAAAAACGGACCGCCTGTACCAGGGTCCAAAACAGAGCCCGATAGAGACCCGTTTCGAGGCCCCCTTAAAAAAACTGCCGGTGCTCAGACCCGGTGAGACCCGGCCCACTTAAAGCCCTGGAAGTAGCTATCATTAGTGAAGCAGGTGCAGAGTCGCAGGGGCCCAGGAGTGTGAGGAGCCCATTGCATTACAATTATTGCTGTCTTACTTTATAAAAGAAACATTAAGCTTATATTTCTTGCTAGGGTTAGAGTTGAGGGCTCTCTGTCAGCAGAGGGGAGGGGGCAACATACATGTGGGAGCTAGTTTTGGTCTGAAAAAGACTGGAAGCCTCTCTTAAGCTTGGAGAGAGGACCAGGCATGGTTGGGGTGGGGTGGGAGAGGCACACGAGACGGATTGCTACTCAGAGCCGCAGCTAACATTAGTGCATGGAGTACTTGGGTATACCGGCCCAATTCTATGGAGCCGTGTTTGCTGATGAATTTCTGTTTTGGTTTGATGTATTTACACTTTTATAGGTCTATATTTAGTGTTGATTAGGTACAGCAATATTAACCCTGAAATGATCTCACAAACCCAGCCCACTGTGGTCAGCCCTGACCCTACCTCTCCTGAAATCGTTGCCAAAAAAGTTTGGGAGGGGGCCCCAACTTCAAAACATTTGGCTTAGAGGGGCTCAGGCAGAGGTGAATTTGCTTCTTGCACAATAACACATAAAAGGTGTCATTTATACACCTTGTATTCCTATGTGGAGGACTTTACATTAGGAATCCAGAGCTGTACACCGGACTTTTCTTAGGTACAGAAAGGGTTCTGGGGAGGGATGATTCAGCAGGTAGTCGTGGCCGAGTGGTTAAGGCGATGGACTAGACATCCATTGGGGTCTCCCCGCGCAGGTTCGAATCCTGCCGACTACGCATTCATTTAGCATCAGTTTTAAAATAACGCTGAAAAACGCATTTTCTAACATAAATGTAACTCGTGGAGCTGAACCTTCCTTCATAATTTACTTAGAATGTTTACTTCGCAGAGGTGCTTTGGTATATCGCAGAGAGAAGGGCAGGGTGGCCACGCGGGGAAACATTAATATTTATTAAACAATGCGTTTGACGGCAGTCTGGGCAGACTGAAGCAAAACACCGCATTAAGAGAAGCACATATCAGGCAATTTCCTAAAGTCCACAGATTAGCAATTTATTTAGAGAGTATAAAAGAGTGAAGTGTAACTTTTAAAAATTAGGGACGTGTAGGTGGGGCATGTATGGAGGAGCGAGCAAAGGGGAGAGAAAGATGGGAGACTCCTCTGTAAAAGGCTTCTTTTTAAAAAAAAAAAAAACGTTGGCAGCGGTGGGATTCGAACTCACGCCTCCGGAGAGACTGGAGCCTTAATCCAGCGCCTTAGACCGCTCGGCCACGCTACCATCTGAGATACATGCATTTTATGATACTTCAAAACTCTGATCTACAACTCCAGGCATTGAAAACCCAGTCAAGAACCATGGTCAACAACAGGTTTACAAGTTCGGGAAAGGGGGGGTGGAAATAAAGCTGAATCGCTGGAGGGCGGAAGGGCGGGTGAGTGCGAGTAATGGAGGTTATCTCTCTCAACCACTCACCGCACGTCCTCTCCCGGCAGCAGGTCGAGTCTACAACAATCACTGTAAAAGACGCGACTATCTGAGAAATGACTTTTCAAACCAACGTAGGAACATCTGCTCTAAATATAGCAACGTGACTCCATAATTTTCTAATGAAACAATTGTTCATACTGATGGGGTAATGTATTAGCACGTGATCTAAGTTCATTCAAAAAGATAACAGAGGAGCTGCATGTATTAATGACATCAGCCCTAATGACCCACCCAGCCTCCCTAGCATACCATTAGCTTTCAAGTGACGTCATGTCTTGTGTGGCATCCTCACAGTCTACTGTTTATGTCTTTATCCAACATTTCTTTAAATTCTCCGGTCTTTGAGCTCACATTGAAAAGGTAGAAGTGACACTGACAGTCCCAAAATGCGACATGGTAGTGGTTAAAACCCCAGCACTATTGGGTGGTGCCTCAGATGACGTATGGTCCACGTGGAAGCTCTGAGAGATGTTCACATTGAAGGCAAGACACAGTCAGGAAAGAGGATAGAACGACATTCTGAAGAAACTAAGCAGAACAGGTACATGGGAAACGAAACCTGTAACATAGATGATTGTTCCACTGTTGGACCTGGTTCTCACTCGTCCTGCGCGCCCAGTTATCTCCATTCTGAGAGCATGGAAGTCAGACCGCACACTTGTTATTTTGATGTGGAATACCTTAATTGCTTCCTGATTATTGTCATTACAATGAGTCCTCCTATAATCCGTCACAGTTCTTGTATTTTCAGCCACGGCGTTGTTCACATAATTGAAGATTTTCAGCATTTGCCGCATAATGTATCACCTGGCGCATAATCTACTGATTTTAACAAACATGTGTTTTTAGCTCAAACAGTTCAAAAGTTACTAAAAATTCAGCGAAACGTGCTGCCACACAGTGGAATGCCCTTTCCAAAGGTTGACAGGTCAAATTTCTGTTGCTTATTACTATATTGGGGGCTTAAACTGGTACGAATGAGGTGCAACCAATGTACAGACATGGTTAATGAGTGTGAAAATGAAAAAATATTTAAGTAATATTATTAAAAATTTGCCGCATTACCCCGCATAAATTGCCTTTACTTGCCACATAATTTACTGAACCTTGCCTAATAATTTGGCCCTCCCATGCTGCATAGTGCCAGTGGCCCTGAGTACTTCATATCACTGTTGAGGTGTCTTGTGCTATGTGTAAAGATGGCACGGGTATCACTCTATTGGACCCGCTTGGTTGTGAATGTGTTCACTCACAGAGTGACCGATGTGGGAGATGTTTCTGTGCTGTGAGTGCTGATCAGACTTCTGCTTTTATTGTTTTATTTGTCACTACATCTCAGTTTATAGTGGTGTAAACATATGCAAGAGTTATGTGCTTACGCCTATAAGGAGCTGAATACATGACTAGTTAGTATTCTTCATTACTCCGTGTTCTTTTCTACTTTTCTTCTGCATGTATGGGGATATATGACCTTTTACCTTTAATTAACAGTCAGTCTTTTCTATTGGACGCTTGAACGGTGGCAAGTTTAAACACAGGACCACCCATATACAAGCAACTTTTTTGGAGCGATATGCCTACTGCTGGCAGAGCATTGCAATCTTCTTGAAGATGGTGGCTCTTCATGTCTATAATGCTTTTCTTAGTCTGAAATGAACACTCCATACCTATTACGAAAACCAGCTGCACCTCCCAGCATCTGCAATACTAAGAAGGTCAAACAATTTTTAAACTTTGCAATTATATCTAATGTCATGTAGACGTTTGGGTCAAACTGTACCACACCGCATCGCTGCCTGGTCGCAAAGGCCTCTTGGGGACATGCAGGGTCTGACCTGAAACTCTACTCTGCCGATTGCTCACCATTGGCTTTCTGTTTAGCCACTGAAATATCCCTGCTTTCTATTTGTTGGCTTTAATTGCTTTAGCCAGTCCAGTTTGCTTGTGTATTCAGTGGAGCAGAACTTTTCCACCTCTATGTTTTCTGATTGGCTCCTTCTATGCTTCCATCAGTATCTGCTTTCCAGGAACTATGAATTTCTGTTTTGTGGAGCATCCCTAGGGATGAGAAAACAGGGAAGATATGAATGCATATCATAGTCATTGTGCCATAGTGGCTTACATTGAGTATTTCTAGAAGATTTTCTCAATTGCGGAGCACATTTGTTGGTCAGTTTTAAACTAGGCAGTGGTATTAGCAATAGAGAATAGGCGCTTGTAGTGAGTACACCTAATATTAGTGATGCAATCAATTAGAGGCGGTGCTCAAGGGTAAGGGAGAACCACTAGCCTCCCAAAATTGATTGTGACCAGAGCCACAAAAGTCAACAAAAAAAGGGGGGTACCTAAGCACACGCAGAAGTAATTTATGCAAATATTAATGCGTTAATTAAAACATGTAATACAACAAGTGAGTCTCCGTTTCTTTCTTCAGTTTAATATTCAAGTTTTCATAGTGAGTTTGTAGTCTTCACAGTAGTTCCCAAGCCAACACGTGTTTCGTCGCCTCTAGTATTATTGTACATGCGACTTGTTCACGGCTAGGTACAAATCGATATAATAAGTTGACATTAGTTCAGCTGTTATCTCAAGATGTTTGCATACATTTGTTGATAATACAAACAAATGTGCTCCCAGGGTTGGTGATGAGTTTACGATTTCTCTACGTGGGAGGTGCTATCACAGGCTATGGTGTATAGCATGCACCGTGAGTTCAGGTGAGAACCATTATCTTTATATCAATAAGTGATCAACCAGAATCTTATAGCTCTAGCGTGAGGGCAAAATAATGTGAGATCTTCCATATGTGACTATTGTCCTTTCGTTGTGTGCTGAAAAACTCAGTGAGTCATGCGGTATGCAGGATGCAGATCCGTAAAAGTGGTGCGTGGGTGAGTGTCTAGTTATAGAGTGATGTGAGAATATCTAAGTATTGGTGTTGATAATTCCGTGTGGAAAAAACTGACCTGAACACTGTATTTTAAATAATCACTGTAGAGAGGGGGTACAGAGGAGAAAATTGTACAAGTATTTGTTAGTGACCAAGAGGTGGAACATAAAAGTAACGCTGTAATTATGCTCATTGCGGGCAATATGCCGAAAAGAACATACTTTATGTATGACGATAATTCCGGGTCATACAGTCAATCGACGGGGGGGGCCCAGTCCTAGTTAGGAAGGCGTATTCCAATCGTTGCGGTCCTCAATATTTGTGAAGGGTGCCAATCTAAATATCAACAAGAAAAGGTGAAAGGTTCCGAATGAGGAACTCTTATTCTAAAAGGTAGTGAGCAAAAGCCCCACGAAGGAGACGGTGGATCGGAGAAAATATATATTTTCCCTCAGCATTCTTGGTATCTCTCTTACCTCCGAGTAGAGGAGAAAGTGTCCGTAGTCTGCAAGTGCCCCCAACCGCGTCTGGCTCCAATTCGAGTTGCCGGTACTGTTCGCGCGGTTTGTTTATAACTCGTGATTGAAGGTCACGTGACCATCTGTCATGTGTAGTCAATGCCATAACTTAGTTAAAATGGGTGCCATCTTTGAGGCTGTTACTTTGCATAATGCCCCCCATATATTGTGGGGCATTATAATATATATTTCATTAACCAGAATACGATAAACTTACACATAACTGACCGAACGCCGTGCGTAATTTCCCGGGATCTTTGTGCGCTTATACACGCAACTTTTAATTTGTAATTAGCGAGGGGACTTTTTTGAATCACCTGGTACCCCACAATATATGGGGGGCATTATGCAAAGTAACAGCCTCAAAGATGGCACCCATTTTAACTAAGTTATGGCATTGACTACACATGACAGATGGTCACGTGACCTTCAATCACGAGTTATAAACAAACCGCGCGAACAGTACCGGCAACTCGAATTGGAGCCAGACGCGGTTGGGGGCACTTGCAGACTACGGACACTTTCTCCTCTACTCGGAGGTAAGAGAGATACCAAGAATGCTGAGGGAAAATATATATTTTCTCAGATCCACCGTCTCCTTCGTGGGGCTTTTGCTCACTACCTTTTAGAATAAGAGTTCCTCATTCGGAACCTTTCACCTTTTCTTGTTGATATTTAGATTGGCACCCTTCACAAATATTGAGGACCGCAACGATTGGAATACGCCTTCCTAACTAGGACTGGGCCCCCCCCGTCGATTGACTGTATGACCCGGAATTATCGTCATACATAAAGTATGTTCTTTTCGGCATATTGCCCGCAATGAGCATAATTACAGCGTTACTTTTATGTTCCACCTCTTGGTCACTAACAAATACTTGTACAATTTTCTCCTCTGTACCCCCTCTCTACAGTGATTATTTAAAATACAGTGTTCAGGTCAGTTTTTTCCACACGGAATTATCAACACCAATACTTAGATATTCTCACATCACTCTATAACTAGACACTCACCCACGCACCACTTTTACGGATCTGCATCCTGCATACCGCATGACTCACTGAGTTTTTCAGCACACAACGAAAGGACAATAGTCACATATGGAAGATCTCACATTATTTTGCCCTCACGCTAGAGCTATAAGATTCTGGTTGATCACTTATTGATATAAAGATAATGGTTCTCACCTGAACTCACGGTGCATGCTATACACCATAGCCTGTGATAGCACCTCCCACGTAGAGAAATCGTAAACTCATCACCAACCCTGGGAGCACATTTGTTTGTATTATCAACAAATGTATGCAAACATCTTGAGATAACAGCTGAACTAATGTCAACTTATTATATCGATTTGTACCTAGCCGTGAACAAGTCGCATGTACAATAATACTAGAGGCGACGAAACACGTGTTGGCTTGGGAACTACTGTGAAGACTACAAACTCACTATGAAAACTTGAATATTAAACTGAAGAAAGAAACGGAGACTCACTTGTTGTATTACATGTTTTAATTAACGCATTAATATTTGCAAAAATTACTTCTGCGTGTGCTTAGGTACCACATTTGTTGGTCATGATGTTATTCTTCTTTATTTTTTTTGTTTGTTCCTCATATACCGAGATGGGCATTTCTGATGGGAGGCCACAACCTCTCCTCACCGATCGACCTAACCCAGCCCTAATATTCAAGACCAGTGCGGAGAGAGAGAGGCTCAAACCCTCAAGCAACCACTGCCTTCAATGTCCACTCTTTTTCGCGCTACCAGATAACCCAGCGCTATTTTGAAGGGACCGAACAAGCAGTGCCCAGGTGAAATCATTGGAATATACTTTATCTATTCCGCCATGCAACCAGGCCTGCCCAGACTTTTCCATAGCTGTTACTGTCACATGCCATATCGGATTCACTAGTATAAATTATATATTTCAGGCACTCTATAAAAGTTGGAGCATTTATGTTTTTCCAGGCTCTACATATCTCTCGTCTTGCCAGAATAATCACATAAAAAATAAATTTGGATGCCGGTTCATTAAGATGATAGTCTGTATGCAATCCGAACATAATCATTCTTGGAGTGACTTCGATTTGTTTATGTAATACCTCAACTAAAAAGTCTCGCACCGTGACCCAATAACTTACTATCTTGGGACAGTCTATAAACATATGATAATCATCGGCTGCAGGCAGTTTACATCTTGGGCAATGATGATCTAAGCCTGTTATCTTTGTTAGCTTTTTAGGAGATATATATGCTCTGTATGCGGTATATAGATGGTTTCTTTTGAGTGGAGATGATTTAACCACAGCATGTATCATGGTAAAAGAATCTCTCCATAATTCCTTTTTTTTTTTTAAATTCATTTTTAACTTTATTGGTCACAGTCACAACATACAAAGAAAAACAAAAGGGGAAGAAAACATACAAGTCATATTAACTTCAACCAACAAGTTCTAAAGAAAAAGAAAAACAAGCATTTTCTATACCATAAAATACTATTACGTTGGAAAGATAGATAAATAAGTACAGATGGATACTGTTTAGATCTATCATATTAATATAACAAATCGTGACCAGACCACATTTTTCAGCAGTGATAACTACATAAATTTTTAGTCCCACTCAAGGCAGAACCAGAGCCGTCCAAATTTGACCGAAGAACGTGGACCCCTTGCTTTTGACACAGCCAGCTCCATTTCATAAACCCCCCTCAACAATGACCAGAATTCATTAATAGTAGGACTAGACTTTTCTATCCATACACGAGCAATAGTCAGGCGAGCACAGGCCATAAAAATTGACACAAAGGAATTTGTGACATTACCCGTGTCACTAAGTAACCCCAATAGAATTTATTTTTCTGATAGGATCATTGTTTTGCCAGTTAGTTTACTCAATTCATAAGCTATCTTACACCAAAAGTCAGCAAGTTTAGAGCATGTGAAAAACATATGCCGCAGATCCGCAGCAAATTCGTTACATTTAGGACAGTAAGATTTAATAGTGTTATTTGAGACAGACCATTTGGAGATCACTTTTGGGGTATAATACAACATAAATAAAATACGGTGTTGTTGCAGTTTTAGATTAATTGAGGTGACAGACGAACTAATTCTAACAAGTGAGTCTGATACATCGTCTGAGGTCACCTCTATACCAAACAAAGTATTTAATTTAGCTGCAACCTGAGGCAAATCATCATCAAATTCTCCCATAAAACTAGCATAAGCTCTCCCTATTAAACCACGGGTACTATTCTTAAAAATAATACGTAGAACTTCTGTGGTGGAGGGGAGAGCCAATAGGCCTTTGCCATACATGAAAAAGTTCCTAATTTGTAAATATTTAAAAAAAGAATTGTGCATAAGCCCAAATTCAATTGATAAAGACTGAAATGACTTGAAGCCTTTTTCGTCATAGAGCTGTCCCAAGGTTGAAATTCCCAGTTGTTGCCACGATTGTGTGACAGAGTCCGAAAATATATCAGGAAACTTAGGATTACCCCAAAGATAGGTAAATTCATGTAAATCTGAGAGGTTAAACTTTCTACATATGTCTCGCCATATATAGTGAATATGACGAATAGTCTTAAATCGAACTCTTTTAAAATAATTGGGATCGGACATATGCTGGAGCAAGAATCCAGTATTGGGACCAGATGCCAACTGATACGCTAACCAAGGCTTCCTCACTTCTGGTCCTTTAATTAGAGACTGGATTCGACTAATATAGGCAGCCCAGAAATATACTCTGAAATCTGGAAGTTTAAAGCTTCCCTGTTTAAAAGATAGCTTAATGTATCTAAGCGCTCGTCTTGCTCTCCGATGATTCCAAATAAAGCTTCCAACCATACTATCTAAACGCTTAAAAAAAGACATCGGAATCTTTAAGGGGATGGTGCGAAATAAGTAAAGGAATTTAGGGAGTACATTAATTTTTACTATATTGCACCTACCCATAATTGTCAGTGGAAGCTTTTGCCACCTACGTAGGTCGTCATTCACCTTTTTCAAGAGCGGTGTATAATTTAAGTCAAATATGTCATCCGTGCTAGCACTTAAGAATACCCCCAAATATTTAGCCGAATTTGTAATGCCTAAAGATGCTGGGGCACAAGTCAAAGTAAAATTTAGGATAGACTGTGTTTTATTCAGATTCAGTTTATATCCAGAAAATAGTCCGAATCGCTGCGCTTCTTGAGTTATTTCAGAGATAGTTTCTAATGGCCTACTAGAGAAAACCGCGATGTCGTCCGCATAGGCAGTGAGTTTAAAAAATGTGCCATTAAGAATAACTGGTAATATAGAAGTATTAAGAAGTAGGTGTTTAATAAAGGGCTCAATATATAAAGCAAATAGTAAAGGAGAAAGCGGACACCCTTGACGTGTACCGCGAGCAATTTTGAACACTGACGAAGCAAAGCCATTGTACTTGATGGTAGCAGTGGGATTTTGATATAGTTTCTGGATAGCCGAGATAAACCTCCGGCCGAGGCCAAAGGAGCCCATCGTACACCACAAAGAGCCCCAGGCCACCCGGTCGAAGGCCTTCTCGGCATCCAGCATAATCATCCCAATCTGCTGGTCCAGCTGGTTTGCAACGTCAAATGCGACTA
The DNA here is from genome assembly GCF_964204655.1 of Triturus cristatus. Taxonomy (NCBI): domain Eukaryota; kingdom Metazoa; phylum Chordata; class Amphibia; order Caudata; family Salamandridae; genus Triturus; species Triturus cristatus. The sequence continues at coordinate 716,810,318 of NC_140595.1, forward strand.
TAGCCGTATTAATATGTGCAGCGGTGTCCCTACCGGGAATAAAGCCATGTTGTTCCTCAGACACTAGGTAGGGCATTAAGGGGGCAAGACGCATTGCTAACAGTTTAGAAAAGATCTTTGCGTCTGAATTAATTAAAGATATCGGTCTATATGAGCCGAGGTTGTCAGGTGGTTTATCTTTTTTGGGAAATACGATAATGTTAGTCCTGTTCCACGAGGGGGGAGAATCCCCTCCTATAAGTATCCCATTGATCAGTGTTAATAAAATTGGAGCCAGTAGCTCCCTGAACGTTTTATAAAATTCAAGTGGAAGCGTGTCTTCCCCAACTGCTTTACCTGTGGGTAGCGCCCCGATTGCAGAGATAAGCTCGGCTAAGTCAGCATTTCTCTCTAAGCTTAAGACCTGAGACGGGTCCAATGCGGGCAGACCACTCTCATGTATGTATGCGGTAACTAACTGTATATTGGGACAGGTTGTTTCTCTATACAATTCCGTGTAAAATAAACAAAATTGTTCCAAAATCTCCTGCGGTTTTGAAAAGGTGTTACCATTAAGCCCAATAACTTTTTTAATATAGGTCTTAGCTTTTTGATCCGCTAACTGATGAGCCAGCACTCGTCCAATCTGTTCGCCATACTCATATTGACGCGTTTTAAACTTAATAAACTCAGATCCCGCTTTATCTTTAAGTCTTCTACCAAGCTTTGCTCGCATATCTAAAACCTGTAGGTATATTCGATGTTCCTCAGCATCATTTAGTATAATAGAAAGTGCATGCTGTTGTTCTAACTCCATATATTTCCTGTAATCTCTGTCCATCGAATTATATTGAGACCGATTTTGTTTGATTATAAATTGTAATGTAGTCCCCCTTACATATGCCTTCAGGCAGTCCCAGACATTCGCCAAAGATGTAGAGTGTAAGTTGTTAACAAGATATTCCTTGAGGGCTTCTTGCATAAATGTTATGTAATCTAAATTATTCAGCAAATGCTTTGGAAATGTAAAATCTCTAGTTTTAACACCCTCGTCATTGTCCAGAGTTAGTGTCCACATTATAGGATTATGATCCGAAGTTATCTTGGGGCAGACCATCATACTAGAGTTTACCAACATATTATACTTAATAAACATCATATCTATCCGTGAGTAGTGTTTGTGCGGATGTGAAAAAAATGTAAAACCTGGTTGTGTGGGATAAAGCACTCTCCAAGCATCCTCCAATTGGTGTAAATGAAGCAAATCTTTAATTGCTACCCTCACATGGCTCATTCTATTCCTAGTTCTAGTATTTGTAGTGTCAATTTTTTTATCCATAATACAATTTAAGTCACCCATCACTACCAAATCCCCGGACCAATCTAACAGTTCTGAGCTAAGAAAAGCAAAAATATCAGAGGAATCATTATTCGGACCGTAGATTGTACAAATTGTTATTTTACGATTAAAGACGGATATCTGAGCTATGGCCCATCTCCCATTTGGATCAGCCAGAGTCCGTAAGATTTTAAACACAGATTGCTTTGCTTTCAATATCGCTACCACACGAATAGATGCCACTTGTGTTGTACAGATAATTAAATCATAACCAAGTTGTTTAAGGTGGTTTCTATCTTTATAGGCCGTATGTGTTTCGACGAGGCCAATTATATCTGGTTTAAACACCTTCAGTTCTTCCGAAACCAGTCTTCTTTTATTAGCTTGGTTTAGTCTCCATAATTCCATGAGGTTATTGGAATCTGAACTAATAACATTGCCCCAAAGTTTGTCTGTTATAGCTTCTGCATCTAGGATGCCCCAGTACCAAAAATATACCTCCTGCTTCCATCTACCCCTCCTTGATACATAGTCAAACTTAGGGTTCAATGAATCAAATTCCCAAGATTTAGTTGCCCACCATCCTGACAGCTGATAGTACTTGTATCTTGATAGGGTTCCGCCTGTCAGGCAGGATAGGGACTCCCAATTCAAAAGCTGTGAGTCTTTCTGCAGATCCTGCCAGTTGAACAAGCCTGCCACTTTAAGAGGACGAGATAGTTGGTCATTAAGGCAGTCTGGTATACCTGGAGAGTCCCAAATCGGAGCCTGAGGCACATAATATGGGATTTTTAGACCCTTTCTTACGTACAGCCAGTTCTTAAGAGCAGTATCCAGAATCTTTAGTCTGACCCTCTTAAAAAACCTTGGGTCCCCATACTTAAATAAAAAGTATTCTTCCCCCTGAGGTATACCATGTAATAAGGCTTGAACCAATAAACCCAGAGAAGAGGCATCTGTCTTTCCAGCTAACATTCTGAAATTTTAAAAATGAAACGAGTGACAGTAGACAAATAAGTCCGGTAGAGTCCACCCTCCCATTTTAAGGCTTCTCCTTAATTTTTTCCAGGAGATCCTTGATGTCTTAGTGTTCCAGATAAAGGAGCCTATTTTCCCCTGTATTTTAGCAATGTCAGATGCTGGAAATGGCAATGGAATAGAGCCAAATAAAAAAGTAATCTTCCGCAGAATAATCATTTTAATTAAACTTACCAAAAATACTCAAGGAGAGGCCAGACCATCGTTGCAATAGGCCACAAACGTCCTTATAAACTCTCATCAGGTTTATTTTAGCTATTTCCAAAATATTTTGGGCCAAAATTATACCCAAATACCTCATATGTGTCTTAGCTCCACCTGCCCCTCCTGCTTGGTTCCAGTGCATAGTCTCAGTTTTTTCCTTATTTACCTTATACCCAGAGATTACTCCAAACAATTCTGCTTGCTCAAACAATCTTGGGGTAGCCTCAGCTGGATTGGAGGTAAACATAAGGAGATCGTCGGCAAATAGAGCAAATTTTAGCTCTAGGTCTGCAATTCTAAAAGGATGAATCATAGGATCAGACCTAAGCTGACAGACAAAAGGTTCAATATAGAGAATAAACAACAGAGGTGATAAAGGACACCCCTGCCTGGTTCCGCGAGAGATTATGAACCAGTCTGAGAGGACTCCGTTTACCAAGACTTTTGCTCGAGGGCTCTTACATAAGGACTGAACAGCTGAAAAAAGTTATGAGGAAGTCCAAACCTGGACAGAGCCGACCACAAATAGGACCAGTTTACTTGATCAAAAGTCTTAGCGGCGTCGATGGCCAGAAGGGTCAGCGGAAGCTTCTTAGCCACTGCAACATCTACTGCTGCAATAGCTTGAAAGGTTAGCTCATTTAACTGTCTATCAGGAATAAAACCTCTCTGATCCTGATGCACAATCGTTTTAATGACTTTGGCCAACCTTGTTGCTAAGACCCCTGCGAAGATTTTATAATCAGTGTTCAACAATGAAATTGGTCTGTAAGACTCAATTTTTGGGGATCTTTATTAGGCTTCAGGATCAGAGTGACTGTGGCTTCAGACCAAGTATCTGGAGTAATATCACCCAATAGGTATATTCTGTTGAACAAAATCGTCAAGGCGGAGACAACTTCCCCTGACTCTATCTGATATAGTTCAATTGGGAGCCCGTCTGGGCCAGCTGCCTTGCCCCTAGCCATTTTTTTTATCTGGGCGAGGACTTCCTCTTCCCTTATATGCGAAGCCATAAAGATGCATTCTGTTTCCGTTAGCCGAGGGATCTCTATCTGGTTTAACCACTCTTCTATATTCCGGGTAGAAGGACCTATATCTTCTTTGTATAGGTTTTGCATGAATGATCTGGCTTCCTCTCGAATTAGGACGTCATCATAATGAATGAATGAATGAAATAAAATTTATAATGCGCAGAAACTTAGCCCAAAGGGCATCAAGGCGCCTAAATAATAGCAAGGATAGTCCTGCGATGCTAGTGATATGCTTTATTAAAGAACCAGGTCTTAAGGGCTCCCTTAAAAAGGGGCAAAGATGAAATAGCCTTGAGCTCAGAGGGGAGTGCGTTCCATAAACGCGGAGCACTCGATGCAAAGGCTCTTGCTCCCCATCTTGCCTTCTTGATAGCGGGGATAACAAGGAGATTGTGTTGAGCAGATCTAAGACATCTGCCAGGGACATATCTAGACAGCAGAGATCCCAATCCATCAGTCGGTCCTGCCATAAGTGCCTTGTGAACTAGACAAACAATTTTAAAAGAGATACGATGTTCAATGGGCAACCAATGAAGATTCTTCCTTGCCAGAGTGACAGAGGCTGAGATAGGAAGGTCAAGGACAAATCTTGCTGCTGCATTCTGTGTTGCTTGTAGACGCAGCAGCAATCCCTTGTTGATCTGAGTATATAATGCGTTGCAATAATCTAGGCGAGACCCGATCAGTGCAACAGCTGTTTGTTTTCTTGCTTGTGGAGATAAGTAGTGAACTATTCTACGGAGGATTTTTAAAACTCCCCAACAAGTAGATACAGTTCTATTTATCTGCAAGTTCATAGCCAGCTCAGTGTCAAAAATGACCCCCAAGTTTTTTGCAGACTGAGAAGGGGTTGGGCACGCCCCCAACGAAGGCGGCCACCATTCATTCGACCAGGCATCTCTATCCTTTCCAAAGATGAGGACCTCCGTCTTGTCGCCATTCAACCTCAGAGAATTAAGGGTCATCCAGTCGGCAATCGATTGCATGCAGCTCCTGAAACCTGCAGCCGAGATGCTAATAGACTGTGACACAGACACCATGATCTGTGTGTCGTCTGCGTACGATACCACCTCCATCCCCTGGGATCTTACTAGTCTCGCAAGTGGGGCCACATAGATGTTGAAAAGGGTCGGACTTAAAGCCGACCCTTGTGGCACTCCACATTGCATAGACTTTACAGGGGAGAGGTAATTATCCATTTTGACCCTCTGCTCTCTTTGGTCTAGGAAGGAGGATAACAGGTTAAGAGCGGACCCCTCTACACCCATCTCCCTAAGTCGAGATGTTAAGACCGCGGGAGAGAGGGTGTCGAATGCAGCGGTCAGATCCAGTAGAACCAGTATTGTGGTCAGGCCTTTATCTACATTTATCCTGATGTTATTGGACACGACAGTGAGTGCAGATTCCGTGCTATGTAGCTTTCTAAACCCATGTTGAGTTTGGTCCAGAAAACCAGAAGACTCCAAAAATGTCGACAGACACTGATTTAGATGCATCTCGAGCATTTTAGCTGGAGCCGGCAGTAGAGAAATAGGTTTAAAAATGTTTAATACTGCCGGATCCAGTGATGGTTTCTTCAATAGCGGCTTTACAATGGCTCTCTTCCAGGCCGAGGGGAATACACCATGTTGTAAGGCATTATTCATAGCATCCAGGATGTGTGGTAAGAGGGTGTCCCTACACTCTTTCAGAGTTTTTAGGGGGCAGGGATCCATAGGAGAGGAAGATTTTGTCCGATCCAGCAGGAGGTTAAGATTTTCGAGAGTAATGAGGGGAAATTTAGTAAAAATCTTATCGGGGTCCTTTGGCCAGGTTTCTAACATTGCCAGATTAGTGATAGTTTGTGTTTCCAGAAGATTCTTCTGTATTTCCAATTGCATGGAAATATCCACAATTTTAGTGTGGAAAAAACTAGCAATGTTATCACAGAGCTCCTGCGAGCTTTTAATCGGATCGGGAATCTGTAGGGAACATAGGGAGTCTACGATTGTGAACAGTTCCCTCGACGAGGTCAAAGACGTGGTGATATTGGAGAAGTGATTTTGTTTAGTTTTGATGACCAAGGATTTGTAGGTCTTCAGGGAGCTTTTATAGCGCTCTCTATCCTTGTAGTCCCACGTCCTTCTCCACTGCCTTTCCTGTCTCCTACAGCCTTGTCTCATCAGCCTGAGTTGCTCTCCAAACCATGGGGCGGAGGGTCTACGCCTTGCAGTATACCTAGGGGTAGTGGGAGCTAGAATATCCACTGCCTCACGTATAAGGTTGTCTAATTTACAGGCTGCCTTCTCTGGATCTGAGGACCAAGTTTGGAATTCAAAGAACGGGGTCAAGGACACATTGGTGATGTTTTTATAATTTCGCTTATACTCTCTTGAGGAGAGCTCCTTCAAGGGGGGCTTTATATCATCTGAGACAAAGAAAATAGGGACTGCTAGATGATCTGTCCATACTAGCTGTTCTGGAGGGCCAGACGAGATTCTGGAGTCAGTAGAGAAGACAGCGTCAAGAATATGACCTGCTCTATGTGTAGGTTCTCTAACCAATTGTTTGAAACCACAGGCCTCCAGAGAATCAATCAGGGATATAGTGTCCTTAGATGAGATGTCCTCTAAATGAAAATTGAGATCACCTAAAACGGTGAGGCGCGGTTTGCCAGCATATGGTTCTAATAGACTGAATAAGTCATTACAAAACTGAGATCTCGGCCCAGGGGGCCTGTACAGCAGTATCCCGGAAAATGACGAGGTAGGTGAAGATGCAATGCAGAAATGCAAGGCCTCAAAGGGGTCAGAAGACTTTGATAAAGCCTTGGTTCTACATGTGAACCGAGACTGATAGAGTATCGCGAGGCCACCACCTCTACGTTGCGCTCTATCTACTCTATGAAGAGCATAATTCTCGGGGATGGCTAGAAGGAGGTCATGTCCCGAGGATTCAGTTGCCCACGTTTCCGTGACAAACACCCAGAGTGGGTTCCTAGCTGTCACAAAGTCATGAAAAAAGATGTTATTTTTAATGATGGAACGGGCATTAATCAGATAGCCTCTCTCAACACGTTCCTCATTAAGTGATTGGCCAGGTGGTAATATACTGTTACTAGCAGTGGGAGCACTACATGGATCGAGCCTACATGTATCACATATAACTCCTTTCTGAACAACCATCGGAGAATATCTGTGAAGACATGAACGCGCACTGGGTCTCAGAGCGAGCAAGTCCTGAGTCGAATAAGTAAGTGTTACCTTAGGGGAGTGATCTGAAATCCCACAGCCCAGCCCTCCCTGCAGCCCGTCCTCAGCGCGGACGGGCGCGACTCCGGTACGCTCCGGCTGCGCGTAAACGCTGCGCGCAGCCACCATGAACTTAAGTAGATATAAGGCACGCCCTCCTGATGACTAGAGCGCTGCCCAAGATGGCGTCAGTATCCCGGCCCAGTCTACCCCCCCAACACTGTCCAGGAAGTCCGGTCTAAGAGGCGTGTGTCCCGCGAAAATCGCGGTGAGTGTTGCAGTAATTTTATGGTGCAAGAATGCGGATACGAGTAGTTTTAAAAACAGGGGAAAACTACAACATAAAAATAAAGCAAATGTAAAACACAGGAGCTTTAAAATATCGCTAACATCAATAACATCGCTAGACCAGCAATCTAATAGCGCTACGATTAGAGCAGAGCTAGCAACTAATCATACCGTGTAGGAGAATCTCCGGCTAAAATGAAGCCTTAAGTACCCATCAGGCACGCCCTCCTGACGACTAGAGCGCTGCCCAAGATGGCGTCAGTATCCCGGCCCAGTCTACCCCCCCAACACTGTCCAGGAAGTCCGGTCTAAGAGGCGTGTGTCCCGCGAAAATCGCGGTGAGTGTTGCAGTAATTTTATGGTGCAAGAATGCGGATACGAGTAGTTTTAAAAACAGGGGAAAACTACAACATAAAAATAAAGCAAATGTAAAACACAGGAGCTTTAAAATATCGCTAACATCAATAACATCGCTAGACCAGCAATCTAATAGCGCTACGATTAGAGCAGAGCTAGCAACTAATCATACCATGATGACTCCTATATCTTGAAGCAGAATACATTTATTCTGGTTTCGAACTCTATCAGTTCTGGCTTTCCAGGCAAGAAGTCGGCCACATTTTTCCCCATAGGAGAAATTCTAAGGCTTACTTGAATCCCACCTATCTTTTAAAATTTTATCTAGACTTGCCTGGTATTCTGCCCGCAAATCATCTAATTCACTTTGGATAGATAGTATATTTTTTGGAGGATCTACGAGGCCTGCTGGAGCTGCTCTTCTTTTTTCTTGATCTTAACAAGGCTCTCTTTTTCAATCCACCTCCTAACCTTATTTCTCCTGATCGTCCATGCGCTTATGGTCCCTCTAATGTACACCTTAAATGCTTCCCCTATAGTCTGATCGTTTGCTGTTCCAGAGTTGAGCCTGAAATATTCCTCTATATCCGATTTTAAATTTCCTATAACCTCCTCCTGCGATAGTATAGACCTATCTAATATCCACCTTCTCTGTTGATTTTCTTTCTTCAGGTTTATGGTCAATTCCACCATACAGTGATCGGAGAGTATAGCTGGAATATATGCTATCGAGTCTACCTCAGGGTAGAAGACTTGGTCCAACAGGAAGTAATCAATCCTCGAGTGGTTCCTATACTTACGACTATAGTAGGAAAAATCCCTCCTGTTGCCGTTTTTCACCCTCCAGATGTCTATTAGGTTGAAGTCTTTAATAATATTTTTCAGCTCTACTAACGACTTACGGGGGGGGGGTATATTTAACCCTAGATGTACGATCTAGATTCTCATTCAAAACCAGATTAAAATCTCCTCCCATTACAACTGGTATTGTCAAAGCTGAGAGGCTGGTTTTTAAACATGATAGAGCTCCGGGTGTATCCTGATTGGGTCCATAATATACTGCACATGTTAATGGAGAGCTTTCAATTAGAAGAGATGCAACTAGCCATCTCCCTGAATGGTCCGTCTCAAACTTTTCTACTCTAATCCCCTTAGTAGATCGAATTATAATTGCCACTCCCCTTGTGTTTCCTATCTATTTGGAACAGCAAAGCTCTTGAATCCACCTATGCTTACCAAACGCTGCCTCACATTCATATGCCTCCTGGTGGGTCTCTTCCAATAAACAGATATGGGCCTCTGATTTATTTAAAAATTCACAGACTCTAGCCATTTTCCTATTATCTCTCAGTCCAGTGACATTCCAGCTAATAATTTTAATTCTATTGGGAATATTATTCATCAGGGGTTTTTTCTAAGTTTCTCCTAAGGTGGATCATTTTTCCTTCTAAATCTATTCTCGCCCCAATTTCAATCCTTACTTTCATTTCCAAGATTATATGAGGAACACATTTTTCTTTTTTACTCCCTCTACTCCCCCTCCCCCCTACATCCCCCCTACATCCCCCTCACCCCTTGAGGAACCCCCCCCTTATGGTCTTTGGCGATCCTGTCGCCTATCGAGAGTCAATGAACCCAACTCGGGATAGAACCTCCCATGGATAGTAAGATCATAATCGAGTGGCATGCCGTTTTCCCTTTACTCTTTATAATTTTTTTCCTTTTTTTTTTTCCTCTCATTTCTCTCCTTTATACTACACCCCTCTCTAAAATGTTTTTTTTTTTTTGAGATATTATAGGGGGATCTCAGAGTACGGGTAAACCTAATAGAAAAGTAAAGAGAAGAGAGGATGGGAAAAAGGAAGCAGTCACATCTCTTGCTTCTCTCGTTAAAATTTTTATTTTATTATTTTATTTATTTATTTATATTAGTGTGGAGTCTTCCTAATATCAGACAAAAATGTGTCTACTTCCTGCGGAGATGTAAAATTATATGTTTTGTTACTCCAAACGACCCGTAGGGCTGCTGGAAACTTCATTTGTACCTGCGCCCCCAGACTTCTCAAATCTGGCATTCTAGAGCCTAGCTCCCACTGCCTCTGTGCCGTTGCCCGGCCCACCCCAGAGCGAATGAGGTATTTAGTGGTATCTATCTGAAGGGATTTATCAATTAACGCTCGACCCAATATCAACTCCTTAACTGCATATGTTTGAAAGTTAACCAGGATTTTCCTTGGGGCTTTCCTATTGGGATGCTGCCTAAAAGGATCCCTATGCGCTCTCTGAATTTCTTTTTCCAGGTCAATCTCGGATTTGTCTCTTAATATTCCCTCTCTAAGGAGCTTACAGATCAGAGTCTTGACGTCACCATTTTCCGCCCCTTCAGGTACATAAAAAAATTTAAGATTGTTTCTTCTGGCATGCAACTCTAATCGCTCAATATCCATTTGCAGCAGTCTATTCTGAGCCTTTAAATCCACTATATCTTTAGTGTGGTCTTGAGTAACTTGAGATAAGGTAGCGACCTCAGCCTCCAGCACCTCTGTTCTATTACTAATGTCGTCCAGCTTCTGCTACAGACTTGTACATTTCTCGTTTATCTCTTTCTGATTAAACTCAGAAATTTCTAATTTAGACAATATATCTCCACGGAGAGATTGGAAGAGTTGCACGAGCTGGCTGCTTCTGCCATCTGAACCCCCTGAGCAGCACCTCTCAGTATCCATCGTATCCGTCTCAATGATTTCATTTTGTGGACTTGGTAATAACAAACCGCCTGGTTCTAGGGGGTTTTGAGGCTCAGAGATAATTTCAGCGAGAGAGGTTGTTTGGACCGACCCATCAGGTTCAGACATTAAAGGGGAAAATCTGTTCTCAATCCGTATTTGGGGATGCACAATATCAAGATTTATCTGGTTATCGGCCTCTTTGGAGCAAGTACTTTTAGTGTTAGAAGTGTTAGAAGTGCTAGAGGTACTGGATGCGTTAGATGCATCCAAGATGTTGGAGGATGCAACAGGTGGGGTTACTTTATTCTTGGAGGTAGCTACTTGCTCCATAATATTAAAAAAAGATTTCAGGGAGGGAGTTGACTTAAATAGGAGAGCACGACCTATAACAGCCTCACTTTTTTTTTCTCTTCCATCTTACTACCCTTATTCCTCTTTTTTCTCTGCCGTGGTGTGGTCGGAATTACTATGCTGGCCCCACCAGAAAAGGCAGGCTGCAGCTCGCTTTCTATCTGTGAGCGTAGCTGATATCTGTTTCTTTGAGCAATTGAGATAGATTTGGTCAATCTATCAGGTAGCTCAGCGTCCAGTGGGTCAGTCCAACTTTCTGGTATCCGCCTTCTCGCCCTTCTCGCTCCCCCGGCCTCTCCCACCACTCCTGCTTGACTCTCCCTCAGCCTCTGGTCCCTCTTACCACCAAACAAGCCTTCACCGCAAGGTACACTTAATCCCTCTTCCGGTAGAGCATCCATGCCTACATGGGTCGATAGCATAGACAAAGTGCATCCCACAAGGGTCCCAGAGTCAGGAAGCTCACAGCTTTCCCAATTTTTAACTGCAGCAACACACCGCAGATATAGAGAATCTGGTGGGTTACAATTCATATATGCTCCATCAACCTCCCCCGTCACTGACCGTGTTGCTCTTCTGATTCGGAGTGGCCAGGAATCAATCCTGGCAACAGCTGCTCTGGTCCGCCGCCACAAACCTGCCCGGCGTCTACCGCCAGCTTCCCTCGCACAGCGCGGTCCGACGTTCGGCTCTGCAAACGCTTCCGCCCCCATCCGCAGCCGGGTCTTCACGGTCCTACCGCCTACCACTCAGGAGCACGCCATACCGCCAGTCCGGAATAAAACAACAGGAGTGTTTAGTACCAGCAATACAGGTGAAAAAATCATTTTATCGTTCTCGCACCTTTAGCTAAAGAAACGGCATCTTGGGGTTAATCGTCCATGGGTTTTCCTCCCTGTTGGTCCGGAGCTCCCGCGACCAGCGTCAGCCAGCCGCCATGCTCCCCTCCTCCACTAGGGAGACTTGAGCAGTGTGAGCACCGCGCATCGATGTGCCCGCTGTCACTGCAGTCCAGAAAAGAACGGACCGGATGTTATTCATAAGGATGTTAGGGGTGGTAGTAGTACTCATGCTGTTGTCTTTGACAATTCTGTCAGTGCTCCATGTTTGACCATAATCAAGTAACACAACATTCTTGAAAACATTGCATATAACGTTTTTGTCCGAAAACTTAGAACAACCTGAATGTACAGTTCTAGGTAATTTCACTCTTATTACATCTCCTTCCTTCCAACATCTTACCTGTCTTTGTATTTTACAATTGTACCTGTCAACATATTTCTTTTGGTGATCATGTATTCTTTCCATAATTCTTCCCCTATCAACCTCTTACATCTTGTTACCCACTAGCCACATAGGACTTAGTTTTGTTCCTGGTTCCCTTCCTTTTAAGGACCTAAATGGTGATACACCAGTAACAGAATGAGGGGATACGAGGTAAGACCTTATTATCTCATCCAAGCCTTCTTGAACATTGGTGCCATTATTTACATTGAGTTGGATGCAATCCTTAATCATCCGATTTATTTGTTCGACAAGTAGCTCTCAGACAATATAATGCAGTTTGAAGGTGAGTCACAGCAAATTCATTTAAGAACTCCTTCATGAGTGTAGATACAAATTGAACCAAATTGTCCGTGACTATAGTCTGAGGTACTCCTTCATTGTGGAATACTTTGTGCAAGAACGAAATGACTGTGCTTGTTGTTACATAGTTTACTGTTTTGGTGATTACCCATTTGGAATAATAATCCACTAATGTTAGTATGAATCTACCACTTAACCCCTTCACATTCACAGGGCCAATGATGTCCATAGCTAATTTATTCCATGGAAAGGAAGGTACCTCCGCCGCTGAAATTGGACCTTTACTTACTTGTTTACTTTTATCGCTCATGGCACATTGAGAGCATTGTCTTATTTTCCTCTCAGTCATAGTGTCCATACTAGGCCACCAAAAGTGAAGACGGATTTTGCTTTTGGTAAGGCTACACCCTAGATGACCTTTGTGTGCCAAAATGACAATCTTCTCTCTTAAGCTTTCAGGAGCTACAAGTTTGTTTCCTCTGTAGAGGTTTTCATCACAAACATACAATTCATTTCTTACTTCCTAGTATCCACTTTCATCACTCATAATGTCTGAGCTCTTATTAGGCCACCCATTTAACACCCTTTCCTTTACCTTATGGAATACTGAGTCATTCTTGATACTTTCATTCCATTCTTGCTTGTTCATACCTTCGGTAACTGTTGCCACTACAAATTCATCTGAATTCTCATTTTCATTTTCCTTGTTCTCTAAGGGTAATCTAGAAAGATTGGGGCAGATTTATGAGGGACTTGCGCCCCTTTTATGACGCCGTTGCGCCACTTTTGTGACGCAGCGGCGGCGTAAACCCTGCGCCATGTTGCGCCTCATTTACATCGTGACGCATCTATGGAGATGCGTCACGGTGTAGAGCCCTGCGCCACGTGAAACCTGCGTCAGGTTTCACGTGGGCGTTTCGACACAGGGGGGGGCGTTCCGTCGCAGGAACGCCCCTGAAAAGTGACTCAGTGAAATCTATAAGATTTCACTGAGTCACTTTCCCAACGCTGATGCGTCAAAACCCTGCGCCTGCTTGAAGCAGGCGTAAGGCTTGACACACCATGTTAGGGATAGGGTAGGTTGGAACAGTGCTGGAGTTGCATCGCGCTTGCGACCCAACTTCAGCACTGCGCCAACCTTACGCAGGCAGATGCGTCACGTATCTGCTTGTCCTTGCGCCACGATGCACCACATTGTAAATGCGGCGCATCTGCGGTGGCGCAAGGGCAAACTTGCATGACGCATCTTCCCTGGCGCATCCATGCTGATTTGCAGGGATGCGCCAGGGAACATAAATCTGCCCCATAGTCAGCTGCTCGGTTTTGTTTACCTGGTATATAAGTGATCTTGAAGTTGAACCCTTCAAGGTCTAAGAACCACCAAGCAATACTTGGTGTTTTTCTTTCAATGTTCTTTACTGAGAATGCACTTACTAAAGGTTTGTGATCAGTTATTATGGTAAAAGGTATACCCCAAATAAATATTCGAAAGTATTTCACCGCCCAAAAGCATGCAAGTGCTTCTCTTTCAACTACAGAGTAGCGTGATTCTGCTTCAGTCAAGGATCTAGATACGAAAGCCACAACTCTTTCCTCTCCCTCTACAATTTGACTGAGCGTGGCTCCAATACCTCTAGTGCTCGCATATGTGGTGATTATGGTACTCTTGCTAGTGTCGAACTGACCTAAATAAGGTGCATTTACAATGTGGAACTTCAGTTTCCCAAAAGCCTCTATACACTCTTTGTTCCGGTCAAACCTGGTGACCTTTTTTAACAAGTTCCTCACAGGATATGTAATTTCCGCAACGTTTTTAATGAACTTTGAATAATATTCGGAAAGCACGAGGAAGGATTTAACCTCCTCCTTTGTATTTGGTTCTGGTGCATATTTAATGGCATTAACTAGCTCTACCTTTGGCTTAATACCTTCTCTGGAAACTACATGCCCCAGACATGTTACAGAATGCACACCAATTTGACACTTTTCCTTTTTTAATGTAAGTCTAGCATCTCTCAATTTGGTTAATACTCTACGGAAAGTTTTGTTGTGTTCCTCTTCAGTTCTCCCAAAACCTAACAGATCATCCTGGAAACACAACACGTGTTCTATACCTTCCAGAATGTTTTGCATAGCTCTTTGGAAATTCACTGCAGCGGAGGCTTAACCAAAAGGCATTCTACAGAACCTAAAGGCACCAAAAGGTGTAATGAAAGTGGTGAGGTCTTTTCTAGATGTGTGAGGTCTAATTTGATTGTACGCTTGAGATAAATCAATTACTGTGAAAAACTCTGCCTTGTTCACCAGATTTAATATTTCATTTATATTAGACAAAGGATGCCTATCAACCCATATATTGTTGTTTAACTCTCTCTGGTCAATACATAACCTGATGCTCATTGTATTAGCTTTGGATGTGATAACTATGGGTGCAACCCATTCTGCACATTCTACAGGTTCAATCACTTCTTGATTCAACAATTTGTCCAATTCCTGTTTAAGAGGTTCCTTCATCATTAAAGGTATATTCCTGCATTTATGTGCTACAGGTTTGGCATTTTCATTCAACTTAATGTTGTGTTGATAATTTCTCAAAAAAGCAAGCTTGTCCGTGAAAGCGTCTGGGAATTCGTCAACAAGTTCCAAACCACATACTGTTCTCTCTACTAGCATGACCGGTATTTCAGCTGTGGGATCAAGCTTTATTCCCAGATCCTTCTGGTGTGCCCAACATAGGAGATTAGGTCCATTACTCGCTACATACACATTTCCTACTGTGCTTCTACCCTTGAATGTAATTCTCATGGTAACCACTCCTTTTAAAGGAATAGGGTCTTTGTTGTAGCCTACTGGGCGTACATCAGGTTCATCTACAGTCAACTCACTTACACTAAATTTATCATAGAGAGTTTCTCTGTTAATAAACGTGAATGGTGAGCATTAATCTGCAAATACTTCTACTTTATGACCATCTAACCCAATTTCGCATTTAGGTAAATTAACATTATCTACCTTGCCATCTTCCATCACACCTACTTGTAATACATGTACGTTTCCAAGTTCTTCATTGGTGTTAACCATATTTACAATTCTGTTGAACACATCATTGCAAGCCCGCGCAAAATATCCCTTGCGGTTACAAATTCTACACGTAGCTGTTCTAGCAGGGCAATGCACATCATTGGCCAGATGCCCTTACTCTCACAACGGAAACATTTAAGTCTGTTCTCTACATTTTCTCTATCTTTATTAAATTCCTTCCACATTTCTTTTTTCTTTACATTCTTGATGGCACACACACTTTTGAAATCTTCACTGACCGCAATGACATTTCCTTCACCATTCACACCCATTTCCTTAATGCATTTTGCTGTATGATCCACACTTTAGGCGATCTCAACAGCGTTTTTCAAATCCGCATTTCCAACCAATAATTTCTCTTGTATTTTCTTGTTATTGGTACAACACACCAATTGATCACGAATCAACGACACTGTTATTTCATTGAATTCACAAGTATTTGCTAGCCCCCTTAGGCTGGCTATATAATTTCCTACTTTCTGATTTTTCCCTTGTACCCTTCCAAAAAACTTATGTCTCTCTAAAACAACATTTATTTTATCTGCAAATTGTAATTCCTACTTCGTGATACTGTAATCATAAAGGTCTCTTTCCTCAAGACAAACCTGTTCCTCCTCTAATTCAGGAAGACTGTCAAAAACTTTTATACCTTCCGTACCTAAATTAATTAGGAGTATGTGTTGCCTCCTTATGGCTGAGAATCCGCTGGCACCTATGGCTATAAGATATGATTCAAACTCCTTCCTCCAATCCTTCCATGGCACAACAGGCTCTCCTACATCTGAAAGGAAATGCGCAGGTTGACTCATGCTAGCCACAGCCATTTTGATAAGGAGAGTTATACACTCTTTGTTAATAAGATAAGGATAACTTGATTTAAGTTTCACATGTGAATTAATGTAAAGAGAAAAAAGAATGTACTATTCTCAATAACTGTGCACTTATCCAACTGCAGTTCACTGCCAGATTGTGCTTGTTAGGTATGAATATGCATAAGACCTATACACATTTCTAAATTTTACACATGCTAGAGTTTTGTAATGAAAGTGCCACTGTCAGTCACTGAAGAACCAGAACCTTTTGGACCTGGCGGCGCAGGGTACGCCCTCCGTCTTCTGGGTTCACCTGCTTCGTTACACAGAGACACGGGACACTCTGTCGGCGTTAGAAGATTGGATTTATTTAGCTGCAGCTAGTACAGTTATCCTAGAAGTACACAAAGTACGTTCTCAGGAGACTGCCACTTCACTCTGTGGCGCATCAGATTAAATACTATACAATACAGAATTATTAACAAAACACACGCCCCAAGCAAAGAAGAAAAGAGCCAATAGGGTAAGTGGAAACCAAAGCGGAACCAGTAAGAAGGGTTCGAAAACAGAAAGATCAGATGACTCGAAGAGACCTCTCCTCCAACTGTGTTTGTCATCCCACCCCCGAACTAATTCATTAACAGATTACAACTGACTTGCAGGTGGTGAGATACGTTTGTGTGTATTGGAGGACAGGCATGACACAAGAGAATGCTAGCAGGAGACAGTGAAGGCCAATCGATAAGATATGATCAGGAAAGAATGGTGTGAGCCTACAGATAGTTGAAACAGGGATTAGGAAAGCCAGACACGGATTAGCGTACTCGGCTAGTCCAAACACCAGCCTCGCAAACAAGGCCGAGGACGTATTTTGACACCAGGCTACGGGAAAAGCAAAATATACTTCCTTCGCCGTGCTCCCTGAGTGATGGCCACACAAAATGGCGGTGGGTTACAAAATGGCGGGTCGATTCGATCGTGATCGAAAATCGAAGTTCCTCAGACCCTCCTTTTGCCAGAATTTAGGCAAGATAGACTCACGTTAATCTGATTACACATCAATAGCCATGAGATCATCAAGCTGTTGTTGTAACATCATCCCTATGTTTTCCGTTACTTGAGGTTTGGGTCTTGAAATGCACATAGTGGCACAAAGATCACAGATAGCGGGACCACAGTGCATACAAAGGCAACAGGCAAATATGATTGTCAAGATTACTCCAAGGAATGTCAATACTTTCCAACCCCATTTGGACAGTAGTCCCCAAAACCATTCCGTTAAGGACCAATCTCCTTCGTCCTGATGAATAGACTCGGAGATTATATGCAACTTGGAAATAGCTTGGTATACTGTCGGAGCGTCATTAGGAATGAAAATACAACAGCTTGACCCGATCAATTTACACACTCCACCACGATCGGCAAGAATAAAGTCTAAGGCAACTCGATTTTGTAAGGTCATAAGACGATCCGCCTGTAGTTCCGCTGTGATATTACTCAAGGCTCCTACAGTGATGTCTATTGTAGTCTCCACAACACGGACCAGTTGCCTTATATTTCTGCTGTTGGCCATTGGACACCAGAAAGGAAGAAAACCTTTAAGGAAATCTCCTCCTTCTTGTCCCGAGGTGTCTTTGGAGTCAATAATTCCTCGGCTGAGACGGGTTCGGTGATAATTGGCAGAAGAAGTGTAAGTAGGAGGAAGAAGGAAGGCTATGTAGCAGGTACCAGAGAAACCCGTTGGCAACCAGGTATAAGCTCTATCATGACAAACGAAATAGGTGCCTTGAGACGGTACTAGAGGAGGTGAGTTCAGAGAGGAATAAATGTATGTGTAGGAACAGTTACTCTTTGGTGCAGTGTCAGAAGAGCGATAGTTTATTTTTAAACAGAAATTACCTTGATGCGGTATAGTCCAGATTGGTGAGGATTTCTCTTTTCTCATTTTATTATTAAGACTCGACATGTATTGGGTGACGTTCCAATTGGTGTAGGCTTTTCTTTCATCGATGGAAATCTTGCTATTCTCCATGATTTTAGCCATAAGTACCATACCCTTAATCAAAGAACTATGACTAAAATCCGGATAAATAATTTGTGAAGCAACAGACCGTCTGAATTTACTTTGATATGCATTTGAGAAAATAACAAAGAATGCCCAAGCGGAACCCTCATAGGAGAAAGGGAGAACTAAATATGGTATTCCTTTCTCAGTAGTATGCGGCATAAGACCACATACCCAACAATCAGTTGTGTTAACCACTAATTGATGCTGGTGTAATAGCTGGACAAAGGAATTGTTGTAATACTCGGTCTTTCTGACAAGTTCATGTGAAGGAAAAGTATGAAAGAGGTGTGGAGAGATAGTAGAAGAAGGCAAAGAGGAGGAAAAGGAGGTGTTTTTTGGCTGCAAAACATAAACTATCCAACCAATAATCGCCAAAGCAATACATAATGATATCAAAATACATAGAGTTATACTGTAACGACTGTACATTATTTTACAAGATGCTTTCTTTAGTTCATTTCTTCTTTCTTCAATACTTGGTGTAGTTTCCATTTTCACTAGTGGATGCTCACGGCAATCTTCCTCAATCACTAAAGTCACGATGCTCAACCGTCCATGACACTGAAAGATCCTGCAGACCTATTGTCACTACTCAGGTCGTGACCTAGACTCCTACCATGACCCTGCAACCTAAACAGAACACTACACAAAGGAGAAGAAAGTCTCAAATGTTCTTTTGTCTGGGTCGAAGATGGTAGCGCTCTTTCCCTAGAACACTATGATCTTGAAACAATGTTCTTGGTTCAGTCGTATTTAAGCGACGATGCAATGGAATCGCTTCCTGTAAAATGTCGTCGTCCTCTTTCTCAGACAATGTCCCATTCAGGTGTGCATCGCTAAAGGGTACGAATCGTGGAACTGTTTCGCCTTCACAGTCACCAACCCCTCTACGAACCCACTGATCGAAAGGCAAGGGCAAAGGTTCTTTCTTACAGTGCACACCGTGAATCCAATTTTTCTTTCCTTCAACTTTACTGCAGTCCTCGTCGTGAGAAGGACCATTCGGGGCTCCCGCCATCTGGGCTCCAAATTCTTTTTCTTCTGAAAATTTCGGATGCAGACCCAGTCACCTGGTCGGATGGAGTGACCTGGATCTGTGGAAGCCTCTGGCAAAGCACTCTGAACCTGTCGATGAAGGACATGCAATTTAGTTGTAAGGTCATGCAAATAGTCAATTAACATTGGGTAGGGCAAATCTGAGAACTTTTTAGGACGAGGTATTCCCCATACGTTGGCCGGACGGCCAAATACCACTTCGTAAGGGCTAAGTCCCAGACGAGAAAGTACTGCAGTTCTGGTGGATAGCAAAGCTAACGGCAAAGCATCAGGCCAATTAAGTCCCGTACTTGCTTGAATTTTCGCTAACTTTAACTTCAAGGTCCCATTGTAGCATTCTACTAAACCTACTGATTGGGGATGATTCGCCGCATGGAACTTTTGCTTGATTCCAAGACCTGCACAAACTTTTTGCATGACTTGGCCAACAAATTCGCTCCTATTGTCACTCCAGACAATGCGCTGCAATCCAAACCTGGGAAATAACTCTTTCAGAAGGATTTTGGCTGTGGATAAAGCTGTATTGTCTTTCAAAGGGTATGCTTCTATCCATCTCGAAAAGGCACATACTACCACCAGAACATATTTGAGGTTGTTGCATCGATCCATGTGAATGTAATCGATTTGCAACACTTCAAATGGGTATGTCGGAGGAGCAAAATGACCTGCTGGAGTGGGGGTTCCCTTTCCTGAATTATACATTAGACAAACAATACAATGCTTTACTACGTTGTCTGCACATTTCGGGATACTTTAATTTTGCCAAACTGGAGCTAGGAGTTTACAAATGCCTTTTGCACTAAGGTGAGCCGGACCATGAGCCATAGTAACCACTGGGAGTACATAAACATCCGGTAACAACCAACGTTGATGTTCAGATAATTCTACCCAACAACCCATCTCATCTAACAATCCCATACTTTCTCTCCACTTGCTTATCTCTCTTTCTGTAGCCTCTTTCTGAATCGTTTTCACGCTTTCCACTGTATTCTCACACATTCCTCTCTCTCTGACCCAATTCGCAGGACCTGCCATATACATTTGACTCATTGAATCCCTCGTTGTTTTCTTTGCTGTTTCATCAGCAAATGCATTTCCTCGTCCAACATCATCCATAATCTTCTTGTGAGCACTACACTTCACTATCGCTATTTGGACAGGTAAAGCAAGTGACTCAAGGAGATCAGTCACTAACTGACCATGCTGTATCTTAGTTCCATGTGAAGTTAGGAAACCCCTCTCTCTCCAGAGACGCCCAAAATTGAACGCGACACCAAAGGCATACTGACTGTCAGTGTACACGTTCACTCTTTTCTCTTTTGATAGTACACAAGCTCTCGTCAGTGCTAACAACTCTGCTGCTTGCGCTGAATTGTGTCTAACACGCGCAGTTTCCACAATCGTATGTAAAGTAGTTACAGCATAGGCTGAAACCGTATCTCCATTAGGCATCTTAAAACAAGAACCATCTACCCATAAAGTCCCATCTGGATTCTCTAATGGTGTGTCTCTCAAATCAATTCTTCCTTTTGTCTCTTCCTCAGTACGGAAGAAACAGTCATGCTGATCCTCAACACTCTCCTCATTTGGAAGGGGCAATAAAGTAGCTGGATTCAGAGTGTTGCATCGTTTGATGTGTACGTGACTAGCCAATAGCGTCAGCTCGTAACCAGTTAAACGTGCACTCGTGAGATGCTGTGTTTTCGTTCTGTTTAGTAAGGTATCCACTGCATGTGGCGCCATGACAATAGGAGTGTTATCTAACACTATCCCAGCGGACTGTCGGATGGAAATCGCTGCGGCTGCTGTGGCTTTGAGACAACTAGGCAATGCTTTAGCTACGGGATCTAACGTAGCCGAAAAATAAGCACATGGCCGCTGTCTATCTCCAAATTGCTGTGTCAAGACGATAATGCACAACCTTCTTTCTCATGAACATACAGCGTAAAAGGCTTAGTGTAATCTGGGGTACCCAGTACAGGAGCAGAACACAGAGCAGTGCGTAAATCAGTGAAACTCTTTTGGCACTCTTCAGTCCAAGGAAGGGGCTGAGGCGTATCTTTTAGAGTGAGTGCCAACAAAGGTTTAGCAATCAAAGAGAAGTTAGGGATCCACTGTCTAGAATAAGAAATGATTCCCAGAAAAGCACGTACTTCCCTTTGTGTGAATGGTCCTCACATTCGAGCAATCGCCTGAATTCGCTCTGGTGTCAATCGTCGTCCCTCCTTTGATAGGAGATGACCCAAGTAGGTAACCTCTCGACAAACATACTGTAGTTTGGAAGGTGAAACCTTGTGTTTCAGCTTAAACAAGTGCAACAGTGACATCCTTACAAATATCTTCTGAATCGGCAGCGACTAACAAGTCGTCCATGTATTGGATAAGGGCAGCACCAGACGGTAAGTGAAAAGTATCAAGATGACATTTCAAAGCTTGGCTGTAAATGGAGGGACTTTCACAGTACCCTTTGGGTGCGCGCTTAAATCGGAAGCTTCGGCCTCCAAGAGAAAAACCAAAAATATCCCTACTCTCTTTTGCAATTGGAATACTGAAGAAGGCATTCTTTAGATCAATAACAGAAAGCAAAGTCGCTGTGGAAGGTATCATAGTCAACAAGGCAGTGATATCTGGAACAACAGGAAATTGTGGAATCACAATTTTGTTTACTTCTCGCAGATCAATTACAAACCGGTACACAGGAGGTTGAGAAGGATCAGTACGTTTAAGAACAGGAAGAATAGGACTATTGCATGTGTTGCCTCTCGTTTCTTCAACCACACCCTTCCGAATGAGATTATGAATGATTTCTAAAAGCGCCTTTTCACCTTCAGCAGAAATTCGATATTGTGGAATACGTGGTAATTCAACATTGAGCTTGAGAGTAACAACATAAGGCGGTATCTCAAGACAACCCACATCATTCGGACCTGTGGCCCAAAGTGCTGTCGGAAGAGAAAGCAACTCGGGAGGAAACTGATCTTTAGACAGATACATTGGGGAGATCAACTTCTGACCTAGAGTGAGTTGTACTCCTGTAGGAGAACAATATATTGTAGCATGCATTCTTTTCAATAGGTCTAGACCCAACAGATTCTCACCACAACCATTTGTTAACAGAAGTGAAGCTTCCAAATCATAAGGACCAACGGAAAATAGGCAAAGGACAAGAAACCGGATTGCGAACAGGGGCGCCAGAGAATCCTACAGAAACATTTGTTAAGCCAGACAAAGGTGCCCCAGGGAGTTTAGAATGAATAATAGAACTTCTCATTGCTCCAGTATCTAGAAGAAATGGCTCTGATACACCCATAGTAGTGACGTTGACATAAGGGCCATTTTGATCTACTGGGATTGGCACAACTCCTCTACTTTGTCCATGGCTGTCCTAGTTGGCATGAAGACTCTCATTTTCGCCTTCAACATAATGGTCCTCATTATAATATTGAGTGGATCTCACATTCTGCTGATCAAAGTAGTTTATGGAATTAGGAGAAGGAAGAGCACGCTGTTCCTGAGTTAACGTACCTCGACCTCTACCTCTGTTTGCTGACTGGAGGCCAGCACGACCTCGTGGAGCAGATGACGCTCCATTACGCTGCAATAAAACCGGACAACTATTCTTAAAATGACCTTCCTCTTTACAATAGGCACATTGATTAGGACCTAACAAAGGTCGCGGAATGTATGGCTCAGGTTTCTGATACAATCTCTGAAACTGCGGTGGCTGTTGAGTCTGGGGCTGAACATAACGTGGCGGATAAGCTTGCTGCAAGAGAACCTTCGTTTTTAAATCTTTCGTCTTTTTCTCTTGCTTTTCTTTTTCTTCTTTGTCCCTATTCTCGTAATATTGTGCAGTAGCCAATATCTGGGCAGAAGAAGAAACAGCCCAAGAACTTTCTGAATCCTTTAATTTGTGTGACAGCTCGGGAAGCAAATTGAATACTAATAATTTGTCCACGAATAGTCGCTGTCCACCCTGTGTAGCCATGTCCTGACCACTATGATCAATAAATGTCTCCTCGAAACGAGTAAAGAAATCAGAGACACTTTCATCTTTCTTTTGTTTACATGCTGCTAGCTTATCCCAATTCACTCTCAATGCAGGCATCATAATTTTCATTAACATAATGATTCTACCAGGAAGCTCCGAGATCAAGGCGTCAGGCTTTGCACCACCCACTTGGTCTCTATCTGTATCAGCTATGACATCCCAAGTAGCACCCAGTTCTTGTGCATGATCCTCTCTACGAATCTTAGCCCATATTGTCTGTGGGACTACATTACCCATTAACATATCAATATCTGCCAGATTCATAATACAAGCATCGATTGTCTGCGATAATTCTTTATAATAACCTGCAGGGTTCTTACGAGGATCTGGTAGAGTCTGCTTAAGGGCCAAAACTTCAGATCTCTTCCATGGTACATGTACCCATATACGCTGAAAGTGAGCTGGAATAGCTGGATTAGCACCTGCTGCCGCAACCTCTTCCTTCCACACTGGAGGAACCTCTCTCATAGGGTAATTTATCGATGTCAATTTAACCGATGGATCAGAATCAAGAAAAATCTGAGAGAACAATAAGGTTCTATAAGAGATGAGTGTCCTTACAGCTTCCTCAACTTTGGAACCTACAATAAGTCCTTTTTCAAAATCGGCTTGGACATCTAATAAATCTTGTGAGATCGGACTCGAACTCACATCTTCCCATTCTTTAATGAGAATATCGCACAGTACATTAAAAACATACCTTTGCGTAGGTGCATTCCATTGCAAAAAGGTAGGCATAATATCAGACATACTATATTGTGAACCCTTCTTGATCCATCTTCGTGCCAGAGAATCTAGCTTCTCTCGTTCCTCGAAATCTGGGAACTGACTACGAGATTGTCTTCGAGCAAAAGCCGGAGACGCATTAAGAGCTCCAAAAAAAGGAGATAAAATACTAGTGACAGAATCTGTGAGACGCTTACGCATAGACGGTGAATTAGACATTAGAACTGGAGACAGAATATTAGGAGAATTATCAAGAGGAGAACTAGAAATCACAGGAGGAGCAGAGGGCAAATGTGAGCTAAGATCAGGAGATGAAGGCTGAGAAGCTGAAATTGATGGTAATACCGGCAAGGGCGGTAGTACTGGAGGAGGCAAATGCTGAAGAGCCGGAACCGGCGGAGGTACTACCAGCATCTGAGCAGGCTGTAACGGCTGAGGCACATTAGCATTTTGCGCATAAGGCTGAGGCAACCTCAATAAACGGGACATTAGGGGATCTTCTTCTATATCTTTCTTGTTATCAGAAGGAGAAGCAGGCAGCACCGGATAGCATTTATCTATCGCCATACGATGTTGTCTTTCTGAAATTTCAGTCGCATTGTCAATTTCATCATTTTTGAACTGTTGGGCAGCCTGTGTAATCGTCAAACCCTGTGCTTTCCTAGCTCGTTTTGCTTGTTTAATTTCTTTCTGTTTGGCTTCCTTACGCCAAAGGCGGAGAGAGTCAAACATTGCCGGCCGGGCTTTTCTTTTGAACAAAACTGTTTCTAAATTATCTAGCACATCAGGGTCAAAACTACAGTTTTCTGGCCATTTAAGAACACCATCTTTCTTCGTGTATCGAGTTCATGTCTCGTTAAAAGCAATGGGGCCGATACCATGTTTCGAGTAGAGCTCATATGTGGGAGTTCCAACCGAAGGAATCGGACAAGAGTCCTCAAGTCGGGAGTCCCTATTACAACCAAGACAACAAATTCTTCCAAACTTAGTGAGACCAGGCATTTCGCAATGTCTCTGGACTGTTCACAAACTTCAAGGGTGTAAAACTCAGTTTACGCAGCACAAATGCACTTACCCTCGGCTTTAGTCTTTGCAAAAACTAAATCTAAGTAACCTAAGGACATCAAACAAAGAACCAAAAATTTGTGGACGCGACCCACGAAAATACTTAACTTAACTAAGGACGTCTTCTTCCACCAACAGATGTCCGTCTATCATCTCGCTTTACCATACATCACCAAAGGAATGGGCCAAAGCAGGGCAGCAGTCAGGGCAGCGGTCACCAGTAGCCGTCAGGAAGGAGTAACCGTGCTGCAAAAGACCTTCGGACCACTTTCGACATACAGGGGTCGCTTAGTGTGGCTCGCGAACCCTCCGGAATTTTCTTGCGAGGTTCCTCACGACCTTCGAGCAGAACCGGTACCACTGAAGCCGCCCCACGTTGGGCGCCAATTGAAGAACCAGAACCTTTTGGACCTGGAGGCGCAGGGTACGCCCTCCGTCTTCTGGGTTCACCTGCTTCGTTACACAGAGACACGGGACACTCTGTCGGCGTTAGAAGATTGGATTTATTTAGCTGCAGCTAGTACAGTTATCCTAGAAGTACACAAAGTAGGTTCTCAGGAGACTGCCACTTCACTCTGTGGCGCATCAGATTAAATACTATACAATACAGAATTATTAACAAAACACATGCCCCAAGCAAAGAAGAAAAGAGCCAATAGGGTAAGTGGAAAACAAAGCGGAACCAGTAAGAAGGGTTCGAAAACAGAAAGATCAGATGACTCGAAGAGACCTCTCCTCCAACTGTGTTTGTCATCCCACCCCCGAACTAATTCATTAACAGATTATAACTGACTTGCAGGTGGTGAGATACGTTTGTGTGTATTGGAGGACAGGCATGACACAAGAGAATGCTAGCAGGAGACAGTGAAGGCCAATCGATAAGATATGATCAGGAAAGAATGGTGTGAGCCTACAGATAGTTGAAACAGGGATTAGGAAAGCCAGACACGGATTAGTGTACTCGGCTAGTCCAAACACCAGCCTCGCAAACAAGGCCGAGGACGTATTTTGACACCAGGCTACGGGAAAAGCAGAATAGACTTGGCAACACAAAATGGCGGCGGGTTACAAAATGGCGGGTCGATTCGATCGTGATCGAAAATCGAAGTTCCTCATCACAACAATTCATTCCCTCCTGAAACCTTCTAGAATAAATCCCCTCTCCTGCGTTGGTCCAAGTCCTCCCACTTACTGTGAGTATTCCACACAACTGTTGTAAATCTCTGCATTCCAGCTGTGAAATCACTCACTGACAGAATTTCCCTGACTAGGCTCCAGCGCCGCATTGCAGCTGATGTCAAATGACTGATGACAGGAGTTCTTCTCCTGAGGCTATTTCCTCACTGCTGCATTCCAGTCTCTGTTCGTGATGACTGACTGGATTTCTTCTTGCTGAGGGGATTTCCTTGTCAAATCTGTGTACTTCCTTGTTCTTGCGTTGTTCCGCTTCAGCTCGCAACCGGATTAGCTGAGGGCCGGTACTTCACTCTTCCTTCCGACATCTTCCACTCAACGGTGCAGCACGCTTACTTCAGAGCATGTTTTGATAGGGGCTTCCTCTCACAGCTGTGGACTAACTGCGATTTCCTCCTGCCACTAACCTTCTCAAGTCCTGACTGCACGGTCTGCAACACTCGGTCTAGCTCCCATGATGTACCAGCTCGCAAAGACAAAACACAGCAACTTCCTCACTGAATACTCATCATTACAAAGCGGCAATTTATAACGTTCAGCTTCTATGTAAGCCAGTTTAAACTTTTCTCACAATGTATCTTCAGCTGATATGCCGAAATTCTTTTAAATGAGTCCACTTATAGTTTGTCCTAACTCTACGAGCTTCATTTGCCTCAGAGTCTTTGTTTTCACTGCTTGCTCTCTTAATTCCTTTTATCCATATTCTTCACCTCTTCTGGGTAACGTGTGGAGGGTGTGTCATGGCATTGTCCTCCTCACAACACTCGTCACCAGTGAAATATTCACCATCACGCCGATATACTATCAGAGTCTTTATTAACATGGGTGATAACACGACATCCATAATCCAGTGACAGAAACTCTTTCGGTCCCCAAGAGTGCAGCATAGAACATTCACAGCATTCTAGGGAAGACCAAACACAGAGGAGGGGTGGGTGGAAGGAACCAATTAAGAAAGGAAATACAACAAATACATCTGGCTATGTGTCAGGAGAAGAGAAAAATTAAGACCAAGTACTTTGTAGAAAAAGAGGGGAGAATTCCCTCAGGACATGAACCCTCACTCACCGTTAGGCGACATACTTCATCATATGGGTTCCTTCCTCACATCGTGGTGTGGGCTACAACTCACCAAGTGGAGGAGCAGAGGTGTTTTCTCAGTATATGAGCATAAGACGTACAGGTGAATGAGGGGCAGAGCGCAGAAAAGGGCGATAAGATGTGGTTTAAAAATGTCTAGCTGAGTCCACTGAAAGTTTATTAGATGGTCACAGTGACATAGCTATAAAGCAAGAAGATTAGGGATACAACAGATATGCCCTAGTTCATAAGGTCAAAATGTTCCTGC
The DNA here is from genome assembly GCF_964204655.1 of Triturus cristatus. NCBI lineage: Eukaryota > Metazoa > Chordata > Amphibia > Caudata > Salamandridae > Triturus > Triturus cristatus. The sequence continues at coordinate 716,837,855 of NC_140595.1, forward strand.
CACTCAGTCTTCATTTTTCTCTTCTCCTGACATAGCCAGACGTACTTCTTTGTGAATAGTATCATCTAAATGCTGTCACTCCATACCCAGATGACGCGCTTCTGGAAGAAAGCCAAAGAGAATCTAGAAGCCAGAGAGGAAGTCATGAAAAGGTAGTATGACCAGAAGGTCAAGTTTCAGCATGGCCAAAAAGGGTGGGTTTTGAAGCCTGTAGAGCCCTGGGATCTACAAGACCGCTGGTCTGGGCACTGTGAGGGGAAAAAGTGCAAGTGGTCAGTATGTGCTAGATATGGCAGCGTTCAACAGTCTACATGGGTCACTAAGTGGCAGGAGCCAACGTGCAGCCCCTCCAGCCCAAAATCCAAACTATCCTAGCTTGGGAACCCCCAAGACCCAGACAGAGGTGGGATTCTTCTTATTCCTCACTGATTATTACAGGAGATTTTCCAAGGGGTATGTCACCATTGGTGCACACTTGACAGAACTGCTTTCTAAGTAGCCTCCTAGACATGTGATCTGGATGGAGGCACACCAGGACGCTTTTGATACCCTGAAGGAGACTATGTGCACAGCACATGTGCTGAAGGCCCCTGATTTATCCAAAGAATTTGTTATCCAGACAGACACCTCAGACCTTGGCATGGAATGTGCTCTCGCAGCTGAACGAAGAGGGCTTGGATCAATATGTAGCCTTCATCAATAGGAGTTTACTTCCCCGGCAACAGAGGTGGAATTTAATAAAAAGGGAAACTTTAGCAGTGGTCTAGGGACTAAACAGTTGAGATCATACCTGTTTGGTGCTTCCTTCTGGGTTCAGACAGACCATAGACCCCTCAGATGGCTAATGAAGATGAGGGGTGAGAATCCCAAACTGTTGAGGTGTTCCATCTCCCTACCGGGAAAGGACTTTACAATGGAATGCTGATTGTCTCTCCAGGTTTTTCCACCTTAGTGAAGAGAACTTCCAAGGAGTTGAGTAGTTCTCCCCACTTCAGCTGGGGGAGGGGTAGGCATGTGTTAGCCCAGGCATCTTTGGTGTGGTTTTCTCCTAACTTTTGCCTTCAGACGTCCTGTTTTGCTGACTTCATTTTTGCTGGCCTTAGGACTCTGCACGCTTTACCACTGCCAACCAGTGATAAGTGCTTATGTTCTCTTCTTAAAACATGGTAAGTTTGGCTTATACCTATCGGCATATTTACTTTACGTGTAAGTCCCTAGCACGGTGGCACTACCTGTGCACAGGGCCTGTAAATTAAATGCTACCAGTGGGCCTGCAGCCCTGTTTGTGCTACCCACTGAAATAGCACTTTAAACATGTCTCAGGTCTGTCTGCATTGCAGCCTGTATGCACAGTTTAACCTGTCATTTCGACCTGGCATAATACACTTTTCACCAGGGAGGATAGTAGGGATGAGCTGAGCACAGCCCCACTTACACTTGACTAGGATGTGTCCTGCCCCCAAACAAATAGTTAGTCTGGAACCAAGGCAAGGAATGCTCAGTACCTGTGCACTTCAAAGACATGCCTCTAGAAGCTTTTCCCACTTCAAAAGTAGAAGTGAGTATAAATATTGGACCTCAAACACCAACTCTTCTGTACACTTCTGGACCTGTGGATTCTCTCCCTGGAAGAAGGACTGTTGTATAAATTTTGATGTCTGAGTTTATCAGAGAGATCGGACGATAGGACGATGGATTATCCAGCGGTTTCCCTTTCTTAGGAAAAATAACTATAGTAGTCTCCTTCCAAGACTCAGGGGGGGTTCCACTATATTGTACCCCCTTGAACAAGTCTTAGAGCAAAGGTGTGATGGATAACCCCAAGATTTTATAAACCTCAAGGGGGATACTATCAGGGCCAGCCGCCTTTCCTGATGCCAGCGTTGACAAAGCAAGTTGGACTTCTTCAGCTGTGATTTCCGACTAGAGCTCCTCACGCGCGGGATCGGCCATCCTTTCACCTAGAGTATTACCTGGGAACAGACCTGCCATGCCTTGGGCGACCTCTTCTCAAGTTTTATTGATGTCCTCTTGATAGAGAGCCTGGTAATATTTTTGGAACTCCCTGATTATATCTTCCTGGTCAGTATAGACTTGACCCTCAATTTTAATCGATGTTATGGCGCTTGATGCAACCTTCTGCCTAGTGCGTAGCGCTAGCCTCCGGCCCACTTGTTCTCCAGTTTCATAGACAATATTAGGATGTGACTGATATTCCTTGGCGAGTTTCTGATTTAACCAATTAGTAGCCTCTGCTTTTAATGCAATAATTCGATACTGAGTTTGGACTCCCTCCTGTCCCAATGCTATCTGCGAAGTGTGTTCTTCTTCAGCACTAGCTAGGTCTTGCATCACTTGTTGCTTTTTTGATTCGTGGAGTTTTCTAGCTGTGGCAACAAAGGAGATCGTCTCACCGCGGAGGGCAGTCTTGAAGGTGTCCCACACCACCCCCCTACTAGCACTGAACCTATTTATATCGAAGAATTCCTGAGCCAACTTTTTCATATCTGTAATATACTCGCTATTCACCAGAAGTTTCTGATCGAAAGTCCACCTACTCCGTGGTTTTTTAAAGCTAGCAATTTCAAACTCTAAACTCAAGGGATTATGGTCTGAGATCATTTTAGGGAGTTTCCTTATCCTGGCTAGAGGGGCATGATCCCTAGTAAAGAAGAAGTAATCAATCCTGACATATTTCTGATGTGGACAGGAGAAGTATGTGTACCCAGGGTTATCAGGGGATTTGGAGGTCCATATGTCTACTAAGCCATGACTAGTTATTAAAGATTTAAATGCCCTATAGACTCTGGGCTTCCGACCCATGTAGACCCCTGGTCCATGATCCAGAGAAATATTCAAATCCCCACAGAAAATCAAGGGAATAGGCCAGGTAGCAAGCTCCACTTCCAACTCCTCAAAAATCTGAGGATCGTCTTGGTTAGAGCCATAGACTGCACACAGCGTGCCACCCATAGCTAATTCAATAATTGCCCATCTACCCTGTGTATCCACTAGTTTCCGTTTTGCCATTCCCAGCATAGATTTTGCAAGGATAGCCACCCCCCTTATATTTGATGTCTGGGTGGTGCATGACAGTAGATTATAGCCTGTTGTTCTTAATACTTCTCTTGTCCCCCATGGAATATGAGTCTCCTGAAGACAAATTATATCGGTAGGGTTCATTCTGATAACTTCTGCATACCTTGCCCTCTTAGCCCGATCGTTTAACCCAGCAATATTCCAAGAACATATAGTTAACTTCCCCATCTTAGATAAGATCCATAAACCAAAAGTTCTCCGCAGAGTCTTCTCAACCTCATTCCATTATTGAAAATTTGCATTAGTATCCCCGTTAGCATACTCATACGCCTGTGATTTGTCCCTCTTATTTGACCCAGCAATTTTAGTGATTTCTGGATATGCTTTTTCCCCTCCCCACTTTTGCTCCCCCACCTTCACCTCCTCCCCCCACCCCCTCTTGATTCCCCCCCCTGCTCCCCCCTCCCCCGCTCCCACCGTAAGGGCAGACAGACTCAATCCTGAGTCTGAGCAGGATGGTTGTGCTGCACTTGTGAGTGCTGAGAGCTTCATTGCTAATAACAGTAAGCTGGCGCTGCTTCAAACAAACTTCCCCACTTTTCGTCCCTCACCAGAGTGTACCCATAGCAATTCAGTACCACAGACTGAAACTACAGTTGTGCATTATATTTTTTTCTCCCCCCATTGCATTTTTTCCCCAACAGTTTTAACTAGGTAGTCCATCCAGATACTCTCTAGCCTTTATTTCCGACACAAATTTTTTTATTTGGCCTTCAAAAATTACTTTAAGACGAGCTGGATTATTCAAGAAGGCCTGAGCCTTTTTGTCCTGGAATGGTTTGATAAGCTGCCGTAAACGCCACTGCCTTTCGACAGTGGAGTGACAAAAGTCTGGACGGACGAAATAAGAGATCTCATTGTGGATTCTTTTAGAATCAGGCCGTGCTTTTTCAAAGACCGCCTGGCGTAACAGAAAATTACCGAAATAAACGAGAATAGCCCGGGGTAGGGCCCCTGTTTTCACAGGCAGTTTCTGCACGAAAGGGACCCGATACGCGCGCTGGATCTCGAGAGCCCAATTCTAGCCAGTAAGCTCAGGTAGAGAGTCTCGCAATAAGCCAACCACAAAAGAACGTATATTTGCTCCCTCAGCCCCCTCAGGAACCCCAAGAATCCTGAGGTTGGATCTCCGTTGGAAATTTTCAATCTCCTCCAGTTTCCATCTAACATCCACTAACTGTGCCTCGTGAGATCCAACCATTACAAGGGTTGAGGCAGCGTCAGATTCCGCGATGACAATCCTGGACTCAAGATCAGTTAGACGTTCCCCAAATGAATTGCAGGTTTTCGTAAGTTTACGCATAGCTCCCTGCATTTTACGCGTGGCCAGCTGTGCCTTGCGACTATCTTGGCGAGTTTCCTCATGGTGCAAGGAGATAGCCTGGAAAATAGACTCTAATGTTGGAAGAGTTGGAGGAGTTGAGTCAGATAAAGCAAGGGCCGGTGGTGAACTGAGCTTAGGATCTGACAGTTGGTTCGTTGGGGTATAGTCCCAGGTGAGCTCTTCACCACCGCTCTTCCTTTTCCTTCTCTCAATAGTATTACATTTGGGACCAGCTGCACCTTCCTCCTCACTATAGCTTAGGTCTGTATCGTCTGCTGACTCCTCAGTCCACTCGTCGCCATCGGAGACAGAGAAAAATGTTTCACTGGGTTCCTTATCGGGCTCTGTTAGATTCTCGGAGTCGATATTGCTCCTGCTGCCGTCTGCCTCGATTTCAAGAGTGTGCTTAATGGCAGCTGGACCGAGATTATCATTAAGGAGTTGTTCATGTACCTGGGAGCATAAATTGTGGCAATTAGCAATATGGGCCCTGGAGCCCCCACTGTCCGTATCCATCTTTGCCATATTGCCTGCATTGGCCCTACTCTCTGGGTAGGTCACTGCTAGAGCCGGCGTTAATTTCAGCCCCTTCTTTAAACTAAGAGTCAAAGTTTGAGATATAGAATCGGCTGGCCTACCTTCAGTGCTGACTAGACCATTTGCCTGATTTCCGCCTCCATGAAATGTGCTCGGTAGTGGGTCTGGGCTTAGCTCAGAGCGAGCCACTGCCCTAGGCTTCCTTTCATGACCCAAATCAGCTCTCCCACTAGGACCTCGCATCAACTCAACAACCGAGGGGCCAGCCGGGCGGCCTCTCTGCGAAGAACCGCCTCTTCCTCTCTTCTCCGGATCCAGACCCGCCAGCGTCCCGCGATGACCACCCTGCCGTGGAGTAAGAACACAGGGCTGCAGTGCACCCGGAGCCTCTGCAACAACCTCTCCCTCCATGAGCCCGGGGGTCTGCTTGGAAACCTTGGACCTGGCCCCTGCAGCGGCGTTCGGACCCATCTCCTTCGTCTGGGAGTCCACAGGCGCCCCCTCGGCAGCCGACAGCGTCTGTAGAGACAGGACCTCTCACGGAACCACAGACCTGGCAGCGGTGATCCCGGCAAAGTATCGCAGAATGGAGAGGCCGATCGCCACTCCCAGAAGCCGAAGATAGTGGCTGCCAAACTTTTGAGGGTAAGATACTTCTGGGGTGCACCCTGCAGTATTCATGATGACAGCCGTGAGTTTTTCCCCCTTTTAAGGCAGCGTTTCAAATGTCCGAAGCCATCCGCACTCAGCACTCTGTGCACCTACGGTCTCAATCGACCACCATCTTGCAGCTTGGCCATTAGGCTAGGGCGGGTCATAGGACATCTGGTCTCCCCATGGCAACATGGTTTTATCCCCGAAAAAGGAACAACGGATCACATTCGCAGAGTTGTTTCTCTTTTCGACATCATGTCTGGGACGGGAGGCCAGATTGCCATGATCCTCCTCGATGCCGAAAAAGCCTTTGATCGGGTGTCGTGGGAGTTTTTATGGTTGATACTAGAGCAGAACGGTTTTGGCCCACACCTGGTAAAGGCTATTAAGGCAATGTATCATCTGCCAACACCTAGACTCCAACTGATGGGGGGAATATCTGGCAATATTGAAATCTCAAGAGGGACTAGACAGGGCTGTCCATGTTCCCCAATTTTATTTGCCCTCTACATCAACCCATTAGTTGAGAAATTGTTGCAGTCTAGACTTATTGCACCAATAAGTACGAGTGGATTTGAGACAAAAGTTTTGGCGTACGCTGATGACATCGCGGTCCTCACTCCCGATCCAGCTGAGTCAATCACGGCAATTGGGGAAATTGCCGAGGCCTTTGGCTGCTTTTCTGGTTATGCTCTAAATTCTGGGAAAACAATAGTAGTATGCACAGACAATCTTGAGTTTGTCGATCCCAGGAGAGCAACCTCAGCAGTCTACCTCGGTGTGCGAATAAGTGCCAAGGTCGATGAAATTAGTAAAATCAATTTCATACCGCTGATCAAAAATATTGAGATTGACTTAAGGAGGGTAAATGGGCTACACCTCTCTATCATCGGGAGGGGTAATTATTTAAAAATGACTATACTGCCAAAAATACTGTATCTGTTTCGCTCTATACGTCTGGCAGTTGACGATAAGCTATTGAAGATGTTGGAAACAACTTTCTCTAGGTTTATCTGGCAATACGGGAATATCAGACGAAGTCTCAAATACCTAACATTACCCCAGGAAAGAGGAGGTCTCGCAGTCCCAAATATTATGAAGTACTATTGGGCAGCATTTCTATTCCAGATTACCACTCTCCTATCGTTTAACAGCAATAAGGAAATAACACAGGGCTTAAATATACCTACAATTTACGAACTCTCGCTTGGGAGAGAAGCCTCTGGGGTGTTACTGAGACAACTCGATCCCAGCTATTTTAAAAAGGTGCGGTTTAAAGTAATTTATGGCTCATGGAAAGTCTGGAAGCAGGTTTCTAAGGTTATGGGTATTCCAAGATTTTCTAGATATACTCTATGGCACTCTTCACTGTTGCCCCACCTTGCAAATGACGATCTGGGGAAAAGGTGGGAAAAACAAGGGATCTGTACAATAGGCGATTTCTGTGGGGGGGCCCAAGAGGTCCAAGAGGCTCAATTCCCTAGAATACAGCAGGTCTTTGGCATCCTTGACAATCAATACTTTAAATTCCTACAGATCAAACATATCCTTATCACACGGAAGCCAAAGATCAAGATGGAGGAGGTTCCGCTTTTAGAAACAGCAACCAGGGAAACGAGTAGAATCAGGGATTACTATAAAATACTTATTGATAAAAGCCCGGACGACTTAGAAAAAACCGAAGCAGCTTGGGCAGCTAACCTCAGTAACCCCGATGTGGATATTTATATGACCCTGTCTCTAACAGCTGGAATTTTCTTAACATCAAATTTAAAAGCCCAAATCTATAAAACGGTATTCAATCTATACTTTACCCCTGCTAAACTACATCATTGGGGGATGAGGGCCGATGATAAATGTCCTAGATGTGGGTCCGGTCCGGCCACCCTGGTCCATATGTTTTATGGTTGTGACAAACTGGCTCTACTCAAAGATGGCCTTTTGGGCTTCTGGGAATTACTGCTTGGCTTTAGACCAGCTTTAACTCCGACCCTGTTGATCCTGGGTCATGATAGTACCCTGGGCCTCAATACTGAACAAAAATATGGTATGTTCCTCGGGGCGGCGGTCTATAGGTTACTTTTGGCCACAAGATGGAAAGATCAGGAACCACCAAACTTCTATATGTGGCTTGCTAGGCTCCTCGGGATATATAAACAAGAGATGTCTATATATGCCTGCAGAGGCAGACTGGCAAGAGTTAAGGGCATGAAGATCTGGGCGCTCGTCGCCAAATGGAGCAGAGAAGTGAGGACGAATTAGCTATGCCCCTGTACGCAATGCATGTATTATTGTTGTATTACTATATGTTCTTTTTTTGTAAAATGTTATCTTCTTGGTTTAAGCTTAAGTTTGTATTTGTACTTAATTTATTCTGGATATGCATTCAATAAAAATAAAAAATAAAAAAGGAAGAAGGACTGTTGTTTTGCTGAAAGGTTGCCACTCTCCTAGATTACTGCTGTTCTTAAGTACTTCTGCCCTGCTGAGCTGACCTGCTTTCTACTGTCCTCTTTCCTGGGTGAGAAGGACAGTATCTTCATATGTTAAACCAAGGACCCCAGGGTGACTCCAAGGGCTAGTTGGCTGGTCTTCTGACTTGATCCTCAGGGACAGAAGGCTCCAAAAAACCTCAACTCTAGTATCTGGACTCTGCCAACTGTGAGTCTACCCTGCAAGTGGTGCCATTTTTTACAACGCAAAATCCATTACAACGCATTGCATTACAACGCATGACACTACAACGCATTTTTAAAAACTACCTTTACAACGCATTCCATTACAACGCATACTACCTTTACAACGCATACCATTACAACGCATAATATTAAATTGCATTTAAGGTAAGTATTAGATAGTATAGGAGTAAAAATTACTTAATAAGTGTTGGATAGTATAGGGGTAAAAATTACTATTCTAACTCCAGAGGGTGCAACAGTAGGGTAAGTGTTGGATAGTATATGGGTAAAAATTACTATTCTAACTCCAGGGGGTGCAACAGTAGGGTAAGTGTTGGATAGTATAGGGGTAAAAATTACTATTCTAACTCCAGGGGGTGCAACAGTAGGGTAAGTGTTGGATAGTATAAGGGTAAAAATTACTATTCTAACTCCAGGGGGTGCAACAGTAGGGTAAGTGTTGGATAGTATAGGGGTAAAAATTACTATTCTAACTCCAGGGGGTGCAACAGTAGGGTAAGTGTTGGATAGCATAGGGGTAAAAATTACTATTCTAACTCCAGGGGGTGCAACAGTAGGGTAAGTGTTGGATAGTATAGGGGTAAAAATTACTATTCTAACTCCAGGGGGTGCAACAGTAGGGTAAGTGTTGGATAGTGTAATGTAATATTATGCGTTGTAATGGTATGCGTTGTAAAGGTAGTATGCGTTGTAATGGAATGCGTTGTAAAGGTAGTTTTAAAAAATGCGTTGTAGTGTCATGCGTTGTAATGCAATGCGTTGTAATGGATTTTGCGTTGTAAAAAATGCGTTGTAAGTGTAGTGCGTTGTAAAAGTTGCGTTGTAAAGGTTGTTCCCCCCTGTATTACAGCCAGGCACCTCATCAGAACTGCTGCTGCACAACGCATCCTTAGTGCACGCCCTTGCATTCCTCATAGATGACACCCTTGATGACAAGGCAGCCACGCAGCTCTTCAAAATGGATGCATCACCCCAACGGCATGACTCATCCTCGACACCGGACTTTGCATCGCAAGCCCATGCCGACGGGATCCTCAATGATGAAACATGTCAGGATCACCAATAAACCGCCCAAGACAAGATTCTCCGTGAGCATATTAGCTCTAAAGCATAGGTCAAGGCAAGGAACTAAGAAAAGAGCCACTTGTAGTTTCCAAGATGGCGGTTCAATTGACCGCAGTAGGAAACTATGTGGCGCATTCTAGTCTTTCGGAGCAATCATTGTCGTTCAGGTGTCGAGTGCGTTCTGAGGCGCACTTCACCTGAACCGTGAGGAAGATAGCACGCACTTGATTTTCCTCAGTAAATTCAAAGTCCGCAGTTGCAGAGAAGGCCTACGCATTCCTAGTGACGTCCCAGCTTCTAGTGGAAAATACTCAAGCCTACAGTAAGACTGTTCCATTGTTGTGGTGCGCCTAGAGTTAGTCGAGAGTTTTGTCAAGCCGGCGCACAGTTCTTCTAGAAATTACCAGAGCGATAAGGGACGGCTAAACCAAGTCGTATTTTGGAAGTATCAGTACAGTAGCATGAAAAGGGTGACAAAATGTGTATTGGTAGAAGAAAAAGCCAGATACAGATATTAAGCCAGTTGTAAGATAAAATATAGAAGTGAAATTACCTCTAGGTAAAAGACAATAAAAAGACACAAGCAGGAAGGTTTCCCCCCGACAAACTAAGGAAGAGTTTTAGTCAGGACGAGCAGACCATAAAAGAAGATCCTAATATATACTAAGAAGTAACCGCCACATTAAAAGAACAACTTGACCTGAGGAGGTGAGGAATAGTGAGGAGTGGACCCTGTAGATATATGTATACAAGGTACTAGAGGCAATGGGTAAAAAAGCTTAGTAAATATCAAATCTATATTGTTACAGAGAACAAGGTCAAGGTTCGCCCTATCAATAAGAGGAGGAGCTAAGTTCACACCACTTCAGGATAGGTAGAGTTACAGAGGGGGTGTTGGGGTTTACAGGAGGGGTCAAGACTTAAAGTAATTAAAGAAACGTTTCTTGCAGCAACACTATTGTCAGAAAAAAAAGCCAACCGTAGAAGATTGACGCTGAAGCAAGAAGTAGACGGTGTGAGCAGTCTCTTCTCTGTCCCATCCCCTTTCCCCCCCCTGGGGGTTCTCAAGCATCGTGTAAATACAGAAATTGCGCGTTGCGGGAACACCTTGGAGGGGCGTTGGGAACTGGCAACATTCTGCTCCCGTGCAAGTGGTAACACGGACTCTGACAAAACAGGACCTTGCATTGCAGCCTCGCCGAAACTCGGAACTGCCGCAACACTTCGACTGTGCGACACATCTTCGACGCGGACCTTCGTGATGCTCCACAAGCCCGGAATGAAGTTACTTTGTTCAGTGGGCCTGACTGGGTTCCTGTAGCTGGCCCCCACTCCATTGCTGTCAGCCTGACATTTTAAACTTGCATACCCTTGATTCTACTGGTTGGATGTCTGTCATTTTGGACTTGTTTTATTTATTAAAAATAACCCTATTTTGCTAACTTGATGTGGGATCCTTTTTGTGTAGTGTTTTGTACTTTATTACTTTTGCAAAATGCTTCACACATCACCTCCAGATTAAGTTTGCCTGCTCTGTGGCAAGCTACCAGAGGGTTGAGCACAGGTTAATTTAAAGTTGGTTGTGCCTCACCCTGACAAGGATTGTGGTTGCTGCTTAACCAGGATTCACATCCCAATCAACTAACAACCGCAATTTTGTAGGGTGAGGATATACGCTGCACAATTACTTGACTACATGTCCAGCAATAATGGAGCCTTGCTGGTGGGTCTGCAGCATGTTTTGGGGGGGTGGCTGTATTGGCACGTTATTATTAAGGTTCCCAGTTTTCCGGGCCTCCCTGATTTTTACTGATAAATACAGACAGAAACCCACTTGTTTCCTGTCTGTATTTATTTTTAAAAGTGGAAAAACACTGAAAAGTGTGCTTCTAATGTGTGATTTTCCATGCTGCCTGTTCTGAATTCCATGACAACAGCCGAGTAGATAGATAGCATGAGGAGTTAAAAAAAAGGTTAGGTTATCTTTAAATGCAGGCATATATTACAATATATTTGTAGTAAATTGCTAATATTTACCTGTGGGCGTAGTGTTCTGCTATAATTGGCAACTGAATTTGCTAAAACATGACAGGCATCAAAGTATGAGTGCATGTTAATCAGTTCAATAAATGTGGAAATGTACCAATTTTGACATCACTTATTAGCAAACCACAAAAGAAATATGGATAAGTACTAATAAGTTAGCCCAAAACATTGATAAATATAGACGGATATGTTAAAAAAATATATACCCCAAAACCGGGAGCCCTAGTTATTATGGACTTATTATTATTAATTCCAATGGCTCTGCTCTTCTCCTCCCTCTTCAATTCTACCCTGAGTCCAAAGTTGGGGGCTGACAGAGTCTGGCAGAGGGAATACTCTGTCACACATGTGGCAGGTAACGGCTATCCCATTTGCCGTATTACAGTAGTCAGCGCATGGAATATAAATGTTGCACTGTATTACAGTAAACAGCATATATTTTATTTGTCATGGTCAATGTTGCCTCTAATTTCTTTACTCTGAGTGTGGTAGTAAAGGGTTCCTGTGCACTAAAACCAAAGCTGTGTGCAGTGGAGGCAAGCAACTGCTCCCTGTACAAGTAAGTGCAGTGTTTGAGCTACCGTAGTCAGTAAAGTTTGCCACTTCAAATTTATATCAGTATAAATGTAAAAGGTTGACTCTTAGTTGAATTTAAAACTCATATTTAAGGTGGATGTTCTAATATAGCTGTATCGTAGAATAGTTGGAACAGCAACCTGAAAGAATGGATTATGTATTCCAGTAGTATCTTCACCCAACAGATGCAGCATTTACACAACTCACATATTGGTACTGTAATGTAAACTTAATTAAATAGTGTGGCAGAGCATTCAGCAGAGCTTCCCGGTTCTTTCACATCAGGTATGAGTAGCTACTTCAGCCATGTTTGTTTCTTGCCATTTCATACCAGAGAGACTTTCCACCACATCATAAAAGGAAGCGTGCAAGTTTGCAAAGTAAAAGACAGAATTGGATGAGATGGCTCTTAGGTCTGCTGCAGGTGATGTGGAATGCCTGCAGCACCAAATACTAAGGCAGTATATCTTCTTTTATTCACCACTAAACGTGGACGGTCCCTTTATCTTACTCTACCTAGCAGGTTCTTTTTCATGCGTGATTTTTTGTCTTTCTCTTTCTTCCCCCCCTGTAGTGTGCACTGCACAGCATCTCATCATCACCTACATCAACACAGTGTGTGGCTTGTACTCAAAGTGCACAGCAGCTCCTAGCATTTTCAGGTCAACAGTAGTACATGACTCGATCGCAGTTTCCATAGACAAATGAGAGGTTTTTATAATTACCTTTCAGGAAGTGCCACTGATATGAGAAGTGTTCTTTTCTACTTTTCTTCTGCATGTATGGGGATATATGATCATTGACCTTTACTTAACAGTCAGTATTTTCTACCGGACTCTTGAACGGTGGCAAGTTTTAACACAGGACCACCCATTTACAAGTAACTTTTTTGAAACTATATGCCTACTGTTGGCAAAGCATGCAATCTTCTTAAAGATGGTGGCTCTTCATGTCTATAATGCTTTTCTTAGTCTGAAATGAACACTCCAAACCTATCATGAAAACCAGCTGCACCTCCCAGTATCTACAATACTAAAAAGGTCAAACAATTTTTAAACTTTACAATTATATCTAATGTGATGTAGATGTTTGGGTCAAACTGTACCACACAGCATAGCTGCCTGGTCGCAAAGAACTCTTGGGGACATGCAGGGTCTGACCTGATACTTTACTCTGCCGATTGCTCACCATTGGCTTTCTGTTTAGCCACTGAAATATCTGTTTCTATTTGTTGGCTTTAATTGCTTTGGCCAGTCCAGTTTGCTTGTGTATTCAGTGGAGCATAACTTTTCCACCTCTATGTTTTCTGATTGGCTCCTTCTATGCTTCCATCAGTGTCTACTTTCCAGGAACTATGAATTTCTGTTTTGTGGAGCACTCCATGAGAGTGCTCGTGTTTTCCAGCTGTCACCCTAGTCTGCTTCATTGCCCACCCTCAGTGCTCCTCAATGTTTTCTCTCGCATGTTCTACTCTCCCCCACACATGCTCCACACTCTCTTGCCCTGTCCTTCTCCCATCGCACTTCCCCTCCATATTGCTTCATCCCTACCGCGCACTTTTATATCTGGCCATCTCTTTTCTTGGTGTGCTGTCCCCCCATGCTCCCAAGTTTCTCCCCACCCACCCCTCATTCCCTTGGCTTTTCCCAACCAACTTCCATTCCTGTTGTTTTTCCCCATTCATCCTCCAGTCCCATTGCTTGGTACTTTCACCCATGGTGCCCTTTGCTCCCCACCTGCCCAGATGCTATTTCCTCACCCACCCTTTATTTATTTTGTTTTTCCCCACTCACCCTGACTTCCCATTGCTTCCTCTATCACCCACAATCCGCTCCTGATTTGTTAAGCACATCTAAGCTATTGGTTTTGTCAATACATCTTACTGGCCAGATCTATTAGGTTTGTCAATTCTTGTTTTCTGAGGTTGGGGGGGAAACTGCATAGAAGCCTTTGCTGTGAATAATGGCATTTTGTTATTGTATACCACTTTCCACTTAAGCCAATTTCCAGATGCATATCCAGTTTTCTTTTGTTAGAGAGACTGCTTTATAATGAATGCAAACGTAAGGTGGTAAATGTGGAATCATAAATCCTGTCCTTCACACAGATTGCATTTTGTTCCCTCACATGGGGCCAGATCTACAAAGCATTTTTGTGTTTGCAAAAGGGCCGATTCGCAGAATAGAAAATCTATTTGAAAGGCTTTTTGAAATATACAAATCCCTATTTGTAATTTGGTAACCTATTACCGAATCACAAATTGGGTTTGCTATTCGATATTAGGAAGGGGCGTGTTTAGGGCAGCATTTCCTAAAACTGAATTGCAGTGGTATGTGTGAATGTTTTTCAACTGAAATGCAGTTGTAAAACATTCACATTTTACCACCTGCTTCAAGTAGGCAGTAACCCATCGCAATTGGGATTGGGAGCATTTTCCCCTTTGTGAATGTTTGTTTTGAACATTGTTTAAGAGCAGGCTGTGGTTCCTTGGACCACTGTCTACTCCTAAAAAATGAAAAGAAAACTTTTCATTTTTTCTTTTTTTTAAATGCTCCCATTTATCTTTAAGGAAAATGGACTGCTTTTAAAGAAAAAAAAAGGTTGATTTATTTAAAAGCAAGCATAGACATGGTGGTCGGCTGACCCCAGCAGGCCACCATCCCTGTGATTTTTGTGATTCCCAATGGGTCCCAAATTGAGACCTACCTCATTAATATTCATAAGTCAGGTCTATTTGCGACCCACTGGGAATTGCAAAATGTTTAAACCACGCATTTATACATTGCTGTTTGCGAATACCAAATAGCTAATTGCACAAATTTGCTATTTGGTAATTGCAAACACTTACCTTAATATATCTGGCCCTGTTTTGGGGTATTTTTTTTGCATCCAGACATGTACAACAACAGACCAGAACTTAACACAAGCCAGACCTATTAGCTTTGCAATTCTTGCAAGCAGTTTCAAATAAATGAGGAACAAAAATTAATTTGTTATGAATAAATAGAACTGAACATTTTTCAATTCTGTATATATGGGGCTTTAAAGTAAACATTAGTAAAGTTCTTGAAAAGGACAGTGCTCTTCCAAGTGTCTTCCTGTTCTCCCCTTCACACCACTTTCCTCTGCAGTCTTGAAATCTGATCTGACCTTATGCCCCTGTTTGCCTCACATCTTTCTGAACTCCTGAATCTGAATAGCTCTCTCATCTCTTTCCTCCTTAGCACCCTCTTTTCACTTTGTCTTTCTGCTGTAATTCTGTACATTTCCTCCACTACAACATCCTCCATACACACAACCTTCCCCTGTACCTACAAGCATCACATTTTCTTTTCCTTTGGCACTGTCCATATTTCAACAGCTGTGACACCTAGAAGCTTCTCAGTTCACTGTATGCACTATATACAGTATACAAGAGGCTTGCGTTGCGAGAAAAAATTAAAAGAAACACATCTGTAAAGATGAAATCCTCCCAAGGAATGCAAGGTGAAGAAACACATCCGAAATATAAACAAGGACTGCATTTATTACCTTTCTACACGGCCAGCAACTTTTGGTTAAAATATGCAATAATTGTAATGGGAAGTCTGTTGTTGGTGATGTAAAATGGAAACACATTTAAACAATGACGGTACGTACAGCAATTTACTTGTGAGCAAGGAGCTTCGCCCTCCCAAACACGTAGAGTTGACTTGCCAATATCATTAAAAACACGCTTGTAAGCAGTTTGGAGCTGCAGTGTGTTGTTTTCTGGTAGGAGTGTACAACGCGCTTTGTGGAGATATATATATATTTGGAGGTTGTTTTTAGAGAAATTCAGGAATTGTATTTGCAAGAGTTTTTATATTGGGGCAGGGTGAATTGTGGGTTACTGTTGTGATGAAATCATCTATCTAATACTATGAGATGGTACTAATATACAGAAAATGTGTAAAGTTGTTAATGAAGATCATGACGTTTCTGTACTCTTTGTAGCCTTGACACGAATTGAGTAATAACTGTGTTTTCAATTCTAAAAAGTGTGTTGTGAAATAGAATTATTATGTTTTTGATTATGATTTTAGATCATGTCTAGATTTTAATTTGTATCATTCTGTGTTTGTGATAGCCCTGAAGAAGCGCAGTGGAGTGCAAAGCACTTGTTGGCGTTTGTCTAACTGCTCACAGTATTTGAGGCTGTTTTGGATTTATTGACATGGAAAATAAAACTTGAAGAAAGAATAAAAACAACTTAAGAAACCAAACAAGAAGAATTGTTGGGAATTGTTGCTTCCATGGATATCTTAGTTTTGTTGTTGTTTTTATATGATTGTAAAAAATATACTGGTGGGGACCAGTAACTGGGATACTTAGCGGCAGGCAAACATTCTGTTAACCAAATTGTTTATATATAAGCTACCAAGGCCACTGCACTCACAGGGGAGGATGCTCATCCTCCGCCATGTGACGGTAGACTCACAGTCACAGATCAATGCTCCAGCAAAAGAAGATTTCCACGGGATATGGAAATTGTTTGTCCATTAGAACGTGTGGAAAAGCAGACATGTTTCGGCAAGTGCCTTTCGCAATGTTGGCGTTTCGTGCCTTAAAGCTCAGTCAAGTACATGTTACAATTTAGTTAATTGGATGAAATTGTTAACTAACAATCAAAAAGAACTAGTATCAAGATCAAGTCAATTGTTGTCTTGCTGCAGTCGCCATCTTAAAGTGATGAAGCTATATATATATACATATATTTATTTTTTTCACTGAAAAAACCATAGGTTTCAGAGCACGTTATAGTTAGAAATTAGCATTTAAAAAACCATAGAAATTAACTGAAAAAAACATAGGTTTCAGTAACATTATAGTCAGTTGGACATTTAACTCGTACAAAACCGGCATTATAGTTAGTTCAGCTAACTATAACTCTCGCCCCCGCAATGCACTGCTGATGACGTCACATATTACATCATTCATGACATGGTCAGTGACATCACTTATGACATCTCAAATGACATCACTGATGACATCATCCATGTGATGGATTGATGCATCTTCTCACACCCTAATAGAACCTTTGATGCACCCACTCTAAATTACAGACTGACCTTCTCAAAACCATAGACACTCCAACACCAAGAACTACGTACCCACTCACTGATTCTTAGGTTTACACACACATCCACTCACTCACCCGTACAGTCACTCATACTTATGGTTATTCAGTACAGGACTATCTTATGCACTCATACAGCTATATAGACACTCAAACACTGCCACTCATCCATAGAGGTACTCACACACCTAGTCAGTCATGCAAATAATTAATCACGCTGCAATTTACTCACCTATACAGTTATACACACACCAGATCACTTACTCATACAAATACTAGCACATTCTTACGATCTTATACAATCACTGATACAAGCACACACTCATCCTTACAACCACTCTCACAATCACACACTCTCACTTATAGCTATTTATATACTCTAACACACATATATACTGCCTTTCACATATGTAGTTACTCACACATGTACCACTGAGATATACATTCACTCACTAACACACCCATACACACTCACCCACCCATACACTCCATCACAGATGCACTCTTGAAACCATGCACCCAGTGAATCACCCACTCAAACATCTATGCACAGAGTCAAACACACCCCACCCACACAAACACTCAGGCACCCATACAGATACTCAGAGAACCAATCAATAACCCAGATAGACACTCATGTAGCTAATCACAAACCCATGCGGCCGCTTACACACCAACAGACAGACGGATACAGACATTCACTCAGTTTAGTCACTAACCCATGCATTCAGTAAGATACATTTAATCACTCACTTACAGAGTCAGTCATGCACCTACTAAATCATCCATTCAGACACTCATTCTTCAATACGCCTTTCCCTATATATATTAAACATATTTAAACTTTACAGAAACACACAGTCACTGGATGATGTCATCTGTGATGTCATTTGAGACGTCATCATTGATGTCATCAGTGATGCCACTGACCATGTCATGAGTGATGTAATATGTGACATCATAAGCAGTGCATTGCCGGGTCACGAGTTATGGGCTAATTTCTTCGGTTTTGTACGAGTGAAATGTCCAACTAACTATAACTTTCCCGAAAACCTATGGTTTTTTCAGTGAATTTCAAAGGTTTTTTAAATGCTAGTTTCTAACTATAACGTGCCTGAAACCTATTGTTTTTTAAGTGAATTTCAAAGGTTTTTTAAATGGTAGTTTCTAACTATGCCTACAGAGGTAGGACATATGAAGAAAGAAGAAAAAACGCACAGAAAGAAGCAAAAGAAATGCAGAAAAAAGCAACAGAAGTCCACAATGAGGAAGAAAAGTGCAGGAAGAAGCAAGGCATGTGCAGAAAGAACCAACAGAGGAGCAGAAACAGGTCTTGTTCCAAAATCATCCTGTGCACACAACGTTTTCACATGGGTACTGGTGGTAGCTGACTCTGATTAACCAGGGCTAGAGTCAGTGCTATGCTAAAAGACACTTAGAATACAGTGAAAACACCTACATACACTAGGAAACACTTTGCGTTAGAGTACCCCTGTGATTAGCATGGCCTCCTCCTTAAGGCTCTAGTCCATAATAGGGCAGGGGGATTAAAACTACCTCTAAGTCAGAGGTGCAGAAATATGCTACTTTAACTAGTAGTCACGTTTGCAGAGTGGTCGAGAAATGGTGCTGGGCGTCCAACCAACGCTCAGGAATTCTGCTGCGTAGCACTTACAGGAGGTACCAGGAGGGATTCTTGGCCCCCAACCTCCCTCAGTACTAAATTGGACTTCATCCCCTATCCCGTAGTCTGCCACGAGGCACGTTTGCAGAGTGGTAGAGAAAGGGGGCCGTAGAGGTCTTAGCAATCCCACTGTGTGGGACTTACTGGAGGTAACAAGAGGGGTAGTTGGCCCCCAAGGACATCCTTGGGGGACAACTTTTTGAACTATTACCTCCAGTCACTCCCACACAGCAGCACTGGTAAGTACTCATACCAGGCCATGCCCACTTTGACCACCATTCTACAAATGTGCTCCCTTGCGCGCTCTTGGATGGGGTCCCCTTCACTGCTGGTGGTCCTTTGGGGGCCAACTAGCCTACCTTTTACCTCCAGTAATCCCCACACAGTGGGATTGGTGAGAGGTAGACAAAGGCCATGCCCCCTTTCTCCACCACTCTGCAAACGCGCCCCCTGGTGCATTGTAATTTGGAAGATTAAGTCCCCTTGTAGACACCTCCAGTAAGCACCACAGAGCTACACTGCAGAGGTGTAAAAAGGGGCATGGCCTGGACCAACTGTCTGCAATGCAGCGCAGTGGTGCTTACTGGAGGTACATAGTGGGCTAGTTGCCCCCCAGGGACCCTCAGGATTGAAGAGGAATTAATTCCCCACCTTAAAACGCGCCACAGTGCGTGTTTGCACACATGTCACTTCATGCCCTGCCCCCTCCCTTCTCCACTGTTCAAGCGTGCCCCTGGCGCATTTTAAGTTGGGGGATTAAGTCCCCTTGAATCCCGAGGGTCCCTGGGGTCCAACTAGCCCACCAGGTACCTCCAGTAAGCGCCACAGAGCTGCGTTGCAGAGAGGTGTAAAAAGGGGCATGGCCTGGACCACCTCTCTGCAACGGAGCGTAGTGGCGCTTATTGGAAGCACCTGGTGGCTAGTTGGCCCCCAGGGGGCCTCAGGATTGAAGAGGAATTAATTCCCCAACTTAAAAGGCACCACAGGGCGTGTTTGCCCACATGTCACCTCAGGCCCCACTTGCTCCCTTCACCACTGTGCAAATGCGCCCCGTGGTGCATTTTAACTTGGGAGATTATGTCCCCTTGAATCCTGAGGGTCCCTGGGGTCCAACTAGCCCACTAGGTATCTCCAGTAAGCGCCACAGAGCTGCGTTGCAGAGAGGTGTAAAAAGGGGCATGGCCTGGACCACCTCTCTGCAACGCAGCGCAGTGGCGCTTACTGGAAGCACCTGGTGGGCTAGTTGGCTCAGGATTGAAAAGAAATTAATTCCCCAACTTAAAAGTCACCACAGGGCGTGTTTGGACACATGTTGCCTCAGGCCCCGCCCCCTCTCTTCACCACTGTGCAAATTCGCCCCTTGGCGTGTTTTAAGTTGGGGGATTAAGTCCCCATGAATCCTGAGGGTCCCTGGGGTCCAACTAGCCCACCAGGAACATCCAGTAAGCGCCACAGAGCTGCATTGCAGAGAGGTGTAAAAAGGGGCGTGGCCTGAACCACCTCTCTGCAAGGCAGCCCTGTGGCGCATACAGGACCCCCGAATTTACATAGTTTGTGCCCCGGGTGGTGGCGGTCCCTGGGGCTCCGGGGGGACCATGTGCCTCCCCCGCAAATAGTTAAGAAAAGCCCCGGGGGTGGTGGACCCCGGGGCTTGGGAGGGCCAAGGCCCCCCCACATTTTAAAAACAAGCCCCAGGAGGTGGCGGTCCCTAGGGCTGTGGGGGAGCCATGTGCCCCTCGCAAATATTTAAGGAAAGCCCCAGGGGGGTTGTCCAATGGCTTGGGGGGGCCAAGGCCCCCCACACATTTTAAAAACAAGCCCTGGGGGGTGGTGGTCCCCGGGGCTACGGGGGGCATGAGCCCCCCCAAATATTTAAGGAAAGCCCCGGGGGTGGCAGTCCCCGGTGCTGCGGGGGCCCCCCTAGGCCCCTGCAATCATAATATAACATGCCCCCGGGACTTGGCCCACCCGGGGACATGTTATATTATGCCACTCATCCATAGAGGTACTCACACACCTAGTCAGTTATGCAAATAATTAATCACGCTGCAATTTACTCACCTATACAGTTATACACACACCAGATCACTTACTCATACAAATACTAGCACATTCTTACGATCTTATACAATCACTGATACAAGCACACACTCATCCTTACAGCCACTCTCACAATCACACACTCTCACTTATAGCTATTTATATACTCTAACACACATATATACTGCCTTTCACATATGTAGTTACTCACATATGTACCACTGAGATATACATTCACTCACTAACACACCCATACACACACTCACCCACCCATACACTCCATCACAGATGCACTCTTGAAACCATGCACCCAGTGAATCACCCACTAAAACATCTATGCACAGAGTCAAAAACACCCCACCCGCACAAACACTCAGGCACCCATACAGATACTCAGAGAACCAATCAATAACCCAGATAGACACTCATGTAGCTATTCACAAACCCATGCAGCCGCTTACACACCAACAGACAGACGGATACCAGACATTCACTCAGTTTAGTCACTAAGGGCCTCATGTAGGTAGCCAAATACCGGTCGGTAACGGCCGATTTTCGGTAAATATGCCGTTACCGACCGGTAGTCAGACAAGTGAGATGTAGGAGTCCAAAAACCAATTTTCGGTAAATATGAGGCGGTAAATACCGATTCATATTTACCGAATTCCAAAATACCGAATCAGAGTTACCGAATACATAATTAACGAATCGGTAAATATGAAGTGGTAAATATGAAGTGGTAAAAATGAAAATGACATGTAGGAGCACTCGGTAATTAAGAAATCCAAGAAAATCGGTAAATTAGAGTCGGTAATTAACACGGAGTGAAAGCAGGTGGTAACCATCAACAATGCATATTAGCAATCCCAAAATGCTACAGCGTGGACAACATGGCCGCTATGTACGTCATTGCAAGGCGCCTACGTCTACAGGCAGCAGGACTGAGGGCGTGGCGACGGGAGGAACAAATCTACAGACAGCGCATCACACTATTCCAGCTGACTGATGCAGAGATACATGAGAGGTACAGGCTAGACCCCGAAACCATCATGGACTTAATCAGGGACCTACAGCCACTCCTGGACCATCCAATAAGAAGGGCGCACGCCATACCCCCACATGTGCAGGTGCTCTGCAGCCTACATCTGCTGGCATCCGGCAGTTATCAGGTGGTGATAGCTGCGGTGGGTGGGGTATCCCAGAGTTGCCTGTCACGTTTCTTCAGGAAGTTCCTGGATGCCATGATGCAGAGAATGCACCACTACATAAGCTTCCCAAACACACAGGCTGCACTGCAGAAAACAAAAACAGACTTTTATCACATGGCACAGTTCCCCCATGTCATCGGCTGTATTGATGGTACACACATCCCAATCTGTCCACCAGCTGATACAGAGCACATCTACAGGAACAGGAAGTCCACCCACTCCATCAATGTGCAGGTGATCTGTGATCCAGGGAACATCATCACAGATATTGTTGCAAAGTTTCCTGGGAGCACCCACGACTCTTACATCTTCCAGAATAGTGGGATCTACACACGACTGAGTGCCGGAGAATTCGGAGAGGGATACCTGCTAGGTAAGTAACAGTGACGCCCCTTGAAACCTGCAAATCATAGTGTATAGAGGCATGTTACTGATGGTTCCCTTTTACTCATCCAGGCGACAGTGCATATGCATGCCGGTCATTCATCCTCACTCCCTACCTACACCCAGCAACCCAGAGTGAGAGACGATACAACGTGGCACACAAAACAACACGCAATGTGGTGGAGCGCACGTTTGGACTACTGAAGAGCAGGTTCCGCTGCCTGCACAAGAGCGGAGGCGCACGCCAGTACAAACCCATCACCTGCTGCAAGATTATTGCCACTTGTGCAATGCTGCACAACCTTGCCACGAAAAAAGGTACAGATGTGGAACTGACATATTTTGAGGACAACGAGGATGAGTCAGGCCAGCCAGAGGGCAACGCAGCTAGAGTGCCAACTGCAATCGATGGGAGAGAGAGACGGGCAGATATCACATGCAACTATTTCTGAGTAAGTAAGGGGACACAGCGAGTTGTGAGAAGTCCTGACGTAGTTTTAATGTGGCACCACGCCATGAACACATGAACAGGCCAATCTGGCAATATACCATCTATACAAGGAGTATGTCCAGGGTTACGTCACCCAATGGGAAGTGGCTAAGCAGGGCTACATCAATGTTTGCGCATACGCGCTGCAGTGGTGGATTGCACGGCCTGTGCATCCTCACTAGAGCCAACCCCAAGCCGCCTGCTGCTCCTGCGTGCTTCTGGGACGGGGGGTGTGATGCTGCTGCTGGTGTCGATGCTCTCCGCAGCATCCCCTGCAGCAGTTGTCGACGCCTGACTAGTCAATAGCACCCCTAGTGCACTTGTCACCTGCACCATCCCCCGAGACAGGTCGCTGCAGCACTGTGTTAGGCCCTCCTGCATCGTCACAGAGCGCCGGCACAGTAGAGAAGTCGCAGTTGCCAGACGGTTGAGTGCCCTGCTGGTAGTGTCCCTTCTCTGGCGTTCCCGGCGCCGTGCTTCGATGTCAGCATCTAATTTGCTGCACAACTGCTGGATTGACTGGGACATGTCCCGAATGCCCGCAGCCATGCCGCTAATGTTGGTGTCCATGTTGACTAATGTTGTCGTCATCACCCGCATGTGCCTCTGGACTGACATGACTGCCTTTGATTGCAGGCGCTGTTGCTTCAACATTTGGCCCTCGAGCCCCAAGAAGACACCATGGCCGTCAGTGGGTGCTGGTGGACTCTGGACACGCGACCTGCGGCGCCCTCTTGCTTCCGTCTGTGCTGCCTGTGAGGTGTGGGGCACAGTGGCATGGCTCCCTTCCTGGGGCCCGGTGCGGTCTTCTGGGCCCATGCTGTCGTCTGACGAGGTGTCTAAGGCTCGTAGCCTGGCTGCTGGACGCCTCCTCATTCTCACACCTGCAAGCGGAGATGTGGCCGGTGAATCGAACATGAGTGGCGATGCTGGCTCTGGTGGTGGTGATGCTGGCTCTCGGTGAGGTGATGCTGGCTCTGTGTGCGGCGAGGCTGGCTGTGTTGGTGGTGCGGCTGCCAGTGGGCCTGCTCCCTGGTCTGAACTGGTGCTGGCTAGAGGTGATTTATGTGGCCGGTGTGCCGTCTCTCCTGCAGCATGCCCTGTCCTGCATGATGTCACATCTGTGGACAGAAATACAACATTGGCTCAGTGTCCCCGAAGGGCTGCATTGCAAGCGTCACAATAAATCATTTCACATTCCAATATGTCCCCTGTCTCCTTGTGCCTCGAGTGCGTGACATGCCTTGTTTCCCTGTAACATTTACGTCATGGTTAGTGTTGCCCTGACTACATCTCCCGGAATGCATTGCCTGTCTGCACTGACACGTGTGGACTGCAGTGTGATTCTCGTTTCACAATGGGGGATGTGGGATAGGGGTAGGGGGGGCTACATTGCTGTGCTTTCGTCTTACCTTGGTGTGTTGCGGCTCTGGCAGAGCTGTCGGCGTCCCCAAGACCCACGACGCTCTCTTGCTCGATTGTGGCCGCCACCAGCTCCTCCAGTTCGGTGAGGGCAGGTGCCCTGTTGGTTCCACCTCCGGTCTGGCTGGCCTCCTTCTGGATGTCGCCCATCTTCCTCTTGGTTACAATCCGGAGGTCATACCAGCGCTTTTTGAGGACCTCAATGTCCCTGTGGGTCACTCCCACAGCATTGACCTGCGCCTGGATGGCCAGCCATATGTTGCGCTTTTCAGCCTCAGGCACTTGCAGGGATTGCCTTCCAAACAGCTTCTGGTGCTGCTTCACCACCTCCTCCACCAGCACCTGGAGTTCCTTGGGGCTAAATTTCAGCTTCCTCCTCCTTTCCCCTCCGTCTTTCTGTGTTCTCTGGCTGGACATGCTGTTCGTTTACCCGCTCGCACATGCAACGGCTCCCTGCCTCTCCTCTGCACTCCAAGCTTCTCCAGGGTCGGCTAATTATGTACACCTGCCTGGGTGTGGCCACTTCGGCTAATTATGTACACCTGCCGGGGTGTGGGCACTTCCTGGTTGGGTGGGCTGTCGTTGCACTGGATTAGCTGTTTCGTCAAGTCATGTGATTTGATTTACCGAATCCGTACATACCGAATCGGTATTTTCCGATTCGGTAAATACCACCTCGGTATTTACCGATTCGGTGAATAACACCTCGGTATTTACCGAATCGGTAAATACCACCTCGGTATTTACCGATTCGGTGAATTCCGAATCGTGATTACCGAATGTTACCGAATCGGTAACTGTTACCGAATTTTTACCTACATATAACTTACCGATTCTAATTTACCGATTCGGTACGGCTCGGTATTTAAGAACCGGTAAAATGTATTTACCTACATGAGGCCCTAAGCCATGCATTCAGTAAGATACATTTAATCACTCACTTATAGAGTCAGTCACGCACCTACTAAATCATCCATTCAGACACTCATTCTTCAATACGCCTTTCCCTATATATATTAAACATATTTAAACTTTACAGAAACACACAGTCACTGGATGATGTCATTTGAGATGTCATTTGAGATGTCATCAGTGATGTCATCAGTGATGCCACTGACCATGTCATGAGTGATGTAATATGTGACATCATAAGCAGTGCATTTCCGGGTCACGAGTTATGGGGGAATTTCTTCGGTTTTGTACGAGTGAAATGTCCAACTAACTATAACTTTCCCGAAAACCTATGGTTTTTTCAGTGAATTTCTAAGGATTTTTTAAATGCTAATTTCTAACTATAACGTGCCTGAAACCTATGGTTTTTTCAGGGAATTTCAAAGGTTTTTTAAATGCTAGTTTCTAACTATAACGTGCCTGAAACCTATTGTTTTTTAAGTGAATTTCAAAGGTTTTTTTAAATGGTAGTTTCTAACTATGCCCACAGAGGTAGGACATATGAAGAAAGAAGAAAAAACGCACAGAAAGAAGCAAAAGAAATGCAGAAAGAAGCAACAGAAGTCCACAATGAGGAAGAAAAGTGCAGGAAGAAGCAAGGCATGTGCAGAAAGAACCAACAGAGGAGCAGAAACTGGTCTTGTTTCAAAATCATCCTGTGCACACAACGTTTTCACATGGGTACGGGTGGTAACTGACTCTGATTAACCAGGGCTAGAGTCAGTGCTATGCTAAAAGACACTTAGAATACAGTGAAAACACCTACATACACTAGGAAACACTATGTGTTAGAGTACCCCTGTGATTAGCATGACCTCCTCCGTAAGGCTCTAGTCCATAATAGGGCAGGGGAATTAAAACTACCTCTAAGTCAGAGGTGCAGAAATATGCTACTTTAACTAGTAGTCACGTTTGCAGAGTGGTCGAGAAATGGTGCTGGGCGTCCAACCAACGCCCAGGAATTCTGCTGCGTAGCACTTACAGGAGGTACCAGGAGGGATTTTTGGCCCCCAAACTCCCTCAGTACTAAATTGGACTTCATCCCCATCCCATAGTCTGCCACGAGGCACGTTTGAAGAGTGGTAGAGAAAGGGGGCCATGGCCTCCGAAGAGGTCTTAGCAATCCCCCTGTGTGGGACTTACTGGAGGTAACAAGAGGGGTAGTTGGCCCCCAAGGACATCCTTGGGGGCCAACTTTTCAAACTATTACCTCCAGTCACTCCCACACAGCAGCACTGGTAAGTACTCATACCAGGCCACGCCCACTTTGCCCACCATTCTACAAATGCGCTCCCTGGCGCGCTCTTGGATGGGGTCCCCTTCACTGCTGGGGGTCCTTTAGGGGCCAACTAGCCTACCTTTTACCGCCAGTAATCCCCACACAGTGGGATTGGTGAGAGGTAGTCAAAGGCCATGCCCCCTTCCTCCACCACTCTGCAAACGCGCCCCCTGGTGCGTTGTAATTTGGAAGATTAAGTCCCCTTGTAGACACCTCCAGTAAGCACCACAGAGCTACACTGCAGAGGTGTAAAAAGGGGCATGGCCTGGACCAACTGTCTGCAATGCAGCGCAGTGGTGCTTACTGGAGGTACATAGTGGGCTAGTTGGCCCCCCGGGACCCTCAGGATTGAAGAGGAATTAATTCCCCACCTTAAAACGCGCCACAGTGCGTGTTTGCACACATGTCACTTCATGCCCCGCCCCCTCCCTTCACCACTATGCAAACGCATCATGTGGTGCGTTTTAATTTGGGGGATTAGGTCCCCTTGAATCCTGAGGGTCCCTGGGGTCCAACTAGCCCACCAGGTACCTTCAGTAAGCGCCACAGACCTGCGTTGCAGAGAGGTGTAAAAAGGGGCATGGCCTGGACCACCTCTCTGCAACGGAGCGTAGTGGCACTTATTGGAAGCACCTGGTGGGTAGTTGGCCCCCAGGGGGCCTCAGGATTGAAGAGGAATTAATTCCCCAACTTAAAAGGCGCCACAGGGCGTGTTTGCCCACATGTCACCTCAGGCCCCACTTGCTCCCTTCACCACTGTGCAAATGCACCCCGTGGTGCATTTTAACTTGGGAGATTATGTCCCCTTGATTCCTGAGGGTCCCTGGGGTCCAACTAGCCACTAGGTATCTCCAGTAAGCGCCACAGAGCTGCGTTGCAGAGAGGTGTAAAAAGGCGCATGGCCTGGACCACCTCTCTGCAACGCAGCGCAGTGGCGCTTACTGGAAGAACCTGGTGGGCTAGTTGGCTCAGGATTGAAAAGGAATTAATTCCCCAACTTAAAAGTCACCACAGGGCGTGTTTGGACACATGTTGCCTCAGGCCCCGCCCCCTCTCTTCACCACTGTGCAAACGCGCCCCGTGGCGCGTTTTAAGTTGGGGGATTAAGTCCCCATGAATCCTGAGGATCCCTGGGGTCCAACTAGCCCACCAGGAACATCCAGTAAGCGCCACAGAGCTGCATTGCAGAGAGGTGTAAAAAGGGGCGTGGCCTGAACCACCTCTCTGCAAGGCAGCCCTGTGGCGCATACAGGACCCCCGAATTTACATAGTTTGTGCCCTGGGTGGTGGCGGTCCCTGGGGCTCCGGGGGGGCCATGTGCCTCCCCCGCAAATAGTTAAGAAAAGCCCTGGGGGTGGTGGACCCCGGGGCTTGGGAGGGCCAAGGCCCCCCCACATTTTAAAAACAAGCCCCAGGAGGTGGCGGTCCCCAAGGCTGTGGGGGGGCCATGTGCCCCTCGCAAATATTTAAGGAAAGCCCCGGGGGGGGTGGTCCAATGGCTTGGGGGGGCCAAAGCCCCCCACACATTTTAAAATCAAGCCCCGGGGGTGGTGGTCCCCGGGGCTGCGGGGTGGCATGTGCCCCCCCAAATATTTAAGGAAAGCCCCGGGGGTTGGTCCAATGGCTTGGGGGGGCCAAGGCCCCCCACACATTTTAAAAACAAGCCCCGGGGGGTGGTGGTCCCCAGGGCTGCGGGGGGGCATGTGCCCCCCCAAATATTTAAGGAAAGCCCCAGGGGTGGCGGTCCCCGGTGCTGCGGGGGCCCCCCTAGGCCCCTGCAATCATAATATAACATGCCCCCGGGACTTGGCCCACCCAGGGGGGTAAATAATAACGAAGCATGGGAGCCCGCGCTTGGTTTTTTTTACTTTCGCGGCAGGATCCGCGGATCGTCTTCGACTTTTGACGATTTAAAAAAAAACATGCTTTTTTTTACCCTGGGGGTCCTTGTGGGACCCCCTAAGCAGGCATAGGGGTTCAGGGTGTTTCTACCCTGCCCCCTTTTCTTGTTTTACGCATTTGTTTGTCTGTTTTCTTGTGACTCGATTCTGATGGCTGCCAACACTTCCTGGTTTGCAGTGTTGACAGCCAATTAGATTAAAGCTCCTGGTCGGGAGAGTCTGCGGATCCACCGCGGCCATAGATATCAACTTTTATTTTTTTATTTTCTCAGCAACTACTGAATGGATTTACAGCATTTAAAAAAAAGGTCTCTTTCTGAACCAAGGGCTACCTTTTTGCCAAATTTGGTGTAATTCCGTTCAGCAGTTTTAGCTGTAACCGTGTCTAAATTTTCCTATGGGAAATTGATATTTTGAACACTATTTTTTTAATTTCTCAGGAACTACTGAACGGATTTACACCATTTAACAAAAATGTCTCTTTCTGAACCAAGGGCTACCTTTCTGCCAAATGTGGTGTAATTCCGTTCAGCAGTTCGGGCTGTAGTCGTGTCTTAATGGGAAATAACATGGAGAAAACATGTTTTCGGATCCTCCTTTCTTCTCGGCCCCCGCTTGGCGAATCACCCCGAAACATTCAGGATAGGAGCTGACCGGAGCGGGCCATAAGTTTTGAAAATTTTGTGAAGATTCGTCAAACGGCGCCAAAGTTATTGGGAAAAAAAAAACGAGGATCATTTGGAAACTAGGTCCTAACTATAACTATCTACTGGCGACCGCCAGTAGCTATATATATATATATATATATATATATATATAAAATTCACTGAAAAAAACATAGGTTTCAGGTACGTTATAGTTAGTTGGACATTTCACTCGTACAAAGTGAGTGAAATTCCCCGTTATAGTTAGCTCAGCTAACTACAACTATAACTCGTGCCCCCGCAATGCACTGCTGATGACGTCACATATTATATCATTCATGACATGGTCAGTGACATCACTGATGACATCACTGATAACATCTCAAATTACATAACTGATGACATCACTGATGACATCATCCAGTGACTGTGTGAATCTTCAAAGTTTAAATATGTTTTCTTTATATGCCAAGCTGTATTGAAGAATGAGAGGGTGTATAAGTGTCTGGATGGAGGATTTAGTAGGTGCGTGACTGACTGTATAAGTGAGTGATTAAATGTGTCTTACTGAATGCATGGGTTAGTGACTAAACTGTCTGAATGCGTGTATCAGTATATCTGTTGTTGTGTAAGCTGCTGCATGTGTTGGTCAGTAGCTACATGAGTGTCTATATAGGTTATTGATTAGTTGCCTGAGCATTTGTATGGGAGAATGAGTGTGTGTTTGGGTGGGTGGGAAGTGTGTGACTGTGACTGTGCATAGATGTGTGGTTTATTCACTGGGTGTATGGGCTCAAGAGTGCATGTGGAAACAGCTGTATGGGCGGGTGAGTGTGTGTATGGGTATGTTGGTGAGAGATTGGATGTCTCAGTGGTACATGCCCAAGTAACTGCATATGTAAAAGGCAGTGTATGTGAGACTTGGAGTATATAAATGACTATACGTGAGAGTCGGTAATTATGAGAGTGGCTGTATGGGTGACTGTGTACTTGTATCAGTGATTGTATAAGAGAG
Source organism: Triturus cristatus (assembly GCF_964204655.1). Taxonomy (NCBI): domain Eukaryota; kingdom Metazoa; phylum Chordata; class Amphibia; order Caudata; family Salamandridae; genus Triturus; species Triturus cristatus. The sequence goes on from NC_140595.1 coordinate 716,867,971, forward strand.
ACAGTATGTGTTAGTATATGTTTGAATAAGTGAGGTGGTGTGTGTATAACTGTATAGGTGAGGAAATGGGAGTGTGATTGATTCTTTGCATTACTGCCTAGGTGTGTGAGTAGGGGTGGGTGGAATTTATGTAGTTGTCCTATGCAAATTATCGCAAAATTGCTCTAAATCTCCGCGAGCATGCAGAACTTTCGTGAAGAGGCGGAGATTGCTTTTCCCGCCCGTTTGCGATGTGGTTTGCGTGCTCATGTTTGCCAACTTGCCCATGAGTTCGCTAATGGGCGCAGTCAACTTGTTTTTTACTTGTCCTGCCTGCTCGCGATGGTTATTTCCTGTTCTGGGTCGCGTAATGCATGCTGACAGTGCCCTATTTCCTGTTCCGTGTCTCATACCGCATGCTCCCGCCCGTTCGCGATAAGTATTTCCTGTTCAGGAATGCTTATTAAGTGTTAGCGGCGCTTTGTGCGTGCTTGCGGGGGAAATATCGCGCAAACTAGCCCACGTGGTCGCAATGGGCACGGCCATCTTGTTTTTCACTCTATTGCTATGGTTCTGGGCCTGATTTTCAATTCTCCCTGTATCTTTTCAATCCTTTGTTAGTGGAAACTTCTTTTGAACTTTTTTTTATTTATTATCTATCTCTCTATTTTCCTGATTCTATATTTTGAGTTTTTTCCAACTGTTTGTGTATTTTTCAATACTTTTCACTCTTTTTCTATTACCTGCTTTTTTAATTTCTTTTACTTACTTTTTTTATTCCTAACTTTTCTTTTCCACCCCGTCCTACTACCCAGAACCATGGCAAAGGACTGCAGAGCTCGTAGCCGTAGCCACAGCAGCAACCGCCTTCCTTGCAGAAGGCGAAACCAACCCGGGGTGCAGCGACGGGCCTTATTCGGTGAGGTTGAGGTGGCTGCACTGGGTTTTTTGTGCAGCGCCACCTCCCCTTAACCCTGGCAGCAGGTGGCAGGCCTGGGTCCGGGTACAGGCTCCAGGAGCATCGGCAGCATTGGAGAAAGGTGCGCCGGGCAGTGTTTTGCTGCTCTGGTGTCTGGCGCACCCAAAACCAGTTGACGAACCAGTGGTCCGATATCCTGGACCGGGAGCAGGGCCTGCTGGACCTGCTAGGAGTGGAGGTCCCGGGGCTTGGTGAGTAGCTATTTAATATTACTACTTTGTGTCTGTTCTTCTGCTCTGTGTTATAGATTGTGAATATATTTTTTTACCATCCAGCAAGAATGAAGCTGCTTACATTGCAGGTAAATTACGTTTAAAAATCTTCTGTGATTGTTATGACACATGTGCTCGGCGCTACTAATCTTACTTGTTTGCAACTTTGCGATCGGTTAGTGGGATTATGTAAGAGTTTCTTTTAGAGAACTTAAGTTAGGTAATGCTAGAGGGACTACTCCTTCCTTTGTCCTCCTGTTACTAAGAGATAGTGGTTGATTGATACTTAGGTTTAGTTACTTATTGGTATGAGTTGGTAATTTTTTACTGGTCTTCGCGACGCACCCTCTGTTACGTCACGTGCTGCTTACCCCAGTCCTTAGTAGAACCTTTTTTAGTTTGTTTAGTGAGTAGTAATAGAGACTTAGCACTAGCAGAACATCAGCAGCAACCTACCAACAATTTGTCCTCCATTTATGCATTTTTGAGGACTAAAATAACTGGAAATGCAGACTTAGTGGAAAGTTGTGCCGCCTGGAAGAGGTGGGCTAGGTCAGGTGGTACTTAGGCTTAGTTGGTATTCTGGAATTAAAATGGAACACTGGTTTAGTGTTGGCTTAGTGTTGATAAATAATAACTAGTCGGTCTGCAAATCCCCCTATACTACTAGTAGACCAGATTAGATAGCTCAATTTTATTGCAATTGTTGTTTCCATAAATGTTTTTTTGACCGGTTTAACAAATATTTTATTTGTTTCACACCAATCATCAAGGTTTGTCTCTTTCTTTCTTATATCTTTCATGATTAGCATCCAGGAGCAACAAGACTGGGTTGGAGTCGGCGGGAGCAGCTGGCCAAGAACACCAGGCACAGGAGGAACAGGACCAGGACCGCTCCTCTATCGAGGGTTCTGCTGCTGGCCCAGTAAGTCTTCCTGTTGTTAATATTAATAATTATTATTCCCTAACTTTTACTGCACCTTATTTTTTCCGAACTATTGTTTCCATTTCCTAATGCTATTTTTTTACCAATTCTTCTTCGATCTAGACTATCTGTTTCAAAATTCTTCTTATCCCTGCCTCTAACTGCCTCTGCTATGACTCTCTGTACATCTACTATTCTGTCTGTAGCTTAGCTTGCCCAGTTGGCCACTCTTTATTTGAAAGGTTTTAAATAAAACTCAGGTTCACCAATAGCTCTAGCCATTGAGTCCAGTCCTTTGGGTTGTCCTCTTCTACTACTTCAAGTCTTCTGAATCTTGAGGCTTTCTTAACCTTGAGGCTTTGACAATTCCCACCAACAAAATAACCAACCAGATTTTACTATTTGTGATAGGATAGGACATACTACTACTGTTGTAGGGATTCTGCACATACAGAACTTTGCACAAGAAAATACGACGTTGGTGATGGGAGGTTAGACCTTCCTCACACCTCAATCAGAGAACCCACTACAATCCCCTGACCAACTAGTTATAGACAGTGTCTCATTACTATTAGCTCTCAGAACCCCCCCATACCCAATGAGTAGACAACCCAGATTAGAACACTCCCGACCTCTCAGTCGCGGAAGCAATGCACATGCACATTGCATACCCTTTCGCTCACTCACTCGTGTAAGACCACACCAAATACCACCGAGTCTATGTAAGTTCAAAAGGTTTATTTTCAACTGACAAGCTCTGTACGTTGTTCTATAATGCAGCACCAACAGCAAAATGCATAAGATTAAAACAATAAACATTGTTACAGTTCGTTACACTTAGTTACAACAACTACAAGTAGAAGACAAAAGGCGAAATCATGATAACTGAACAGTGGTGGAAGCACCACCCTCCCCTTGCTAGGAATATAGTTTATATAAAATTATAAATGAAGATCTCTCAGCGAATTCTAGAGACCCCTCACCTTAGAAGAACCTAGTACTGGTTACATCAGAAAATCTGCAAAGCTATGGTTCGTAGAAGGGAATCTTCCGTCTGTTATGAGAAAAATGGTGCACGTTAGTACTATATTGCAAGCATTTCTCAGTCGTGCCAAAAAGTGTTGCATTTTTTGGATAAACAATATGGACTAACACCACAACTCTATACCAAAGTGGCTTTTTTTTTTACCATGTACACAGCGCTCATACATTAGCAGTATGAGCTCATGTGGGCTCAAAGGCATCTTGCGCACCAAGCTGCAAGGTAACGTGCACAAAAATAAAAGACACAAAGGTAAAAGGGTTGCATGGCTCGGGCTAGCTAAGCAAAGACTAGAATGACCCTACTACCTGATTTGTACTAGTGATGTCTGTTGTATATGTATGTATTAACTTTTTTTTCAATCTTGCTAGTGAAAAATAGGGGGAGGTGTATATTGCATCTAAAAAATGTGTTATGTTTCTTCTAGGCGTACTACCGTCCAGCACTGAAGGCGGCGCAGGGGGGAGCCAGCAGCAGTGGCAGGGGGTGGTAAGATGGATTACTAATCCTTACTTATTGACAATGCATTACACTCACTGCAAGGGTGCACTGTATACTGTTCTGTTGAGACATATTAAGTAAGATGTTGTTGTTGTGAACGGTTAAAGACTAAGCCTGGGCAAAGCACTACGCTATGCTTGCGTAGTTTGCGCTACTTCGCACTACGTGAATTGCACGTAGCACAGTGCAAACATGCGTAGCATAGTGCAGCGGTCATTTTTTTCATGCTCGCGGTCCTCAACGTCAAGTTGGCGACCGCGAGCAAGCAAAATGACATCCCGGCAAGACTTTTTCTTTGTTCGCGATCAGCAACATCAAGTTGACTATCGCGAGCGTGGGAAATAAACCTCCTGGCGAGATTCTCAACGCGGGGACGTCAGGTTTCTCATTGCGAGTGGTCGCGTATGCTCGCGACTGCTCGCATGAGAAACTACCAGTCTGCATTGAGAAAGCTGCCGCTCGAGTACAAATCTACTTGAGCGGCAGAAAACTACAGCTCGCACTGCGCAAGATGCCGTTTTCAATGATTGCACAATGCCGGATGCTTGTCTGCACTGTGCAATCATTGAAAACAACATCTTGCACAGAGCGAACAGGGTACTACGCAGTTCGCGAAGTGCTACGCGTAGCTCGCATAGTGCGAAGTGCACTTTGCATAGCTACGCGTAGCGCTACTTCGCGAACTACGCCCAGGGTTATTGAAGACACCCTTTGCTTAGCATTAGTAAAAGCATTAGCGGCGGGAGTGTTGAGTAACCAATGGCCTCTTCTATTTGACTTCAACTCAGCTGTGAATGTTTTATGGAGAAGACTAAAAGTCAGATCAGATGACCTTGATGGATGGGTTGAACAAAAAAGGGAAATAAGGGTGGAAGGAAGAAGGACGGGCGACAGTTAACATTAATGACTGGCAGAGAAGGATACGTGGGATGCATGCATACATAGGTGGCTGATAGGAATCAGATGCATGGTTGGTTGAATGCCTGAAACTCCCACAAATGTTAGAGGTTGAGGAAGTGGGAGGATAGATACATACCACAAATGTTATGTACTGTGCTTGCTAGTGTTACTGTGCCACTATGTGTAGAATTAATTTGTCTTACTGCAGTGCTTTGCTAAGAGTATATTTCACAATAGTATTTTTTTCGTGATATAGCTACTCCTTCCAAAGGGAAACCCGACAGGAAGGAGTTGGCAGCCAAGGCCCGGCGCCGGAAGCTTGAGGCCATACTAAGGGAATACCAGCGGCTGGTGGTTTTGGCAGAGGAGGAGGCAGCAGCAGCTGCAGCTTACTCCAATGCCCCGGGCTCCAGCCACCCCCTCCAGCGTTACGGTGCCACCGTCTGGCAGCCGCCCGCTGCCACCCATCTTACATCAATGCTGCCCCCCTGTGGATGCAATTGCCGTGCGTTGAAGTGTCGCGTCGCTTGGCAAGAGGAGCAAGTCCATGTCCTCCTAGAGAGGCGAGCCCGCCGATAAGACCCCGTTAATTGCCCGTTTTTTTATTTCTTCTTTTGGTGGGTGGGAATCAGGCGTTGGGGTTAACTTTCGTTGGACAATTGGACTTTTTCGTCTCTCCTCCTAGTCTATGCATTCTGCAACTGGACTCAAAGGGGTGTGTGAAATTGAATTAATGAAATATTTCCCATTATTAATTATGCCTCCCCCAAACTTCCTCTCTTACCTGTGCTTGAAGATTAACTTAAGCACAGTGATGGCTGCATGGTGATGATGATTTTCTTTCCCAACATGCCATTGGTTGTGGTGGTAGTAGTAGTAGACACTGGCAGTAGCATTTGCAAAAAAAGAAAATGAGACAGTCAGTCGCCTGAGAGAGACTGTTGGAGGAGTAGTAGACCGAAGTATAGTACAAAACTTACTGCCAAACAATAATGTGCAAAAATCCAATAAAACATAATGGTGGTGGGGATAGCCTAGTACATAGAGTTACAAACTCTAGTTGTGTCGAGTCACTCGACTAGGCCTACCTACAGTACACTCAATACAGGTGTAACCGTTAGTGCTGTGTGGGAGTATGACAACAAATCCAATCGATGCCGGCAATTAATGCTGATGGATTAGGTTCCTTTGGTAAAAAAATCACCTTGTGAATATATACTGCTCATGGGTGGGCAAGCAGAAGAATATCCTCGCCCTGCTTTGAAATTGAATTAGTGTTACTTTTGCCACATCCGCCCCAGCAAGCATGTGATAAATTATTGGTGTCCATTTAATTTAGTTACACCTCAATAAGTCACACAGCCCGGGGGTCGGGGGAAGAGGGTTAGGGTTTGATGAATGGTTGGAAAGGGGGGTTTAGGGAAAGGTTTGACAAAGAAAAACAGTACACATGGACAACAACAAAAGAAAAAACAATCTTGGCAGACAACCATATCCATAAATCTGTTAAGGGAGAAAAAGGAAAAGCATGCATGTTGATAATGATAACTTGATGGTTAATGAAGTACTTACTAACTACAATTAGACAGTTCAGGGCAGCAGTATATTATGCAATTTGCCTTGCCTGTCTGCCCTCAGAGACCTGAATTACATACAGTTTCTGTTTTGGTGTACCTGCCCGGGTTTACTATTAAAGATAGCAAAGGAAATTCAAGAATAGCTGTAGGGATGATTTGAATTATAAGCAGAGAGCAAACATACTAATAAAAACAACACACAGTACTAATGATTGAAGAAAACAAATGAAGCAAATTATTTAAAATATGATGAAAGTTGATACTGTTACTGTATGTTATCCTGGTTAAAATGGGGAGTTGTATCTCGGCATTCCTCTTGGTCCTCCCTTGCATGGACGCTCCGGCCATCAATCTTGGGTGACGCCACTGCCTGCCTGGCAGATGTAGAATTATTGGTCAGGTAATTGTGAGTTGTTTTACCCAGTATAGCACAGGGTAAGGGCTGGCCTGTAAATGTAGATGGAAAAACAAAAGGCATATTGAAGATCAAGTAGAAAAAAAAATGCATAAATTATGGTGGAGTGCAACAAGAACACTTTCAGAGGTGGCATGGATACATCATGTCTTCTCTAGTCTGTTTCCAGCATTAACCTCCAACAACAACAGGACAGAGCAGGCCCATGGCACCAGCCGTGACCCCTCCTCCATTTAGCGTACTTTTTGGGGGGACAGAGGCAGACAAAGCACATAATATACAGCAACATAGCATTTTACAAATTAAGTGACTAAATCAATGCGCCACTCTCAGTCATACCACCACACTCGACTCCACCACTACACAGACCTGTAGGTCTGCAGTGGTTGTTGTTAACTTGTTTGCCTTTTATTCCACTCATGAAACACCATGAGTTATTCCATCAATCATCTTGGATCCTACTGAGTGACTGCGAAGATATTATGTCACTGTGGTCATCATCATGGTGTTGTCCAACTTAGTGTGCATTGTACAGATTGAGTCCCCTTTCCATATTCAAAATGCAATGGATCGGCTTGCAGTAGAAGTACAAATTTGTTATTAAAAAACGAGAAGGGAAACAAACATTGCCTTGAGTTACTTTTAGTGTGTAGATTAGGTAATAGTACACAATGAATAACTTCATGCACTATAAACAGCAACAACAAAAATCACTCAGTCAGCGTCCAATGCATGTCATCATTAGGTTTATGACCTGTTCCTTCTCCTCTTCAGTTAATGGACAGTCTCTCTCTGCTCGGAAAGAAGGATAGCTATAGTAGTCATCATCATGTTCCATTTCTTTTGGAGGGACTCAACGAGGCAAGATTTTCTTCTGTTATGCTAATCATCGGGCTTGAGGGCAATAGATTTAGGCCGATTCAGGAGGATGGAGGTGCAGGACTCGGAGGAGTGGACTGAAATGCAGAAATCTGAAACTCATATATGGAAATAAAAGACTAGAATACGGTGGTGATGGATTTGTTGTGATTCGAAGTTTCCAACCAAAAAGACAGACACACAAATAAAAGTCAATAAGGGAGAAAGACGGTAAGAAGTGGAAGTCTAGTTTTCAGGGAAGTATAGCTCGTCTGAAAAACTCTGGCAGTTCAACCAGAATTAAGTAATCATCATCTAAGACGCTTCACCCGTCACCTGAGCCGATGTCCTCATCTTCCTGCGTTGATTCATGTATTGTGTAATTCGGTGGTATAAAGTGCTGATTAATTTTGATCATGGTTAACTTCTCCACATTTTTGGGCGAGAGACTGGTCCTTCTCACTGTTACAATGGAACCAGCAGCACTCAAAACACGTTCAGAAGACACACTTGCGACAGGGCAAGCCAGATAGTTTATCTCCTGCCAGCTGAGCAGTGGCCATTGGCCACTTTTCCCATACCAATACCGCAATGGGTTATGATCAATGTACACCTCTGTCAGGTCATCCAGATAGGCCTGGACCATCCGCTCAATGGTGAGGGGTGCTACACTTTGTTCGGCCTCTTTTGTCTTAGCATCAGCACTGGACCTAGCAAGTCCTTGCTGTAAATACCAATCCTTTAACGAGTTTACTGGGTCTGATGATCCGGTTCTTGCTGTTGTCGATAGTGTTGGTGAGTGTTCTGAGCCAAACGCACTGCCCTCAGGCTTCAAAGTTGAACATGACGCTGGATGCACTGCTGCAGTACTTGTTGTGGTTGTGGGTGTACGGAGCAGGCTTTTAAATACCAGCCGTTCAGTTTCCAACTTACTGGCTGCCTCAGCTGTCCAAGTTTTGTTCTGGGCAACATCCTCTTCAAAAAAAGGAATTAATGTCTTACTTTTCAGTGCCAATTTGGACCATGGATCCAGAATTGTGGCGCAAATGTAATGTTTTTGTGTCAAAATCTTATTTTGCACCCTTGTATTGTCAGCTAAGCAACGGGATAAGCTCTCCACCAACTCATATGCTTCTTCTTTTTCATTTACACCTTTGAACACTTCAGACACCTCCTTCAGCTGTTACTCTAGCATTTGCAACAATGGGATAGCTTAGCCCATAGTACAGTCCTCCTTGCTGACTTCACGTGTGAAGACCTCGAAAGGAAAAAGCATCTCAGTCAGGCATTAAACTAGGCACCATTGGTCGATCTGAAGGGTCATGCCTTTCACAGTAGCATCTCCTCTTCACATGACATATTCATTGATTGGTCTGTACTGCTCAAACAGACAGTCAAGCATGTAATAAGTTGAGTTCCAATGTGTTGCCACCTCCTGGATGAGTGCTTTGACTGGCATTCTACAGTTACGTTGAATGATACTCAGCTGCTTCCGAGCTTTAAAAGAATGGCTGAAATGAGTGCATATTATCCGGCAGGTGGTCAGTAAGTTGCTGACTATGGCTTCTTTTTTCAGAAAGTCTTGAACTATAATGTTAAATGCAGTGCGCCAAACACGGCACTCTGAAATAGGAACCAAGCTGCATGACCTTAAGTACATTACTGCCATTATCTGTGGAAACAAAACCAATCTTAAGCCCTCTTGGGCGCAGCCATTCAAAGACCTTGCTGTGAAACTCTTCCAAAATGTTTACAGCAGTATGAGATTTCTCCATGGCGAACATGGCTACAGTTGCATGTTTCCGAGTACCTTCAAAAATCGCAGCTGTGTCAACAGCACCTTGTGCAGATAGCTTATCTCTAACCCCCAAAAAAGAGATCCAGTGTGCAGTGATGCACATGTAATCAGTGGCTTGGCAACTGGTCCACATGTCTGTTGTCAGGTGGGTATTTTGAAAAGCACTCTGCTGCAAAGCTTGTCCAACCTATTCCAGCACATCATGATGTAGTGCTGGAACAGCAACTCTTGCGAAATAGGACCGGCTGGGAACCTTCCATTTAGGGCAGATGGCTGACACAAATTCAAGGAAACCCACCCCTTCCACAAATAAAAAAGGGAGAAGGTCCAGCGCTAACATTTTAGGCAGCGTTGCATTGTACAACAGTGCCGTTGGGCGGTTGCGTTTGTACTGCCCCTCTGACCTAAACATGCTGAGAATGGTAGGTTGGATTTTTTTACTTTGTGGGGCAGCTGTTTTCTTGAACCCAGTTCGGCTCAACGACACACTTTTTTTTATTGCAGTACTCGGTCGCCTTGGTGTCTCAGTCTGACTCTGAGTATGACTCTTACTGCGGTGCCACTGAGATGTTGCTGAGGATGTGGGTGGTACCACTACACTTCCCCTAATTCTTCATCCCCAAGAATAGCAATGGGTTCAGTTTTACTTTTTTCTCAACAAAGTAGGTGAGCCTCCCACTGGATACTGTGGTGTATTTTGAGATGACTTTTTTGGCCTCCGGTACCATAGTTTGCACCAAGCTTACCCCGCCTAACAGCCTGTCGACAAATTGAGCATATAGCAATGTTCTCCTCCTTACTGCTAACCGAATAGAAGTCCCATACTGGGGAGGAGAACTTTCCGGCGCTGCTGGATGTGCCACTCTCAATACCAGATGAACTGGAGGGTGTGCGTGGAATTTGACTCCGTGCACTTACACTACCACTACCTACTGAGGTGGTGGTTGAGCTGGATGTAGGTCCTTGCCGGGCCTTTGCAAATATGGAAGCTGGAGGTCGTGTTGTTGTTATCTGTGTTGGAGGTATCCGTGCTACATCCCTCGCAGCGATTTTGGATAGGGTAATAATGTTGGTCTCCATCTCCTCGGGGCCGGGAGTGATGCTCGTGATAACTGGTTTGTCATCATCATCCCCCTCTTGTACATCTACCTCCATAACTGTAAGGCTTTCTGGAACCTTCCTTTTCACTAGCCTTGTCTTGTGGCGTGCATCACTCCCAGACTGAGCTGGTGGCTTCCAAGTAGCATCAAGATCATCAGAAGTGGGGCTTGAAGAAGAAGATGATGGACTAACCTCCTTTTCCTTGCTAGGGGTCTGGAAGACAATGGATCTTCTGAAACAGTGGCTTTCCCCTGGTTGTCTGCAGGAAGCTCGATCTCCTGAAATGCCCCGACTTCAGGAGGAACAACTACTATTGTGGGCTGTGGCTCCTGCTGTTCTTGTGGCTGCTGCTGTTCTTGCGGCTGCTGCTGATCCTGCTGTGGCGCCTGCTGCTGCCCACTTATCTGCTGAGTTTCTGCCTGCGTTGATTGTGTACTACTTTGCGATAATGACATTTCAACATCGCTGCTCGTTAGTAGACTGGCTACCTCTGCGACACTCATGGGCTTGGGCCTAGGTTGGTGGGCCTGGCCCACTGATGCGGAGGTGCTGCTCACAGCTTGGTCCCCGGACAACGCTGCTGCAGGCATAATTTTTTGTTTCCCAAAAAACATCTGGGGCGGCACACCAGTCTTGGTAGGTGCCACTTCCTTTTTCAGTTCCTTCTTCTCACCGACAACTTTCTTGGTACTGGAGGACCTGCTAACTTCTTTGGGGCCATCTTCTTCAGATGTCGGCAGGACGCAGGTGCACAAGTTGCAGAGATGTCTGTGGTCACACGTGGATGTGACGTGGTGTGCAGCAGGACTTCTCTCTGGCAGTACAACGGGTAATGATGATGACACCTCCTCCTCTGTCTTTTTGTGCACCTAAAAGCAAAGAAGCCATGAGAAGAACATCAGTGAAATGTTGCATTTGTTGATGTGGTTCAATTACTACTAATACAAACAAACAAATAAAAGATATAACTTAGCGTAGCCATTTGTGAGACTTTGTCAACAAGGGCTTTCATGGTATACTGTGTACACTCTCAGGAAGGATAGTAAAGAAGAAGAAAAACAACAAAAATTAAAATGTAAGGGAAGTTGACCCAGTTTGGCATTAAATTATTTGCTTGTCATCTCATCACATCATTCAGGGAGCTACTGCTGGCAAAGGGGCTGGATGGAAACGGTAAGCCAAGAGGAAAGCCATGCAGGCTTATATGGCAAAAGCAGCACACTTATATAACTCCCACAAGAAATGGCCACTCACAAAAAATCACAATCACCAAGCAGGAGGCCTGGAAAACAATGTACTGACAAAAGGCCTAGAAGAGCCAGGCAAACGATGCATGCTAAACCACACTGCTTTGCCTTTAATGCAATAAAATGCAAAAACGAAAATCCACAGGGCTAAACAAGGTCTGCAAGTTACACATCACACAGGTATTTATTTAACAGACACCCAAAAAGAACAGAAATACCCCCAAAAATACACATTTTGTAATTCAAATCAATGCCATCCATGCCATAAATGGTGTTTAAATTCAACAGTACACACACAAACAGCTGTATCATGCACCCGTGACTACCTCTGAGCCTACTGGATGAAAGGCCTGTTGGCAGACTAGGCCACAAGCTTTCAGGCCTATGGCAAAAGCACACTACCTGCCTTCAAAATGGCCACCAGCCACATGGCCAGGCCCACACACTACAAGAAACTGAAGACAGACAATGCAGGCCTATAGCAAAAAGCACACGGCCTGGCTTCAAAATGGCCACCAGCTTCATGGCCAGGCCCACAACAACAAGAAGCCTAGGCCACAAAGGAATAACATTCAGGCCTATATGGCAAAAGCAGCACACTAATAATAACTCCCACCAGAAATGGCCACCAGCCACATGTACACTCACAAAATCACAAGCAACAAGCAGGAGGCCTGGAAAACAATGTACTGACAAAAGGCCTATAATAGCCAGGCAAAGGATACATGATGCTAAACCACACTGCTTTGCTTAATGCAATAAAATGCAAAAACGAAAATCCACAGGGCTAAACAAGGTCTGCAAGGTACACACCACACAGGCATTTATTTAACACACACCCAAAAAGGACAGAAATACCACCAACAACAAGAAGCTTAGGCCACAAAGGAATAACATTCAGGCCTATATGGCAAAAGCAGCACACTAATGACTCCCACCAGAAATGGCCACCAGTCACATGGACACTCACAAAATCACAAGCAACAAGCAGGAGGCCTGGAAAACAATGTACTGACAAACACACCACACACAACAAAGGCATGTATTTAACACACACCCAAAAAGAACAGCAATACCTCCAAAAATACACATTTTGCACATCAATCCAATGCCATCCATGCCCTAAATGATGTTTGAAATAAATTCAACACACACCAAAGGAACAGTTGCTTCATCATCCACCCACCCATGACTAGCTCTAGGCCTACTGGCTACCCACAACAATTAAACAAATAAAATAATGATAAGTACCAAAATTGTAGTTGCAGCAACTGCAATGCCCCAATCAAACAACAACCACACCAACTTACTTGTAAAATATCAAATTCAAAAGTCCTCAAATCCAATGATAATGATGCAGCAGACACAAATAGTGATCCTTCCAGCTCAAAATCCAAGGCAGAATGAACAGGAGATGGACAAAGCACTGGGAGGAGCCTGTTGGACAGGAACAGGAAGTTTGAGACTCTGTGGCACTTCCTCCCTCTCCCCCCAAAATGTTTTTTTTTAAAAAGAACTCCTTGCACAAAAAAGGACAGCCAAATGTCAATCTGAGGAGTTTTTTTTCATCCAAATCAACATTTACAGAAGGTTTTATGCTGCTCAAGATAGTATTCTTCTCCAGATTGAAAATTTTGCGTGTTCAGGATCGCAAGCTTCACCACATTTCTGCTGGATGTTGGATGGCGCATCCAAATGATGTGTTCACGATCGTATGCTCACTCTCGCGGTGGTGAATGACGTGTTCGCGATCGCAAACATCTCCCGGTGAACGATAGGGATGCGAATGACGTGTTTGCGATCGCAAACTCTAGCGGGATAGTGCGACCGGCTACCAACATCTCGTGGCGCACGCGAATGGATCGGAAAACTCTCCAGTGAACGCAGGGATCCCGGTAAGTCGACACCGCACGTGAGAACGAATTTTTAAAGTGCGAACATGAAAAAAATCTCCGCTAATACGCAGATCGCAGAAATTTCGACATCGCCGCATTCTTTGCGGAACGCAAAAATATCTAAATTTAGCAAATTCCACAAACGGAACAGAATTTGATGCCCACCCTCATGTGTGAGTAACTCCATGGATGAGTGGCGGTGTGTGAGTGTCTGTATAGGTTTATGAGTGCATATGATAGAGTTGTTTTGATGAGTGACTGTATGTATGAGTAATTGTATGGATGAATGAGTGGATGTGTGTGTAGACCTAGAAATCAGTGAGTGCGTATGTAGTAACTGGTATTAGTCTGTCGATGGTTTCGAAAATGGTAGTCTGTATTTTACAGTGGGTGTATCAAAGATTATATCAGAGTGTGAGGAGGTGCATCAGATTTTGATGGGGATGATGTAATCAGTGATGTCATTTGAGATGTCACTGACCATGTCATGAATGATGTAATATGTGACGTCATCAGCAGTGCATTGCGGGGGCGCGAGTTATAGTTAGTTGAACTAACTATAACGGGGGAATTTCACTGGTTTTGTACGAGTGAAATGTGCAACTAACTATAACGTCTCTGAAACCTATAGTTTTTTCAGTGAATTTCAAAGGTTTTTTAAATGCTCATTTCTAATTATAACGTTTGTAAAACCTATGGTTTCTTCAGTGAATATATATATATAAGTGTGGTTCACTTGTGGGAAGGCCAACTTGTCTGCCAGAGCAGTTGGCCCTCACCCTGCCATGAGGCCACCACCGTGACCACCAGCCTCCTCGACACAGGCCCCCTGAGAACCCAGTGGCACAGTACCGCAGAGTTATATCTGTACAGACTACTGCCTTCGATCTACACTGCGGACAGCAGGTCTCACAATTCAGATTGAGTTGCTATTGCAGATGACGCAGTCCAGCAGGCAACAGACATTGCTCACAGTGTGGCCTGCCCGGACCACACATCATCGCTGGCTGCGCACACGCTGAATTCTTCTGATGCCCCTAACTCAGTGCACCACAAGTCATGGACCCTTTACGATAGAATCTTTTGTGTATTATTTCACATCTGCTGCAGCACAAATCATTGACCCTTTATGATTGAATCTCTGTTTCTGATCCAATGATTACTGTTGTACTTGTTACCAGCACCAACCCTTCCCGGAGGGATGGCATACACCCACCCCACACGCATCCAGCACAGACTTCACTGGACATGTGACCCTGGTAATAAAAAGGAGTCGAGCGCACGTGCCCATACCCAATTCCACTATCTATCTGTGTCCGTGTGTTCATTATGTATGCAAGATGCTGCCACTGGGCCCTACCACATTACAATGTGCTGTGGACAGCGTATGCAACCATGTTACCTCTGGCAGTGGGAAAACTTCGGTTATGTAACTTTGTCTCGGTCATTGTACAAGTACATACATAGAGACTGAATCAGGAGAGTGTATAGTGAATTTATAAGTGCTTGGGCATTGGCGGAATGATTGTATAACTACATATGTTGTAGCAGCCTAACCCCAAACACGAGCTTGGCTCTAATTGGCTGCCTTTCATGTGCCAAAAACTGAAACCTGAACTTTCCATGGCCCTGTATTGCTACAGCTGCAACACTCCACTGAATGTGCAATAAACATTCATATCCACCCAGATGTGTCATGTCCACCATCTTTCATGAGTGGAACTATGGATGAATGTAGGGTCAGTGCTTCCTCGTACCTTCCATGTTGGCCATGTTGTGGGACTTAGTTCACATTGGCGCTTGTGGCCTGGGTGGCGGCAGCACTACAACACGGACACCCCTATCAGTTGATTCCTCACACAGCTCACGATGGAGCAACGCCCATAGCTCCAGAGTCAGTCCTCACAGCCTCACAAAGGACAGGCATACGCCAGGCCAGCCCACTCCGCTTAAGCTTACAGGGAAGGACAACAACGCTATATGGCCCAGGTTTTCATTGCAGTGATCTGCTGGTCACAGGCTTAGTTGTCACTACGCCACAGTCACTCCCTCATGGCTCGTATACACCAACACCACACCCATCCAGCACAGACATCACAGGACATGTGACCCTGCTAATAAAAAAGACGAGACGCACATGCTCTACGCCATTTTAGAGTTGATCGCACCGGATGCACTGTGGCTGGCACAGGCACACTGGCACGGGACGCTGACTTTCGGTCAACTGAGGTACGGGTACCTGCGGTGATGGCTCGTCCCGGCGGTCTGGACAGCTCAGGTTTTGTGTGCCCTGCTGGACCACAGTGTAGGCCTGAGCCATCAGACAGTGCAGGCCTACCACCACGTGGCGTTGTCTCGCTGGTCACAGAGTTAGTGGCACCACAAGGGCTGAGCGAGTGTGCAAACTGCGATGAAAAACCCAGTGCACTGGTATGTCCTCTGCCATGGCGAAATCAAGACCCAGCACCAAATGTGAGACTTGTTGACCTGCGGAACGGGGCTGCATGATCTGCAGGGTGCACTGTCTGCGTACCCTGGGCTTGGGGCTTGCAGCGGCATGTGGTAGGCCCTCTTTTCTACACGCAGGTTGCGAAAGGTGAGCAGAGAGGCTTGTTTGCGCAGTGGCGGGCAGTCACCTCTGGGCAGTGGGAGTGGATGGGGTGTAGCAGCGGGCCGAACCTCTGGGCAGTGGAAGTGGATGGGGAACAGCAGCCTGGGTGCACAGCGGCGGGCAGACACCTTTGGTTGGCGGGAGTCGATGGGGTGCAACAGCCTGGGTGCACAGCGGCGGGACAGCGATTTAGGCATGCGCAGTTGTATGTACTCTGCCATTACTGATTCCATACTGCATTTCAGATTAGTAAGCTTGAGGGCTCCACTATGTCCCGACATGTGGTTGGAGACACACTGGTGGCAGAAAGGTGAGCTGTGAGGGTTTTGTCCACAGTGTAGGCACTCACTGTCCCTCTACATCTCTTCCTTTCTCTCTCTCACACTCTTTCTCTCTCCCTTCCTCTCTCTCTCTCACTCTGTCTTTTCCTCTCTCTCACACTGTTTCTCTCTTTCTCTCTCTCTTCCTCTCTCACTCTTTCTCTCTCTTTCTCTCTCTCTCACTCTCCCTCTGTTTCTCTCTTCCTCTTTCTCACACTGTTTCTCTCTCTCTCTTCCTCTCTCTCACTCTTTCTCTCTGTCTTCCTCTCACTCTTTCTTTCTCTTCCTCTCTCTCACTCTTTCTCTCTCTCTCTCCTTCGATGGACGCATGACGCACAATCTTATCTTGCTTTTTGTCTAGCAGGCTGTGATTCACAGATTGACGACCAACCCCCGACATGGACCTCCCACCAGAAGGCAATGAGTTCAGTTCTGCTGATTTAGTGCCACCAGAGCTGAGTGCGTTTGCAGCCTGCGATGATGCGTGGCCATCCTGGCAATCAACATCTATATTGAATTGTAAGCTCGGCTTGACTGCGTGTACACAACGGTTGAGGAGGTTGCTTCGGCACATGGTGGACCCGCTCAGACACACGCCGGTGGCGGAAGGTGAGCAGAGAGGCTTGTTTGCGCAGTGGCGGGCAGTCACCTCAGGGCAGTGGGAGTGGATGGGGTGCAGCAGCCTGGGTGCGCAGGGGCGAAACAGAGAATTAGGCATGTGCAGTTGTATGTACTCTTCCATTACTGATTCTATACTATCTGACAGATGACTAAACTTGAGAGCTGCACTATGTCCCGGCACGTGGTTGGAGACACACCGGTGGCAGAAAGGTGAGCTGTGAGGATTTTCTCCACAGTGTCAACACTCACTCTCCCTCTCCATCTCTTCCTTTCTGTCACTCACACTCTTTCTTTCTCTCTCACTCTTTATCTCTCCCTTTCTCTCTCACACACTCTTTCTCTCTTTCTCATTCTTTCTCTTCCTCTCTCTCTTCCTCTCTGTCTCACTCTTCCTCTCTCTCTCTCTTCCTCTCTCTCACACTGTTTCTCTCTTTCTCTCTCTCTTCCTTGTATCACACTCTTTCTCTATTTCACTGTCTTTCTCTCTCTCTCCTTCTTTCTCTCTCTCTTCCTCTCTCTCACTCTTCCTCTCTTTCTCTCTCTCTCTTCTTTGATGGACGCATGACGCACAATCTTATTTTGCTTTTTGTCTTGCAGGCTGTGATTCACAAATGGTAGAGAGATGACACGCCATGGCTGTACCTAGTTTTATTTGTTGTTGTTTTGTATGAATAAAATGTTTTATTTGTAAATCCATATATGACTGTGATTCTTATTTGTCCAACCTCACATGCATCTTCTTAATTATAATTGTGCGACATCAGCCAATTTATTAAGTTCCATGTTTTATAAGGCTGTTGTCACATTTGTTTGTGGGGGGGTGAGGGGGAATGGCGGACAAGGGGCTGGTGGCGGGGGGTGTCGGAGCAGTGTTGGGTGTACGAGCTGCATGATCGTTGGCTCCATTGCATCTGTTGTCGTTCAGGTGTGGCTCTGGGAGGGCTCCCTTTCATGTTGCAGGTTATAGTCCAACTTTACACCAGCTCAGAGCAAGTGTAAACTTCCTTCTACTAACGCACCATATCAGCTGTTTTGTACTCTCTTCAATGATCTTGCTGGTGGTTGAGAAACTTGCGAAGTGATGTGTTCGCTGCTTTTTGCATGGGAACGCCTACTCTACATCTCATTCGCAATATTTCATCCGTGAAAGGGTGAGAGAGAGAGGGAAACAGAGAAAGAGAGAAAGAGTGAGAGTGAGAAAGAGTAAGATACAAGGAAAAGAGAGAGAGAGAGAAATAGTGTGTGAGAGAGAAGAAGGGAGAGAGAGAAAGAGTGAGAGAGGAAGAGAGAGGAAGAGAAAGAGAGAAAGAATGAGAGAGAGGCAGAGACAAAGAAAGAGAGAAAGTGTGAGAGAAAGGAAAAGATGGAGAGGGAGTGTTGACACTGGAGAAAATCTTCGCAGCTCACATTTGTGCCACCGTTGCGTCTCCAACCACGTGCCGGGACATAGTGCAGCCTCAAGTTTAGTCATCTGAAAGATAGTATAGAGTTAGTAATTGCAGAGTACATACAACTGCACATGTCTGATTCTCTATTTCGCCAATGTGCACTCAGGCTGCTACAGCCCATCCACTCCCACTGCTCGGAGGTGTCGGTGCGCTGTAGTGCACCCAGACTGCTACACACTATCCACTCCCACCGCCCAGAGGTGACTGCCCGCTGCTGTGGAAAGAAGCCTCTCTGCTCACCTTCCGTCACTGGCATGTGTGTAAGAGGGTCCACCACATGCCGAAGCAACTTTTTCAGGCGTTGTCATGATGGCCACGCATCATCGTAGGTTCTACACGCGTTCAGCTGTGGTGGTTTTGGGGGGGGAACATTGATTCGTGAATCACAGCCTGTTAGATAAAAAGCAAGATAAGATTGTGCTTCATGCGTCCATCAAAGGTGATAGAAAGAGAGAGAGAGAGAAAGAGTGAGAGGAAGACAGAAAGATAAGGAAAGAAAGAGTGAGAGGAAGACAGAGAGAAAGAGAGAAAGAGTGAGAGAGACAAAGAGAGAAAGAGTGAGAGAGACGAAGAGAGAAAGAGGGAGAGGAAGACAGAGAGAAAAAGAAAGAAAGAGTGAGAGGAAGACAGAGAGAAAGAGAGAAAGACTGAGAGACAAAGAGAGAAAGAGTGAGAGAGACAAAGA